>NW_020664859.1:830786-845496 GCF_002925995.2 Terrapene triunguis | reverse complement strand
GGGGCAGGCCGGGGTCAGGCGTTACCTGCCGTGCAGGAATCCAGGACAGCTGCCTCCTGCTGCGGAGCCTCCCGCCCGGCCACCTTCCCCCGCAGGCAGGCGGGCAGCCCGCCCCGCCCCGGCCCGGCCAGCTCAGCTCTTTCGCTTTCAGGCGGCCCTGCCCCCCAGAACAGCGGCTGCGGCTTTGCAGCTCGCCTCGGACCCCGCTCGGCGCAGCAAAGCCCCTGCCGAGACCCTCCCCGCCCGGGTTCCCAGCCTCCCGCCCCAGCCCAAACGTCTCTGGCAAGGGCCAGTCAGTGGACTCGGGCTCTGAGCGCCAGGGGGTTTCTTTCCGCTGCCAAGTTCTCTGCTGTTTTCCTCCTGCCCATCCCCTCTCCCGCTCTTCCCTTCACCATGGTCCAGCTGTAAACAGACCCTTCTCAACAGGCCCGCCCAGAGGATGCAGGGGGCCTGGGGCAAAGCAATGTCAGGGGCCCCTTCCATAAAAAAAAGTTGCAATACTGTAGAATACTATATTCTTGTGGGGGCCCCTGCAGGGCCTGGGGCAAATTGCCCCACTTGCCCCCCCTCTGGGCAGCCCTGCTTCTCAATGCCAAAGAGAGAAGCGCAGTCTGGGTTCAACGGGACCGTTCCCTCCCGGGACAGAGTCAGAGCAATTCCTCCTGCAGACACTCAGGCCTTGTCCACACTGGGAAGCTGGGCCAGGCTCCTAGCTACAGCAGCATAGCTATCAAACCCTGCTAGTGCAGATGCAGCTGGTAGCCTATAGGACTAACCTGCTTGCTTATATCTTTTCTTATAGTTTAAGTATTTGATTTAATAGGTTTATAGATTTATATTAAAAATTAGTTTGGCTGTAATGCAAGAGACCTACAGGCAAAAAAAAAAAAAAAAGAAAGACACCTGTATGTTAAGCTAAGGCAAAGTTAGCAAACTAGACACAATCAACTCAGGGTTAAATAGGGATTGGGAATGGCTGAGCCATTACAAACATTGAATCTATCTCCCCTTGTAAGTACTCTCACACTTGCTTCTTATCAAACTGTCTGTACTGGGCTATCTTGATTATCACTTCAAAAGTTTTTTTTCTCTTACTTAATTGGCCTCTCAGAGTTGGTAAGACAACTCCCACCTGTTCATGCTCTCTGTATGTGTGTATATATATCTCCTCAATGTTTCACTCTATATGCATCCGAAGAAGTGGGTTGTAGCCCACGAAAGCTTATGCTCTAATAAATTTGTTAGTCTCTAAGGTGCCACAAGTACTCCTGTTCTTTTTGCGGATACAGACTAACACGGCTGCTACTCTGAAACATATCTATATTAGATGTTTTACCCAAAAAGCAAAGTTGGCCTATATATTGAGACTTGTTACTTAAATAGATAAGCATGTCTAAGACCTTTTATCTAGACCAATAGACAATGAAGAATGGCATAGGGAGTTTTTCAATTTTGTACACACAGACTTAACAGGTACACCACAAGGAAACTTGTGTATATAGAGGTCACCAATATGCACAAACATACTAGCCTATGGGGTAAGTGTACCCTAACATTTTGTGGGTGAGGAATGAAATTTGGGCATAGGAGGAAGGATTTCCAGCACTTATGCCCTATAAAAGAGATGACCCACCTCACTGGAGTATTCTCACTTACTCTTAAGTACTTTCACTCACTCTTTATTTTATCTTTCTACTATGACTACTACTATTAGTAGGCTATACTTGTTTTTCTTGAAACAAAGTTTCAAGGGAACTAGGCTAAGCTTGATCTCCCTAAGTTTTATTCTTAGTTTATTTTATTAGGTATTGATTTTAAGTTTTAAGTTAGTCAAATAAACCCTAAGTTAGAAGAAACTAATGCTAAGAGCTATCAAAACTAAGCACTGCATCCCTCACTCAAGAATTGAGAAACCTGAACCGCAAGGCTGGTCTTGTGTCTCTTATCACCAGGTCATCGAGGAAGGGAGAGAGTATATTAACCAAAGCTTCGTTGCATATAATTCTATATTACCATATGTATCTTTTGAATAGCAATAATGCAATTGTAACTTTGTAACTGATTATTTTACCATTTACTTACTATTTCATTGATTTTAATAAAGAGTCTTTATGGCTATATCTGTCTCAGTGGGAGCTTCCTGTCATACCCCCGAGGGTCCTTTGTAAATTCTGTGGAGCCTGATTCAGGACAAGAACTTTTATCTTCTGAGCAAACAGACTGGCGAGCCTAAAACGCCTATGTAGTGAGGTGATGACTCACCAACGCGGCGCCTCCTGCTGGTCATCCTGGGAATTAGTTCTCCGGCTCCAGCGCACCCTCTGTTGGCCAATGTCTCACCTGCCGCTAGCCCCGGTGTCCCTCCCGGACCCTAGTGCCCCTCTATGTCAGGGTTCTGCCCCAGCAGTACCCACACTCTGGGTCTCCCCACCCAGGGGAACCCCCAACCCCCTATCCCCACCTTGCCTCAGTGGCTACTACCAGTCATCATCTAGCCCCCTGTGACGTTATTGATATAATCGGGGACCATATAGATCATTGTTGCAACCAAGGTCCTGTAGTGGCACCCAAATCTTGTATAAAGGGGGTCAAATGAGGTGTCTAAGACACGGTTATGGTTTGCTGGTTATAATTATGCTGTCTATATGTGTGTATCAATTTTGTAGTTGAAGTTATGAATGTTGGCTCTATGCTGTCTGTATTTCAAACTTATGCTATGCTTCTGGGAAACTTCCCAGACAAGTTGGTGTTAGCTCTGCCTAGCCTGCCTGATGGCCCATTAAGGACCATCAGCTATACAATGAACCCATTGAGAGAAGGCAGATACGCCTTGTAACTCAGCAAGTATGCAGGGACTGGCCCATGTGACTCCAGACTCCATTTTGCTGTAATTTTCCACAGTGAGAACAAAGAGGTGTTCTTACACCTGGAAAAGACTATATAAGGCTGATGCCTCATCTCCATTTTGTCTTCAATCCTGCTTCTTACCCCTGGAGGGACTTCGTTACAAACAGAAGCTCTACACCAAGGACTGATGACCCATCCCAGCTGGGGATGTTCCAGAGACTTGATTTGAACCTGCAGTTTATTCTATCTCTGCTGCAAGCCTGAACCAAGAACTGTGCCATTACTGTATGTAATTGATTCCATTTAACCAATTCTAGCTCTCATCTCTATCTTTTTCCTTTTATGAATAAACCTTTAGATTTTAGATTCTAAAGGATTGGCAACAGCGTGATTTATGGGTAAGATCTGATTTGTATATTGACCTGGGTCTGGGGCTTGGTCCTATGGGATCAGGAGAACCTTTTTTCTTTTATTGGGGTATTGGTTTTCATAACCATTTGTCCCCATAACGAGTGGCACTGGTGGTGATACTGGGAAACTGGAGTGTCTAAGGGAATTGCTTGTGTGACTTGTGGTTAGCCAGTAGGGTGAGACCGAAGTCCTCTTAGTCTGGCTGGTTTGGTTTGCCTTAGAGGTGGAAAAACCCCAGCCTTGGGCTGGAACTGTCCTGTTTTTAGCAATTTGTCCTGAATTGGCACGCTCAGTTGGGTCCTGCCAGAGCCGCGTCATCACACCCCCGCTCTCTGGGTCAGACTGCCATCTATAAACCACTCATCAGCAAGGGGGGTTTGAACCTGCTGCTTTTGCCTGCCCTGGGCTGCACCTCTGCAGCCCTTCCCAGCCTTTAGCAAGGCCTGCACCCTGGGGGTTTTCCAGGCTGGAGCTCCTCTGGCCTTCCCCCAGCCCTGCTCCACTCTAGGTATCCTGCTCAGCAGCCAAGCCCATCTCTCTCCACAGCTAGACTCTGTCAGCACCTGGCTCACTTGTCTTTTATAGGGCCAGCTGTGGCCTGATTGGAGCATGGCCCCAGCTGTGGCTGCTTCCCCCAATCAGGCTAACCTATTGGCTCCCAGGGGCAGCCCTTTCCCAGGGCTGTTTTAACCCCACCCGGGCCGGAGCGGGGTAACCACCCCGCTACACCATACTATCCAAATTAATACTATTAGTACACCCTAAATCAGGCTACAAGCTTACAGGGCATAAAGGTCCTGTTGCCAGCGTAGCTTATTAATTTGGGGAACGGGTATAAGCTGTACCAGCAAAAGGACTTTTTTGCTGTAGAGCTGTGGCTGCACTCAGGCTTTTGGAGGCAGAGCTACATTGGCAAAATCATCATCATCATCATCATCATCACAGCCCTAACCAACATAGCTATGCCAGCAAAAGACTAGACCTAACCCTGAGCCATGACGCTTCCAGTGGGGGGAAAAGGAACCTGCCAAAAGGCAGAGTCAGACAAGACTTTCATCAAATCCGCTCCAGCTAAAACAGCAGCAGGGCAAGAGGCAGTGGCCAGAGGTGCGTGATGCTGGGAACATCCCTTCCCCTCCCCAGACCTATGTTTGACTTCCCATCGCTGGTCTGTCTTGTCTACCCAGGGCAGGGACCGTTTCTTACATACGGGCAAAGGCGTTTCTGCCAAGAGTGGCTTTTCCAATTAGAGCAACATTTTTATGGGAAATTTTTTAAATTTTTTTCTTGAATTTTAACAATTTCAGTTTCCTGGATTTCCCTTCTCCTCACCCCTCTTCACCCAGGGGAAAAAAGGAGGGGGGATATTACTCCTGGGAATTCTGTGCCCTGTGGAGAGCGCAGAATTCATACCTTCTGCAGATTTCTTGGCTCCTCCGCAGAAAAATGGGGGAACAAAGAAATCTGTGGGGAATACACGCCCCTTCCGTGGCAGCCCGGGCGCATCTGCTGGGAGCAGCCGGCAGCAGAGACTGCAGATCACCTTGGGAGGGAGGAGACGCAATAATTTGATCCCCGAGAGATCGATTTCTACCCGCCGATGCAGGCAGGTAGTGAAGACAAGCCCTTATTGTAAATGACAGTAACGGATTCCTCACCTAGGAAAGTCTATGGCCCTGTCTACACTAGCAAGTTTCTGTGCAGTAAAGCAGCTTTCTGCGCTGTAACTCCCGAGGTGTACACACTGCCAAGCCACTTAGTGCGCAGAAACTGCGCAGTTGTGGCGCTGTAAAAAAAACCACCCCAATGAGAGGCAGACAGCTTTCTGCGCTGGGGCTAGGGTGACCAGATGTCCCGATTTTTACAGGGACAGTCCTGATTTTTGGGTCTTTTTCTTATATAGGGTCCTATTACCCTCACCCCCGTCCCGATTTTTCACATTTGCTGTCTGGTCACCCTAGCTGGGGCTACAGCAGTGTAGACACTGTGGCGATTACAGCACAGCGATTGGCCTCCGGGAGGTGTCCCACAATGCCTCGTCTCACCTCTTTGGTCATCAGTTTGAACTCTACTGCCCTGCCCTCAGGTGACCAACCATCATTCCCAACCCGTAAATTCCTTTGGAATTTTGAAAGTCGCCTTCCTGTTTGCTCGGTGACGCGTGCAGTGGTCTCAGCCCATCTTTCCAGGTGGCCATGCCTGTTCCATGCACCAGGCAATCCCCCGCTTGGAGCAATGCCGAGCTGCTGGACCTCATCAGCATTTGGGAGAGGAGGCTGTGCAGTCCCAGCTGCGCTCCAGCCGTAGGAATTATGATCCTACGGACAGATTTCACAATGCATGACAGAAAAGGGCCATGACCAGGACACATTGCAGTGCAGGGTCAAAGTGAAGGACCTGCGGAACACCTACCACAAGACACAGGAGGCAAACCGCCGCTCCGGTGCTGCGCCCACGAGCTGCCAGTTCTACAAAGAGCTGGATGTGATACTCCGCAGCGACCCCATCTCCGCTGTGAAGGTCCCTGTGGATACTTCGGTGGCTCACGTGCCAGTCGAAAGTGGACCAAGCCAGGAGGAGGAGATCTTGGATGAAGAGGGGGAGGGGGACCCTGAGGCAGAGGATGACTCGGAGGCCAAACATGCATGCAACCAGGAGCTCTTTTCTACCCTGAAGGAGGCTAGCCAGTCACAGCTGTCAGAGCTTGGAGAAGTGCAAACAGGAGAGGAGGCCCCTGGTAAGTGGATCTGATTTTGGGAATTGCTGAAGCAAATTGTTGGGGGCAGGAGGGTTAGAATCATAGAAGAATCCTAGAATCCTAGAAGATTAGGGTTGGAAGAGACCTCAGGAGGTCATCTAGTCCAACCCCCTGCTCAAAGCAGGACCAACACCAACTAAATCATCCCAGCCAGGGCTTTGTCAAGCCGGGCCTTAAAAACCTCTAAGAATGGAGATTCCATCACCTCCCTAGGTAACCCATTTCAGTGTTTCACCACCCTCCTAGTGAAATAGTGTTTCCTAATATCCAACCTAGACCTCTCTCAGTGCAACTTGAGACCATTGCTCCTTGTTCTGTCATCTGCCACCACTGAGAACAGCCGAGCTCCATCCTCTTTCGAACCTCCCTTCAGATAGTTGAAGGTTGCTATCAAATCCCCCCTCACTCTTCTCTTCTTCAGACTAAACAAGCCCAGTTCCCTCAGCCTCTCCTCATAAGTCATGTGCTCCAGCCCCCTGATCATTTTTGTTGCCTTCCACTTGACTCTCTCCAATTTGTACACATCCTTTCTGTAGTGTGGGGCCCAAAACTGGACGCAATACTCCAGATGTGGCCTCACCGTGCCGAATAGAGGGGAATAATCACTTCCCTCGATCTGCTGGCAATGCTCCTACTAATGCAGCCCAGTATGCCGCTAGCCTTCTTGGCAACAAAGGCACACTGCTGACTCATATCCAGCTTCTCATCCACTGTAATCCCCAGGTCCTTTTCTGCAGAACTGCTGCTTAGCCAGTCGGTCCCCAGCCTGTAGCGGTGCATGGGATTCTTCCGTCCTAAGTGCAGGACTCTGCATTTGTCCTTGTTGAACCTCATCAGATTTGTTTTGGCCCAATCCTCTAATTTGTCTAGGTCACTCTGGACCCTATACCTATCCTCCAGTGTATCTACCTCTCCCCCCAGCTTAGTGTCATCTGCGAACTTGCTGAGGGTGCAATCCATCCCATCATCCAGATCACTAATGAAGATATTGAACAAAACCGGCCCCGGGACCAACCCCTGGGGCACTCCGCTTGATAGCAGCTGCCAATTGTTGAGCCTGACGATCTAGCCATCTTTCTATTCACCTTATAGTCCATTCATCCAATCCATACTTTTTTAACTTGCTGGCAAGAATACTGTGGGAGACCGTATCAAAAGCTTTGCTAAAGTCAAGGAATAACACATCCACTGCTTTCCCCTCATCCACAGAGCCAGTTATCTCATCATAGAAGGCAACCAGGTTTGTCAGGCATCTCTTGCCCTTGGTGAATCCATGTTGACTGTTCGTAATCACCTTCCTCTCCTCCAAGTTCTTCAAAATGGATTCTTTGAGGACCTGCTCCATGATTTTTCTCCACCCCCTCCCCTGAGCGTGCCGCATCTCCGCTCCTCCCCCCTCCCTCCTGGAAATTGCTAAGCACCGCCAAACAGCTGTTAGGCAGCAGGAAGCGCTGGGAGCGGGGGGAGGAGTGGGGACACGGCGCGCTGGGGGGAGGGAGGGAGAAGGAGGCGAGGGGGGGGAGCTTGGCTGCAATTTTTCCCCATGGGTGCTCCAGCCCTGGAGCATCCATGGAGTTGGCGCCTCCCTCCCGCTCACCTCCTTACCTGAATATCGGGACAAATGGCATCCTGATCGTACATTGATCGGGACGTGGGACAAAGGGTTAAATATCGGGACAGTCCCGATTTTATCAGGACATCTGGTCACCCTAGGGGTAAAATGGGAACCTTGCTTCCCACCAGACTTAAACCCCTCTGTCTGTGACTTATTCCTACTAGGTGCTTGGGATTGTTCAAATTTATCTGCAAAAGTTGCAAGTTCTTTGACCGTCTCTACCTTTATATCCCATAAACACTGTTTTACATCATCATTAGACATATTCAGAAACTGTTCCTGAGCAACCAAATCACACATTGCTTCAAAGCTTGTAATATCTTTTCCCGTTACCCACTTATCCAGTAAATCTCTCATTTGGTTCACATAAGCCACATTACTTAATCCAGCCCCTCTCTTAAGGCTTCCAAATTTTACTCTATAAACTAATTGGCATCTTACTGAATATGTCCAGAACTCTCCCAGACAACTTTGCAACCAGCATGGTCATCTGTTGATCCTCAGGAATCGCATGGAGCATACACAGTCTCTCAAAGGTGATGAAATATTCAGCAATGTCCCCAGAGTCATTGTATGGAGGACACAACCACTCCCACTTGTGGATTTTTGGAGAAGTGGAGCCCCCTAATGTGGGGTTCTGTCTCTTCCACTCCATTATGGCCAGTTCATGCTTCATTTCTTTGTCTTTCAGTTCCAGGGCTAACTTCTGCTTGGCTGCTTCTGCTTCCATTTATTTGACGGCCTCCAGCTGTCTCAGTTCCATGGCTCTCTGATGTGAAGCCTTTTGCCTGGAGTCTTCTCCTTTAATTTTCATCCATTTTAATTCCATCTGTCTCTTATCCATGCTTTCATTTTCTTCTACTTGCAACCTGTGGAGCTCCAATTTTTTGGTAGCTTCACTTTCACTCATTTTCCTGCCATTCCTGTCCCTACTTCCCTTACCCAAAGTAAGCAATCAGAAGATAACAAACCAGTAATCACTTTGCCTATTCCCCAGCCAACACCCTTAAAACTCACTTAAAATCACCACCAGTGTCTCAGAGCAATAAGTTGTGCACATTACCCTACCCGACTACGCCACTGTGACAGGTTGGACCCCCCCCATCCAGGATGCCTCCTGAAGTACTGGTGTTTTACTGAGCCTGCCTGCTCCACTAGCCGGGGCCCCTCTCCCTGTTTTGCTGCATCAGGCTCTCCGGCCTCTGGCAGCACACACAGGTAGGAACCCACCAGCTGTAGAATCACAGAGTCTGTGAGCTGCTCTCTGTGGGAAGATTCAGCTTAGAAATTGCCCATCACTCAAGTGTAGCTCCCCACTGGAAAGTACACCCAAAATAATATTGTCTTACACTGTAGAGAACTCTATACAATGTAAGCTCATAAATTCGCCCCCTCCTTCAATGTGGAGGAAGATATGCACAACTTCTTGCCCCCCCCCAGTTATAAATTGCACAAACTGGTTTACGTTATAAACAAGAAATAAGTTTATTAACTATAAAAGGTAAATTTAAGTGATTATAAGGGATAGCAAACAGAACAAAGCAGATTACTGAGAAAATAAAACAAAACATGCAAACTAAGCTTGATTCATAAGAACATAAGAATGGCAGTACTGGGTCAAACACTGAAATGGGTTACCTAGGGAGGTGATGGAATCTCCATTCTTAGAGGTTTTTAAGGCCCGGCTTGACAAAGCCCTGGCTGGGATGATTTAGTTGGTGTTGGTCCTGCTTTGAGGAGGGAGTTGGACTAGATGACCTCCTGAGGTCTCTTCCAACCCTAATCTTCTAGGATTCTAGGATTCTGAATACATCTCATGCTGGGAGTCTCATGGTGAGTGGGGGAACTACTCCACCCTGTCAGGAGACAGGAGGGGCAACAGCTCAGTGGCAAGAGAATGGCAGGAGGTGCCAGTTCCACCTCTCACCCAGCCCTGAAGTTTGCAGAAGGGCCCCATGGCAGTAACTGGATCTTCGCTGCACCATGGTCATCCTCGCAGTCCCCAGATGTGCTGGGTACATGTAACAGAACTTCCCTGCGAATGCACCAGCATGGTCCATCGCTGGCAATGGGGCATGAAGGAGAATCCAGCAGTGGAGGGGTTAAATTGGCTGATTTTTGGCAAGGTGTTGCTTGGCTATAGCGCACGCACGCACGTGCGCACACACGCACACACACACAGTATCTCAGAAGCATGTGCTGCTTGCATGAAGCTGCCTCCTCAATGGCTAGCAGCCAACCTTGGGGTTAGTGCCCTGGTGGAGGGGAAATGACTCTGTAGGCTCGTGAGCACTCGGGGATTAGCAGTAATAGTGACAGTGGCACTGAGAGGCCCCAAGGAAGATGATGGCCCCATTGTGCAGGCTCTGCACAGACACAGACAGTCCCTGTCCCAAAGAACTTGGTGTCAATAGGCAGGAGGTGGGAGGGAAGACAGAGAAAACGTGGTGACAGCAGGTCCATACAGTGAAGCCAGGTCTCCTGAGTCTCGGTCAAGTGCTTTGCCCACTGGGCTGCACTGCCTCAATCCTCTAGCAAAGCCCTCCTGGAGATCTGTGCGGGGTATGCCACACAGCGTGACCCTGAATGCAGCATGAGGTGCAATCTCTGCCGGTCAAAACATTTAGCAGTGGAATAGCAGGGGGCTGGCAGGGCTGCCCAGAGGATTCTGGGGGCCTGGGGCAAAGCAATTTCGGGGGCCCCTTCCATAAAAAAAAGTTGCAATACTATAGAATACTATATTCTTGTGGGGGTCTGGGGCAAATTGCCCCACTTGCCCGCCCCTCTGGGCGGCCCTGGGGGCTGCAGGCTGGGGTTGAAGGGCATTGGCAGAGCATGGGGCGGGGGGAGGGAGAGTGTAGCAATGGTAGGAGGGCTGCAAGTCAGGACTGAGAGATATTGGCAGAGGTTGGGGGAGAGGGAAAAGACAGGACTTCAATAGCAGGTTGGGACTGAGGTCTCCCACTCTTTATCTCTCTATTTGCACTGTCCAGCAACAGCAGATCAGCTGGAGGGTGAAGCAGGCCTGCCCCACAGATTGAGGGCCTGAGGCAGGAGGCCTCTTTTAAAGCACTGGGCCTGCAACTTAATTTGGACTGAAGACGCCTGGAGTCCTGAGCAAACATTGTTTCCACAGGGGCTCCCTGCCCGCCAGGCCCTGGGATTCTTCTAAGTGGCGCAGGGTAACTTCCCGCTCTGGCTAGCACATTTACAATTGATTCAGGGAATAGCCACGTTAGTCCTTTCACTGCTGTCAGACAGTGCAGGGACGCACGGAGCAGTTTCCACAAGAAGGTCCCCACCAGCTGCAGGTGAGGCTTCGGATTGTATCAGGCATGGCAGCATCCAAAGCACAAAGCGAGATTCCCCTAGCCCTGCTGCCTGGCCCCTCCTCCAGCAGTGAAGCAGTTAAAACCAAAGCCCTGTTTCTGTAGGTAAATAGACAGCCGTCCCCTCACCTGCTGCGTCACCTTGGCCTGACAGGGAGAGGCTGCCAGGGCCCCTGGCCTGCTTCCAGGGGGCAGGTGATTGGTTGTGGGCCATAGGGAGGGGACTTTCCCTTGGGGTGTTCTGGGTGCTGGCAGCCTCTGTCCAGGCACACGGCACTGCACTGCCCCAGCAGCATGGACTAATGCAAGCACAGGAGAGAAGCACCACTGTGTGAGCCCAAAGGTCTCCTTGTCGGCAGCGCAGGTGAGGTGCGAGGGCTGCAGGGGGGTATTTCCTCGCAGAGTCTGGCAGCTTGGGAAGCTCCTGTAAAGTGCAGTTCTGGGCTGAACAGTGACTCTGTACAACCCTCCCCTTCTCAACTAGCCACCCTGCTTCCCGTGTGTATCGGAGTCTGAGCTTGGGGACTTTGCTCTCCAGTTAGCACCACAGCTCCAGCCCGGCTAAGGGAGAGTGCGTGTTCTGTTCCCTGTTGTGCATTGTCAGTGGGCTAGCAATACTAGGTGTGGTCAGCCATCCCTGTGCAAAGCAATGCAGCCCTAGCCCCTTCACTGGGTGTGGCTGAGGGCAGAGTGTGGCCTGAAGAGCCCTTAGGTATAGGCAGGCTGTGAGAGATGGAAAGAGTCTAGAAAAGAGCTTGGCTTACAAGTCAGCTAGGTAAAAGACCCCTGCAGAAATCACAGAATCATAGACTCGTAGGACTGGAGGGGACCTCAAGAGGTCATCTAGTCCCATCCCCCACACTCATGGCAGGACTAAGTACTATCTAGACCATTCCTGACAGGTGTTTGTCTAATCGGCTCTTAAAAATCTCCAATGATGGAGATTCCACAACCTCCCTAGGCAATTTATTCCAGTGCTTAACCACCCTGACAGTTAGGAAGTTTTTCCTAATGTCCAACCTAAACCGCCCTCGCTGCAGTTTAAGCCCATTGCTTCTTGTCCTAGCCTCAGAGGTTAACGAGAACAATTTTTCTCCTTCCTCCTTGTAACAACCTTTTATGTACTTGAAAACTGTTGTCATGTCCCCCCTCAGTCTTTTCTTCTCCAGGCGAAACAAACCCAGTTTTTTCAATCTTCCTTCACAGGTCATGTTTTCTAGACTTTTAATCATTCTTGTTGCTCTTCTCTGGACTTTCTCCAATTTATCAACATCCTTCCTGAAATGTGGCACCCAGAACTGGACACAATACCCCAGCTGAGGCCATATCAGCGCGGAGTAGAGCGGAAGAATTACTTCTCGGTCTTGCTTACAACACTCCTGCTAATATTTCCCAGAATTATGTTTGGTTTTTTTGCAAGACTGTTACACTGTTGACTCATATTTAGATTGTGGTCCACTATGACCCCCAGATCCCTTTCCTCAGTACTCCTTCCTAGGCAGTCATTTCCCATTTTGTATGTGTGCAACTGATTGTTCCTTCCTAAGTTGAGTACTTTGCATTTGTCCTTACTGAATTTCATCCTATTTACTTCAGACCATTTCCCCAGTTTGTCCAGATCATTTTGAATTTTAATCCTATCCTCCAAGGCACTTGCAACCCCACCCAGCTTGGTATCATCTTCAAACTTTCTAAATGTACTTTCTATGCCATTATCTAAATCATTGATGAAGATATTGAATAGAACTGGACCCAGAACTGATCCCTGTGGGACCCCACTTGTTATGCCCTTCCAGCATGACTGTGAATGTGAACCACCGATAACTACTCTCTGGGAACGGTTTTCCAACCAGTTTTGCACCCACCTTATAGTAGCTCCATGTAGGTTGTATTTCCGTAGTTTGTTTATGAGAAGGTCATGCAAGACAATATCAAAAGCTTTACTAAAGTCAAGATACACCACATCTACCACTTCCCCCCATCCACAAGGCTTGTTATCCTGTCAAATTGTTCTTGACAAATCCATGCTCACTGTTACTTATCACCTTATTATCTTCTAGATGTTTGCAAAATGATTGCTTGATTATTTGCTCCATGTGTGCCAGCTCACTCCCTATGCTATGCAGGAGCTCAGGCGCTGAGCACAATTGTCCTTTCTGGCCTTAACATCCGAACTCTATAGCTCTATGCGATGGGAAAGGTTTGGCCAATGACATCCTCCCTTCCAAGAAGCACGCAGTAAAACCTGACCACAGCACGCTTGTACTGACTGTATTTCACATATTCTAAGGCCATCTGCCCCCAACAAGACAATACAGCAAAATGCGTTGTGCTTCGTGCCCCATTGTGCAGTGAAATGCTGTGTATGTTCAGTAAACAGCAAGTGCAAAAACCACAAAACGGGGGAACAACTGTGAACTCCTACTAACGGAACCTATTTCCAATGGTTGCGTCTGGTGCTGGGCAGTATTGGATTTAAAAGGCCAACCTCCCATCACCATCGTATCCGAGCACCTCATCATCATCAATCGGGAGCACTAACCCCATTGTACAGATAGTGAAACAGAGGCACAGAATAGATTAAGCAGTTTGGCCAAGATTATGTAGGGAGTCAGTGGTTCAGCTGAGAACTGAACATAGGGGATCTGTGGCCTTAGGCAACATGCCTTAGGACCACCCATCCTGCTTGCTGGCTTTTCTGTTTATTCAGCCCAACTCCTGACCAAGCAGAACCTACGCAGCGGGTTGGAGGGCAGAGAGGGAGGGGAGGAAGCACAACATAGTGTCTTTACTGAGCTGTTGCATGTATTAGGTGGGTAGGCCATTGCACAGATAAAACCAGACTCTGTCATTTTCTCACACTGGTTATACTGCTGTGATTTCTCACTGAATTTTAGGTCCTGATCCTTGTAGGAGCTGAGCACCTCTTGCAATCAGTGGGAGGTGCAGGTCTGTAAGATTTCCTGGGGGCTCTCAGCACTTTGCTGGATTGGGCCCTGAGGTTGTAGGAAAGGTGTCTCATCACACAGGTTCTAGTGCACAGTTCATGGGTATACTGAGCCTGGTGACTTTCGGACTATCCTTTGGCGCTGGATGGCTCTTTGGGACAGGTGGCCAGGATGTGTTTCTGGGACTGGTCCATGTTCTTTTGCAATAACTATGTACAGAAACAAATGTGTTTGGTTACCTACTCTGAATTCATCGGGGAACTGGACCACACACGAACAGAGTACATGACAGATAATGGCTATTCAGCCTTACCAGAGTCTAGTGATGCTTTTGGGGGTTCCCAGGGTCTGCTGTGCAGCACAACTCTGGCCTTGTTACAGCACTTATAGCTTGAGTGAATAATGAGATGCATCTGGGATGAGGTCTTGACAGCCTGCAATTGTCTGAGCCATGTAACCCTCAAGGAGGGAGGATGATTATCTTGGGAGGTGTAAGGGGGAACGGGCCTACTTGTCTTCCTCTTTGACCCTTTCTAGTTACAGCCATGATCCCCCTCTTGATTTCACTCTGTATGTACATGATGGTAACTCAGCGACACAGACAGGGCCACCTTCCCACTCTGGCTGGGGGACCAACCGTGGGTTAGCTCACATCCCTCCCCCACTCTGGCAAGGCAGGAGCCGGACCCTTCCCAGACCAGCCCTGCATTTGGAACATTTCAATCTAGAGCAAGCAAAGCATTTTAGGGAAGGTGCCACATGGGCCCCAAGTGGAAAGCCTGGCCATGATGGTCTAACGCGC
>NW_020664859.1:824813-825786 GCF_002925995.2 Terrapene triunguis | reverse complement strand
TGCTGGCCGCGGCTTCCCGCCGCCCCCATTGGCCCGGGACGGTGAACTGCGGCCAGTGGGGGCCGCGATCAGCCAAACCTGCCGCGTCAGCGGGTAAATAAACTGGCCTGGCCCGGCCCGCTAGGGGCGCTTACCCTGGCGAGCCGCGTGCCGAATGTTGCCGACCCCTGGAGCATAAACTTTTGTGGGTGAATACATCTGTTAGTCTATAAGGTGCCACAGGACTCTTAGTCTGGATCTGTAAAAAGCAACAAACACAGATACCCCTCTGATACCAAAATATTAAATATTCTGTGCACAATATTTTAAAATTTTGCAAAATTCTGCCTATTTGTCAAAACAACTTTATAATCACACCATTTTCAATTATTTGACAAGTAATTTGAAATACCAAAATAATTGAAAATGGTGTGATTATATTGTGTTTCTGTGTTGTTTTGACAATTAAAATATGCAGAACTTTTCAGAATTCTACATTTTTAAACTTTTCGGTGCAGAATTCCCTCAAGAGTACCAGGGTTCTGTGTGGCGCAGTCTGGATGTGGGCAGCTTGGTGGGGGGTCTGGGTGCAGGGGGGAATCTGGGGCACAGGGGCTTGGTGCAGGGGGAATGGGACTCTGCAAAGGGGGGTCACGGTGAAGGTGGTTAGGGCTCAGTGGGGGGAGGGAGTGGGGCTTGGTGGGGTGGGGGTCAGGGTGCAGCTGGTTGGGGCTCAGTGGGGTGGGGGTCCGGGTATGGAGGGGCTCCTGATGCAGGGGGTGAGGCTCGGCGTGGTGAGGGTTTGGGGAGCTCATGGGGGGCGGTTCTGGGTGGGCGGAGGGGTCACTGTACAAGGAGCTGCTTCTCCTCTCCACCTAGCCCCTACGCATCTGGACCCCCCTGCACCAAACCCTCCTGCTGAGCCTCCCCCCACTCCCAGAACCCTTCCCCCCCTGCAGTGCAGAGCTTCCTGCAGCCAGGGGAAGTTTCTGGG
>NW_020664859.1:820091-824803 GCF_002925995.2 Terrapene triunguis | reverse complement strand
TCCTGCAGCCAGGGGAAGTTTCTGGGGCTTGATCTGACCCAGCCCCATCTGCTCTGTGCAGGGAAGTGGGAGGGGGGACTCTGTCTCCGTCCTCTTCTCTCCCTCCCCCCCCCTTCCCCAGCTGTGACTAATGTCCCTGCGTTGCCTGGCCATCCCCAGACCCTCCTCCAGCCAGTGATTTACCTCTCCCCCTGGCTGCCTGAACAGATGCATGTGAGCTGCGGAGCTGCCTGGAGGGGTGAGTGAGCACTGGTACAGCTTCTCCTTGCTTCCCCACAGAAACCATTTTCTGCAAGGAAGTAAAGGGATTGGGTGGGGGGTGATTTCTGCTGCGCTGCAGTAGCGCAGAATTTCCCCAGGAGTAACCTGTCCCATGACTTATTCACAACGAATAATTGGCTTGAAACAGTGCCAGATAGCATAGCTGAGCTTGCTGGTCTCACCCACCCAGACAACACCTGGCACCTCTTAATGCGAGAGCACAGAACTAAGCGCCAGGAACTCCCGGGTTCACTTGTTCCCTCTGGGGCCTGGAATGTTTAACCTCTGAATCCATTTGTAAAATGAGGGTTTTTCTCTCTGCTGTGTGTGTGTGTGAAGTTATGAATGATGTAAAATTCTTTCTTTGCATGCATGTCATTACACTCCCAAGCCTCTTTATTTTCCTGTATTAAATATATTTTAAACAAAAATCAAACCCGTCCCCATCCCATAGCCCTTGATCCAATGTATGTGCCCTGTCTCCCACCAGACCCAAACAGCTCTGCTAGTCTAGAAAGGGGAGGCGAATGTGGGGAGGGGCAAGGAATGGAAAGTGAATCTAGAAATGGTGCAGGATCTTGCACTTCAACTTTGGGTTACAGTTGGGATGAAACTGTCTGCTAACTCGGAGAACAGAACCTGCCATGGGGTCAGAGATGATGGAGTTGGACAATGGGGGTGGCATTGTGATTGGCTGTTCTGCTCAAGTTGTTATGCCAAGGGCCTACCGCAACTTGAGCTGTGCTCTGCATGGTGTGGCATGGAGCAGAAGTAGCAATCACCAGCAGTTGAGCCTCTCTGGGCTGGGCCGGGCCTGCATATTGTTGTTGTTTGGTCTTATGGGAGCTCTTTCCTCTCTGAGCCTCCTCTGCTCCTCTCTGCACCAAACCCACCACCAGGGTCATCTAGTTTGCTGTACCATCAGGATGTACAATTGCTCACATGTATGCTTGTGAAGCTGGAAACAGACTCACTGCAGTGGGGACAGGCTCAATGGGACGCGTTAGCCACCCACCGCCCTTGTCCTGAACTCTCTAAGAGTAAACCAGGAACTGGCTGGAAAGCAGGAAGATGGGATATGTTTGTCTTGACACAGCTTCTGCTTTGCTCACAGATTGGTGCAGCAATGTTAGGGCAGGATGTCAGGTGCCTTCTTGCGGTGGCTGCAGCTTCAGGAATAGCTACCCTCATCCTCATCCTTGTTCAAGTGAAGGACGTTTATCTGCCTGCAAGAACCAAGGTAGGTGCAGTTGCTAGAGTACATTGCCTGCAATGACTGATACAAAAACCTCTGCTAGCTGTGTGGGTTTGATAGCCTGTTAGAAATAGTGTCACCCTTTTCCATGTCCCCAGACCTGCTGTGTGTCATCCTGTCTGTTAGTGGTTCTGCTGTGTAACTAAACTAGTTTCTCTTGACTTTTATTTCTACTTTCTCTTTTCAGATCTCATGAGCATCTTGTATGTTTCCTCTCCTCTGTCCTTCTTCCCAGGGTTTCATGTTCCTTCCCTGTTGTCTCTTTCATTCTTGCTTTTCTAAGACTGTTGCAAAACTACCACTTCCTGATTTCCCAGCCTCCGATAGCCGTGAACAGCCCCACAGGTTTGAGCCATTCCACATGTGTCTCCAACTCCTGAGAGCTCTGTGAATGTCACTGCAGGGGCGTGAGACTTGCTGTTTCACACCTCACTTCCCTTTCCATCTTGGAACTTTATCTAACTGCAAAACCCAAGGAATAGAAACAAAGGCCTGGTTAAAGCCAGGCTGGAAGGTCAAGCCTGAAAGTGCAATTCTTTGTATGCAAGAGCTGAGGGCACATACAGCAGCCCTTGTGCAGCAGTGAGCTCTGTGACCTCATCTTCCCTCCCGGCTCCCCCTTCAGTATGGGATGGTGTTTGATGCCGGCTCCTCGCACACGGCTCTCTACATCTACAAGTGGCCAGCGGATAAAGAGAACGGCACCGGCATTGTCAGCCAGGCTGAGGCCTGCACCGTGCAAGGTCAGTCAGATGTTTCTCTCTCACCCTTATGCCTTCCACTTGGTTGTGTCCATGTGCCAAGAAATGTGTGTGAAATGCTTCTGTCAGGGGCAAAGGTTGCTGTGCTATTTACTGCCCTGCACTTGGATTACCCCTCAGGCCTAACACCACCTCCTTCTGCCTGGATCTCTATTTTCCAGGGATAGCAACTGGGCCCCATTCATCCCTGGTGGGACTCCACAGAAGTCAGTGGAGTTGCACCAGGTGTGAGTTTGGCCATTGACATTATAGGTGCAGCACAAGCACATATATTACAGGTGGACTTTGCTCCTTTAGCTGCCTGCAATATAATGCAGTGGACCCCAGGGAGCAAAGGTGGAAGCTGAACTGTCCACCACATCCCTGTGCCATGGAAAGACCTACAAATACAAAATGGGAGAAGTGAGTGTGACCCTCCCCCATCCCTAGACTGCTATCCGGAAAGCAGGGGTGACACCCAGTTGTACTGTAAAAGGCAGTGAGCCTGGGGGAATGAGATGTCCCCAACACAGCCCCAGGCCCAGACACCCCAACCTTTGTCTGCATTCAAGCTCTATGTCGTGGTGACGGGCAGACCCAGGACGCATGGGTGTCCTATGGCCCAGCTGCCAGGCAGGAGCAGCCTCTCCCACAGTGCTCTGCTGCAGGAGTGTAATTTGCTATGGGGCAAGGAGGGCAGTTCCCCCCCAGACCTTGGTTGGCGCTCCGCAGACTTTTCCTACATCTATACACTCCTCTTCCCTGCATGCTGATGCCAGCAAACAACTGACCCTCACTCTGGGCTCTCCAGCCCCAGGTGCCAGCAGCATTGCCAGTCCCTGTCTCAGGGGCCCGGCTGAGCTCAGGCTCTCACTGGGATGCTTCGTTCCAGGACCTGGGATCTCCAGTTACGCTGACAACCCCACTAGGGCCGGAGCCAGCCTGAGGGCCTGTCTGGACAAGGCCATGACGATCATCCCTGCGGAGCAACAGAGAGAAACGCCCACCTACCTTGGCGCTACTGCAGGCATGCGGCTGCTGAGGTACCTGGAGTGACTGTGAGGAGGGCAGCTTCGCACAGGGAAAGGCCGGTTCTCCACCACACACAGGCTTGTGCTCTTGGGACCACAGCACTGGCCTCTTGCAGGGCTGAAATGATGAGGCAGTGATGGCTTAGTGGTGAAGCCTCTGGTTCATTATTGGCACAAATCCTGCAGGGCTGACCTGGCCCTTCTCTTCCTTCTCTCCCCCCCACCCCCCAAGTTAACCATTTCAGTCACCTGCTGTTCACTGGGGGAGTCTTTGGGGACAGACCTCAAATCCATACTCTGCACAGGTGGTAACATTTTCCCTGTGCCTCTGTCCCACTCATGCAGCTTGTCCACCTACTGCCTTCCCTCCACTCCAGAGTGGGCTGCATGTCAGTGGTGAGCGTGTGGATTGCTAAACTCCCGGGGGGCTCTTACAGGACCAGTCGGTCTAGGCAAGGCTCTTGCCATCGGGGTGCCATGGCAATGTGAGGAACTGCAAGTGCCAGAAACTTGTAATTAAGCATTAACTACATTCCTCTTCTGTTACTGGCTGACTTGATGGAGTGTCAGGAGCAGAGGGCCTTTTTCTCATCCACTTCGGCACCTTCAGGGAAGATGCTCATGTTCAGGTTTATTACCCCTCTGGAAGGGATTGGATTAGGCAGTCACTGTGCATGCCGCACTGTATTTGTCAGGGGCCCAGTGGAATCTCTCCCCTCCCCATTCGCAGGGAGCAGAACAGCACAAAAGCCGACCTGGTCTTTGCAGAGGTCTCCAAGACCATCCGGCAGTACCCTGTAGATTTCCGTGGCGCTCGGATCCTCACTGGGAATGAGGAAGGATCCTTTGGCTGGATCACAATCAACTACCTGCTGGAGACGCTCATCAAGGTCAGTGCCTGGGCAGAGAGGGAAGGAAAGGGAGTGACCTTGGCTGGCTGGGCTGCTCCTTTTCTGTGGAAAACGGGTTGGACGAGGAGTCAACATGGCAGGTCGTCTCAGCCTAGCTCATTTCCCAGACGTGCTCCCTTCTCTGGCTTGTCCCTTCTTGGCTCCAGCTGGGAATTCCCACACTGCATGAGAATCCAGGGCTCTGGAAGCTGGCTTCCTGACATCCCTGACATGGGAGCAAACCTCTCACAAAGGAAGCTGGCATTTCATTTGGTAGGAGGGCTCTGGTGTCTTCCCACAACAGGGAAACCTTCAAATGGCTATAGCTGCAGTCAGCATTGCATCCATGGGGTGCTTGGACTCAGGGAGGCCCTGTCCTGTGCCAAGCCATGGCATTTGCATGCAACAGAAGGCCTTATTCAGATAACTGGAGGAAGGTAATGCCTCCCCCTCGGCCCAATGCAGTAGTGAAGGTTTGCTCTTTACTTATGTAACCCTTCTGCCCATCTAAGTTGGCAGCAACAAGGGCCGGGTT
>NW_020664859.1:804013-820081 GCF_002925995.2 Terrapene triunguis | reverse complement strand
TGTTAAGGGGCACCTTACGTGGGCTGTTTCTCCGTGGGGGTTCCGCCGCAGCCTTCACCACAAGCCAGTCCACTTTCCTGCCATCCCACGAACTGCTCCGCTCTACAAGCTGCTCCGCTCCGCTCCGCTCACCAACCTGTGAGCCATTCCAGCCGTCCCCGCAAACAGCTCCGCTCGCCGTTCCTTGGGCCACTCCAACCAGTCCCGCACTCCTCCAGTCATCCCCACAAATTGCTCCGCCAGCTGCTGAGCAATATAGCTTCAGGCTCCCCCACTAGTTAACATAGCCTCAGTGATCTCAGCTCTTAATAACATCAGCTCTTTTGTGATTTCAGCTCTTTTGTGATTTCAGCTCATAGTATAGTAGGGGAGCCCCAGTGCTGGTGCACCATTGGCCCAAAGTGAATTCAGCTCAGGGTATGTCTACACTACAGGATTAATCCGAATTTAGATAATTCGAATTTGGGAAACAGGTTGTATAAATTCGATTGTGCGCAGCCACACTAAGCACCTTAATTCGGTTTTTAACCACATTAATTTGGTGGTGTGCGGCCACACTACCCCATTAACTTAAACACAGTAATTCGGTGGTGTGCGGCCACACTAACCCTAATTCGAATTAACAAAATCGATTTAGGCTCTACTCCGTTCGTCGAGGTGGAGTACAGAAATCGATTTAAAGGGCCCTTTAATTCGAATTAACTGGCTCTGTAGTGTGGACGGGTGAAGGGTTAATTCGGATTAACGCTGCTAAATCCGAATTAATCCCGTAGTGTAGACCAGGCCTAACATCTGTGTTGACGTTTGTAACAAACTCATGCAATTTGTTTTCCTTTTCAACTTAAAACCCAGAGGTGCTTTTCCTCTCAGTCAGTTTTGGAACCTTACAGATTTTGGAACATAATATTTCTGCTCCTATAGGGTGCCTTTGCTGCTGCTATCACCTACAAAGAAACCACGCAAAGAGGCCTATGAAGGTGCTTTCATATAGCCAGATTTTCAGCTGGCGTAAATCATTTTAGCTCTTTGCAGTCAGTGGATCTAGGCTGATGTACAGCAAGAGGAGCTGGCCTGCAGCTGTGGATCTAGCCCTGTGTACCTTGGCTGGGCATTGAGATCAATGCCCTGCCACTGAAGGTATGGCTAGATAGGGACATGGGAATCCAGGAGGCCATCGCAAAGTTTACTTTACATGCAAAATCTTTAGTAAGTGATTATAACTTGGATTTTCTTCAGCCTGAATTAATCCTTAGTGTTTGGTGGGGGCAGTTCTCCTTTGCAGGGAAATGGAGACGGCCTCAGTCAGCTGAGGTTCTGGGAGCTCTGGATCTTGGAGGAGCCTCAACCCAAATAACCTTCCAGCCCAGTGGTACCATTGAGGACAACAGCACTGAAGTCTTCTTCCGGCTGTATGGGACCAACTACTCCATTTATACCCACAGCTACCTCTGCTACGGGCGAGACCAGGCCTTGAAGATGCTGCTGGTAGCCCTAAGGAAGGTATAAATAATTATAGTACGAGGCACTAGCATTTTCCCCTTCACTTTCTGTAGGTCACTATCTTATAGTCAACCCCGACAGACCTGCTCAACAATTTTCAATCAAAAAGAAATTTGGATGAAAAATGTCTTTTTGATCAAATGGAACATAAGTGAAAAAAATAGTTTTTTGTCAGAAAATTGGAGGCTTTCCTTTAAAAAAACACGAAAACTGATTTCCCCCCTCACTTTTTAGCTGCTACAAACTGAAAAAAAACATCAGTTTGGGGAATGTGGGTTTTTTTCATTCAAATCTGAAAAATATTCATTTTCACTGAAATTTTTCACAGGACAAAAATTGATCCCCAGTCTCTTCTCTACCCCAGAGGAGTCCTTCTCCAGGCAGGCCCATGTGACACCTTGCTTCCTGCTTCCGGGCAGTAAGTCAGCTGAACCATGATTGGTAGCAGAGAATAGCTGAAGTGCCAGAAGTCTCCAAGGGAGGTGCACACTTGACAACTGCCAAACCTCCAGGTGCCCCTGTGAAATGCCCCTGCTCTGCTGCTCAACTGTCTGGATAGGGCAGAGTGACACACACATGCCATGTGGCTAACTACAGCAGCTGTGTCCCCGCAGCACACACCTGCTGCACTGCTTCCAATGCAATGATAAATGCATGCCGGCCGCACAACAGGCGCAGGGCAGGGACAAGAGCAGAAGAGTGCAGAACCCTCCATTAAATGTTTAAAAAGTTGCAGGCTGGCATGTACTGAATCTGGATGAATCAGACAATAGGTGACTAACATGTAGTGGCCTTGCCCTGCTGTTATTTGTGGCTCACTTTATTCCTTGGCCCACCAGCTTATCCATGAAAATGTCCAGCAGCTTCTCAAACTTTAGCCTCAACAATTATTTGTCTGGAATTTATGCCAGACACAGTGTTTGTGAGTCACATTTTCTTACCTGTTTTCAAGTTTGTCATCCAGTCAGGGAGTTCCCTTCTCCCTCCACCACACCCCACTCACTGTTGTTGTCCTTGGTCAGTGAAGATCCAGAGTTCAGAGGTGCATCTGTGTGCATTCACTTCCCACGCTGGTGGGGAGGAGGGGGGAAGGCCCCTTGCTCTCTCCACTGTCCAGGCACTCATTCTGGCATCAGCCACTCCGCTGGTCACCCACCACCACCTGAATCTGCACCCTCTGGGATGTCTTGAAGGCGACTACAGGTTTTTAAGGCCCGGCTTGACAAAGCCCTGGCTGGGATGATTTAGTTGGGGATTGGTCCTGCTTTGTGCAGGGGGTTGGACTAGATACCTCCTGAGGTCCCTTCCAACCCTGATACTCTATGATTCTATGACCACTTAATACAGCTCTCAGTGTTTTCAGCTGTTAGTGGGGGGGTGAGGGGGGGCCTCATTGCTAGTGCAGACTGGGCAGTCACTTGCATCAGAGACATTGTCCCAAAGCAGGTATAATCCTTAGACCTGGTTATTAGTGACTTCAGCTCTGTTGGTCTGCAGCAAGACTCTCAGTTGTATCTTAATAAGGTCTGTTATTACACCAGAGAGAGGAAAAACCAAATGGTGTCTGAGACTCTTAGACAGCACCTACACCACCAGACACTTGTCCCCACCCTCTTTCAACTCCCCTGGGTTTTGGCACCCTTGCCTAGCGAATGCAATTTAGTTGAGGGTACACCCCTCAATTGGGGCATGCCAAGCACAGTTCTGCCCCCCCCCTTGATTCATACAACAAGGATAACAACCCCATGGGTGGTAGGTGAACCACGGGCTTGGGGAGGCTAGTCCCCGGCCGGCCTGCTCCTTCTGCCTGGGGCCCCATCCATCCCACCCCTCTTCCCCTGCTGGAGCCCTGGTGGGCGGGCAGGCAGCATTGCCCCCAGCCCGAGCCCCAGAGCAGCAGGCAGGCAGCTGATCGCGGTCCCCAGCGCAGCAGGTGGGCAGCGCCCCTCCCCCGGAGCGCCGGGAGGGCGGGCAGCATGGCCCCCATCCCTGGGTGGGCGGGTGGTGCAAGCACCAGCTCCAGCCACCCAGAGTCCCTGGCTGCAGGCCAGCCCCCACTAGCCCCAGCCCGGGGCCAGGGCACCGGAGCCTTCCCAAAAGTGTGGGGGGCGGGGGCAAGGGCCCCTGCCCGAGGTGGAGGCGAAGGCAGGCAGCCCCCTGCCCTTGTCCCAGGCTCCACACCCAGGGCAGGTGGAGGAGCCCAGGCTCTCCTCAGCTGCCCTCACAGCTCTCCCCAACCCGGCTCCGGCTGGAGGAGGCAAGGGGGGGGGCTTGGAGCCACAGCCTGGCCATGATAAGGGTTGGGCAGGCTGCTGCGGGGAGCCGCAGTGGACCCTCTGCCTGCCTGTGGTGGGGGGGCTGGAGCAGTCCCCAGCCCATGTCCCCGCCCCCAAGGCTCCCCGCCCACCCGGGGACGGAGGAGGGTCCATGACTCCACATCTCCTCACAGATGCCCACATGGCTCTTATCATGGCTGGGCTGCAGCTCCAAGGCCCCACCTAGGGTGACCAGACAGCAAATGTGAAAAATCAGGACGGGGGTGGGGGGCAATAGGAGCCTATATAAGAAAAAGACCCAAAAATCGGGACTGTCCCTATAAAATCGGGACATCTGGACACCCTAGCCCCACCCCCCTGGCCGGAGCCAGGTCGGGGAGAGCCACATGGGTAGCTGAGGGAGCCGGCGTGGAGTCGCGGACACCCCCCCACCCCCGCCCCAGGCAGCCAGGGACACGGGCAGGTGGAGGGTCTGCCGCGGCTCCCCAGAGCTGCCCTGGCTCCCCAGCCGGGCTCCACGCTGGCCTAGCTGGGAGGTGGGGCCTCGGGGGGAAGAGGAGGGGAAGGGGATGGGCCAGACGACAGTGGGAGGGCTATGGCCCCCTGACCCCCCTGGTTCCGGTGCCACTGGCCCGGGCCCCACAGCAGAGAATGACGGGGAAACAGGAGGGGTCCTGGGGGTGGAGTGTGGTTGGGGCCATGCAGGCAGTTTGGCTAGGCTGAGCCTTCCCCTGCCTTTGATACCTGCCGCCCATGAACAACCCTTTATTACCCCTGCCTCCAATAACAAAGTGACTTGTGATCCAACACCAGCCCAAAGTGATCATTTGGGCAAAGCAGTCCCAGCCTGTTGTGTGCCTAGGGAGAGTGGGTGTGTCTGTGCAAACAAGGTTGGTTCATGAAGTCTTCTTCATGCAGACCCTGTGTACATCAACAAATGGGTAACCAAATTATAAATGGCTCTGACCTGCCAGAGAAGAGTGTGAAAATCCTTGAGAACATCAGAAGATTGTCAAGTTGGGTGGACAGGGACTCTTTGCCAACTGCTTTTCTTTAGTGCATAGAGCAGACAAAATAAAGACTTTATCTGAGAAACTGAGCAAGTACTAGAGAAAAGCCCCAGTGAGGCAGGGTTTCCCTGTTGAAGCGAGAGATGGTTTCCCTTCTTTCTCCTAAGCCCTGGAAACTCCCAGAAATCACCGATGAGGGTGTGACTCATAGTTACGTGATTTATTACTCCAGCTTCCCCCCACCCCTCTTGCTGGCTAGTCCTTGGACTTGACACTGTGCTAACAATCTGCAGCAGCACCCAGGGAGATCAATGGGGCGGATCCTATAGCCCAGTCAGCTACACAACAGTTCTCTCTCTGCCTTGGGATTTGTATTAACCCTTGGCATGCCACAATAGCTGCACCATGCAGCCAGCAATGGGGGCGCTGTATACGCTGCGGCAATGTGGTGGTGGATTTTCCACCTGTACTCTGGAGGACGGCAGCCCACCATGTGTCACCTTTCTACTCCTGAAGTCCTTCCCCTGACAGCCTGGCACCACCCACGTGTTTCAGGTGGAAGTAGCGAGAAGCCATGGATGTTACTGTACATCTTCCTTTGAAACTCCCCAACCTGGGCAGTGCTCTGGTACCAGAGAGACTGTCCCGTGCTCCGCCAGGCTGCTCTGACACCCAGGGCTGTGTCCTGCGCAGGGCACTTGAGAAGGGCTGTGCAGAGACAGCCACACAAGAAGTGGCAAGCAGGGGAGCCCAGTCCTGGTGCTGGGCTGAGTGAGGCCTAAGGGGGAGGTCTGCCAGGCAGGGCCTCAGGATGAGGCTGGTGCTTCGGTTCAATCTTCTTACCTTGCATAAGGGAGCTGGTGTGCAAGGAGGTAACTGAGCACTGCTCAATGCACAGGCGACAGCTAGAGGTAGCTGGCTTGAGTTCACTCATACCCGTTTGTACTGAAGTACGACAGCCCTGAGCCCTCCCTCTTGTGTTCCATGTGAAGCTGTGCAGGGTCAAGACCCTGGGATTTGGGTCCTGACGTCTCACAGACAGCTGTGAGGTTGGCTCCCAAAGAGGCATGACCTTGGATGTGCTGGGGATGGACAAACCAGGAGGAGGATTGGGGAGTGGAGATGAAGGCCAACCCTCAGTTTGGCCTGGGTGGGTTGGGGCTGCAGAGCTCCGGGAGGAGCATGTGACAAAAGCAGAGTAGGGTGAGGTGCCGAAGGGGCATTGACTTCCTCGCCATCATGTGTGTGTCATCTCTGAGGCCAGGCAGGGCCTGGCCTGACACTAGTTGGGGAGATGGTCAGATACCCAGAGTGGGGTTTGCATGGGCTTTGTGACCCACCCTATAGCATTCTATACCAGGATAGGGTTTGCAGTCTCAAATACAATGGGATGGATAAGAAAACCCATAGGACAGTTCTTGTTTTCTTCTAAATCCTATAGGACTTTCCTATAAGGGTTTAGCTGCCACTCTTTCAGAAGCGCCAAGCTGGAGGGGATGGGGGAGAGGTGGGGAGGGGACGGGTTTGGCTGCTATCCCTAGCCTGAGCGCTGCTAATGGGTTCCTCTCTCTCTAGGAGAACCTCACCTCTCAGCAGATCTCCCACCCGTGCTACCCTAGGGGATATGAGGAGAACGTCACTGCCGCTGCCCTGTATGACAGTCCCTGCGTCCCGGCACCAGCTGCACACGACCCCAGGCAGATCCTCACGGTGCGGGGGACAGGAGCCCCAGCGGAGTGCAGGAATGCCGTCCAGAAACTCTTCAACTTCACAGCCTGTGGGGCCAACAGGACGTGCGGGTTCAACGGGGTCTACCAGCCACCAGAGCATGGGCAGTTCTTCGTAAGGGAGCCTTCCCTTCTCTTCTAGCTGGCTACCACACTGATGGGAGTCACACTCTAATGCCTGGTCACAACGGGGGGGAGGGCTAGCTCAGTGGTTTGAGCATTGGCCTGCTAAACCCAGGGTTGTGAGTTCAATCCTTGAGGGGGCCACTTAGGGATCTGGGGCAAAAATCTGTCTGGGATTGGTCCCCCTTTGAGCAGGGGGTTGGACTAGATGATTCCTGAGGTCCCTTCCAACCCTGATATTCTATGATCCTATGAACAGGACTGTGGAGATAGAGAAGGCAACAGCTAAACTGGAGGGAGGCTGTATCACTGTGTGCGCATAACCCCCAGCTAAACTTGACCTGGGATAAATGCCAAGATCGCTATTAGGAACCATGATGCTATGGAGGAGATGTTTGAAAATCTGCTGGGCCTATGTGCCAGGACTGTTCTTCCCCAGAGGGGAAGATGGGTCACGGGCAGAGTGAAACAAACTTGCCCCATCCCAGCTCTGTGTGCCATTCATGGCTGTTAATGTAATAACGCTGCCTTCCAGCAGAATCCTCCCGGGGGTCACTTCTGTGATCTGTCTGCCCTGGGAAACACTCCTGCCACTGAAGGGCCCCAAGGGAGTTGTGCCATTAGCATGACTTACGGGGGCTATGCACTGCCAACCACAGCCAAGGAATGAGGGGCACTTTCAAAGCAGCCCTTAGTACAGGACACGTGCAGCTGCCCCAATTTTGTGCTAGAGCCAAGGCCAATCTGCACATGCATGTTTGAAGCTTACCATGTTGTATCACATCTCCATGTGTGATCATAAGGGCCTCCAGAGGCGCTCTGCGCATGGATTTGAATACACATGTAATTGTTATTGGGTTCGTTCTTGTCACTGCATCTCCATAGCGCCCATCACACTCTGGAGTATGGTGTGGGAGCATTTTTCGTTTCCGTGTGTATTCAGTCACAATTCTGTTAGTTTTCTATTTCCAAGTAAACAACAACAGAAACAAAGACAAAGGAAATTCCATGCTAAGCAAAGAGGATTATTGCCACTTTGTGCTTAGACCTGGTCAGGGAATAGATATTAAAGTCTATTAACTTATTTGAAACAAAATCTTGCAATCTTCCCTGAAATCCACACCTCAGCCCCTCTGTTTTTAGGCCAGCTCTGGCTGTAAATCAAATTGTGAGAATTTAAATGTATTAAAAAAAAAAAACCCCACTCAGGCAATTTGATGGTATAGTTTAGCCCAAGATGCAGCTCGGGCACACTGGCATGGGTAGGAGGAGGAAAGTTTCAATGTTGGCTGCCCAGGCTGTATCCACTCTATGGCTACAAAAGAATTTCAGTCTTTTGCACTGTCGATCTCAGACTACATTCACAAATGCAAAAATAATTCAGCTGTGATATAGCCCTTCACCTTAACCATGCCCAGACTGCAAAAGCATTAACTTTGCTTTGCACCTACAAACACAGAATTTGTATGCATCTTAACATGTGGTACTGTAGATTACATACTGATGCCAGTTGAGACCACAATGACATTGCTGGGAGACTTTCCATTGACTACTGTAAGCATTGGTTCAGGTCTCTAGTGCCCAGTCCTGAGATCTACTCTTGGTTCCGCTGTTGACTATCATTGTCACCTAGGCCAAGTCACTTCACCTCACTGTGCTTCAATTTCCTCATTTGTGAAATGGTGCTAATAATGCTGGCCTGCCTCAGACGGGGAGTGAGGAGAAATTCATCACTGCCGTGAAGCACTTTGGGGTTCTCCTTGGATGAAGAGTTCTCCAGAAGGGAAAGCTAATTATTGTTGTTATGCTCCTCTGCAGTGTCTTCTGAAAGGAGACCGGTTTAATCTCTCCTCTTCTTGCACAGGCCTTTTCTGGATTTTACTACACATTCTATTTTCTGAACCTGACTAACGGACAGCCCCTGAGTGCCGTCAATGCCACCATCTGGGGCTTCTGCACTAAAGGCTGGAAGGAGGTGAGATTCTTGTTGGTAGCAGCCGAGAGCTCAGCAGGTGATTGCCTATTATCCTGGGAAGCCCCAGAGTTGCCTGACAAGCCTCAAAGCAGAGGAGCTCTGAAGGCCCATTAGCAGGTGGGAATCACACTCCTCACATTCTGGCAGAAAGGCTTGTCCTAGCAGTGTGCAGGGACTGATAGGTTAGGAAGTGGGAGGGGAAGGAGCCGTGCAGGGCTCTCAGATCTGAACTGCAAAAAGTGTCAGGCCCTTTGGATCTCAGCTTCAGTGTAAAACTACTGGCCAAGTCCCAGCACACTGCTAAAAAGGTTCTTGGGTCTGGGCTTCCTGCCCCAGCTGTGGTTTCTGCACCAGTAGAAAGCAATGGAGACAGACACTTTGGCTGTTTCATAGAACTGTATCCTGCTTGTTCCCCTTTGTTCCACCACTGGAGAAGCTGGGCTTTTTGCAGGGCCCTTGCTAACTGCTATCTGCATTGTCTGTCCCAATGGCTCTCCCAGCTGCAGGCCAGCTTCCCACAGGAGGAGAGTCACAGGCGCCTACACAATTACTGCCCCTCGGCCTTTTACATCCTGACACTGCTACACCAGGGCTACAAATTTGACGAGCAAATGTGGAGCAACATCCATTTCCGCCAAAAGGTAAAGAGCCATTGTCGGTCCGGCTTGTGCAGCCAGCTGGCAGCGACTGCCACTCCTCCCAGGGTCGCTGTCTCCAACCTTGGCCACAGTGATCACTACACAGTGTGAGAATTGTGCCCATTAACAGGGCTGGCCTTACCATGAGGCGAACTGAGGCGGTCGCCTCAGGTGCCAGACTGTGGGGGGGGGCACCGCTAGGACCCAGAGTGTAGAAAATTGTGTCTGCTGCTGGTGCATATGTATTCTCTCTGCTCTAGATGCACAGAGATGGTGGAGGGCTGTGCTGGAGGAAGGAGGGCACAAGAGACATAACAGGCAGGCAGGAGAAAAGGTGAGAGGGAATAACAGAAAGCAGCAGGAGCTGCAGGGAGAGAGAGGAGGAGGAGCCTCTTATGTACCTCTCCAGCACCTCCAGGAGGCTGGACTGATTCACACCAGCTTCTCAGGGAGCTTCCTGGTTCCTGCTGCTTCCCTGTACCCACTTGAGGAGAACAGGCAGTCAACTGAAGTAGTAGGAGCCAGTTAGGCCCTTAAGATGCTGATATCTTCCCTCACTCAGGCCCTGCTACCAGCCTGCTTATTTGTCCCCTTCAACTGAGTGTTGAGAGCCACTATAGCTGGTGCAGAACAGCAGTCATGAGTGAAAGAAGAAAACGCCCCTCTGGGGCAGCATTCAGAAAAAGAAAGAAAGCAAAGGAAGCTTTTCTATCTAAGCAGGAAGGAGCTCTCCTGAGATACATAGACACAAATGTTCACGGTGAGCCTTCCGGCCCCAGTGAGGATGTGAGTGGTGAGGAGATGCCTGATCTTCCAGTTAGTCAGAGTGCAGGTGACCTGGCAGCTACTGCAGCATCCATATCTCCATCTCAAATGCATGTAACCAGGCACATTCCTGAAGAAAAGTGTAGATCAGAGAAGAGTGTGGTGGAGGCGCAAGAAACAGCTGCTGCTGAGTTTAGTTCCTTAAGTCTAGATGACCCAGGACTGTGGACTGACTTGAGCAGTAGCCTGAGGGACTTCCTTGTACTGCGTGCAGGGGTAAAAGTAACTTACAGGACTTACCGGTACTGCCGGAGTCCTGAGGGGGCATGGCCTCATCCGGAAGAGCTCTGGCAGCCAGAGCTGCGGGGGGGGGCTTTAAAGGGCTCTGGCTCCCCACAGCCGCGGGAGCTCTGAGCCCTTTAAATCCTGGCCCCAGCCCGGCCGCCGGAGCTGCGGGCGGGATTCAAAGGGCTCTGGGCTCCCCAGCGGGCACTTCAGATCAGCTGTATGTGCCAAACAATGGAAACTTCCTTACAATTGTGGAGCTGATGGCTGAGTTTGATGCTGTACTCTAGGAGCATCTAAGAAGAGTCACCACCCAAGAAATGTACACACACTGCTACCTTGGAAAAACAATTCAAAATGAGATCATACAGTTACTGGCAACAAAAGTCAAACAGAAGATTGTGGCAGATCTGAAGTCAGCAAGATAGTATTCTGTTATTCTGGACTACACACCTGACATCAGCCATACGGAACAAATGACTTTAATGGTGCATTTTGTAACAACAACAGAACCTAGTGAAAATGTCCCTGCAATGGTGACTGTCAGAGAGCATTTTCTAGAATTTATTGACATTGATGATACTACAGCACACTTGGTATGACAAATGTGCTTCTTAAAAAGCTGGAAGATACAGGAATTGTGATAGCTGACAGGGCTACGATAATGGTGCTAACATGAGAGGAAAGAACAGAGGAGTGCAGACACGGATCCGAGAGTTAAACCCTCGACCTTTTTTTGTCCCATGCAGTTCTCATTCATTGGTGGTCAGTGATGCAGCATCAGCTTCTAGTGAGGCTGCTGAATTGTTTAATGTAATTCAAAGCATCTATGTATTTTTCTAATCTCTGCATCAACTCATCAATGGCAAATTTTGAAGCAACATCTGGGAACATCCTCTCTGACACTGAAACCACTGAATGCCACACGATGGGAAAGTCGAGTGGAGGTGATAAAGCCTATCAAACACCAAATTGGGAAGATAGATGATGCCACAGTTGCCATTATGGAGGATAATGCTATGACAGGAACTGTTCGTGGGAGAACAGTGGCAGAGGGAAATGGAATCACCAGAAACATACATAACTTCAAATTTCTGTGTCGCTTAGTGTTGTGGCATGACATACTGTTTGAAATAAATGTTGTAAGCAGGAGACTCCAAGGTGTTGACCTTGATATATCTGGAGCAATGGAACAACTGGACAAAGCAAAGTCATACCTACAGTCTTACCAGTCAGATGAGGGATTTCAAAACGTTCTGAAGAGTGCACAGAAATTGGCAGAGGAACTTCACACTGAAGCTATTTTCCCACCCAATCAAGAATACAAGAGTCACCGAAGAAGAAGACATTTTGATTACGAGGCATGGGATAATCCCATAAGAGACCCCAAACAACAATTCAAAGTTGAATTCTTTAACCAGGTGCTAGATTGTGCAATACAGTCAGTTGAAGAACGTTTCATGCAGCTCAAGGAACACAGCAGTATACTTGGGATGTTGTATGATATTCAAAAACTCCTCACTAGACCTGAAGAAGACCTACACCAGCAATGCAGGGCACTAGAGACAGTGTTGACACATGATGACATGCACGATATTGATGCGAGTGATTTAGGTGATGAACTGAAAGCCCTTTCAAGATACATTTCAGCAGGATCAACTCCAAAGGCTGTTCTGGAATATATGTGCACAAATAAGATGACCACCCTCTTTTCAAATGCTTTTGTTGCTCTGCACATACTTCTAACACTTCCTGTAACAGTTGCCAGTGGAGAACGCAGCTTCTCCAAGCTGAAGTTAATAAAAACACATCTATGCTCCACAATGACACAGGAGAGGCTGGTCGGCCTTGCAACCATCTCAATAGAGCATGAGCTGGCCCAGACTGTGGACCTTCAGGAAGCAGTTCAAATCTTTGCAACCAAGAAGGCACAGAAAGCACCACTTTGATTATTCAAACAGATAAAAATGCCAGTGTTTACTATGCAGACAAGAAGTTACATTTGCTGTTCAGGTGTTTGAAAGTTAAGTGTTACTTAAAATTTTTGAACAAGGCATTTTAAGTTGTTAGTTCTCCTTTATTGGGGTAGGTAGCAGAGCAGTACCATGAGCGGAGTAGAACAGGAAGAAGGCAGAATTGAGACCTTTCATCCCGCCTCAGGTGCCAAAATGTTGTGGGCCGGCCCTGCCCACTAATGCAAATGGCTATTCACCTGCACCTGGTAACTAAGAATCTGACCTGCTGAGTTCTGAGTGCCCTCGACTCTGACTGGTTTGCCTGGGAATCAAGGGCACTCAGCATCACACCAGAGGTGGCTGCACTTAGCAGGACTGAGCCCTGAAGAGGCTTGATTCCAGCTACATCCTTCCTCCTGGCTGTGAGAGGAAGAGCAGATCTTCGGTGGTAGCAGGCTATGGTGTGCTGTCATGGAAAGTTCTGCACTAGTGGCCACATGGCTTCACCACACGTTCCCTAGAGACCACAGGGCCAAATTCTTTTTTCCTTTACACTGGCATAAATCCAAATGAACCTCATTGACTTCAGTGGAGTCAGATAGCTTTCACAGCAGGCTTCTGTCACAGCTGGCTGAGGTAGTCCAGAGGTCACAGGGACATTGTGCGGGGGATGGAAGTGTGGAGAATGATGGCAGATTTGTAAGGAGAAAATAAAACTAAATCATCCATCAGAGGTGTCACTGCAGGGGCAAGGTCTGCTTCTGAATCGTTGCAATGGCTCCAGTCCCAAAGAAGTGTCACTGCTTGTGACCCCAAAGGCCCTGGGCCACAATGCTAATGAGGGCTGGCCTTTAATGGCCAGTTTGGGGTACAGAATCCAAGAATGGGGCAGCAGGAGGGACGCTGGGAGAGCTGCATTGGGGGACACTAGCAATGAATGTCTGTGTAGGGCTGAATCGGCCCTGTGAGAGGAGCATTGAGGTGAAAGTAAGCCGGCCTGGTCCGGTACGGCGTACCGGCAAGAGCCAGTACGCTGTGCCGGACCGGACCGGCTTCCCCAGGCTGGTGATTTAAAGGGCCCGGGGCTCCCTGCAGCGGCCGGAGCCCCGGGCCCTTTGTCTCCCAAGCCCCGCTGCCAGAGCCCTGGGGTAGGGGTGGCAGGGCTCCAGTGGTGATTTAAAGGGCAGGGAGCCCCGGGCCCTTTAAATCACTGCCGGAGCCCTGCTGCTGCTACCCTGGGGCTCCGGCAGCGGGGCTCAGGCGGTGCTTTAAAGGGCCTGGGGCTACCCGCAGTGGCCAGAGCCCCTGGCCCTTTAAATCACTGCCGGAGCCCCAGGGCTCCCAGCCGCCTCTGCAGCTGGTAGCTCCAGGGGTGATTTAAAGGCCCTGGGGCTCCCAGCCGCAGCCGGAGCCCCTGGGCCTTTAAATCTTGATTTAAAGAGCCCTGGTATTTAAAGGCCCCATTTCTTCTGGTTGAGGCCACACCTCTTCTGGTTGAGGCCACACCCCCTGTGCAGGACTCCGGTGTACCGGTAAGTCCTTTAAGTTACTTTCACCCCTGGAGGAGCACCACTTCTACTGCTCCTGTAGGAGCTGGGGGCATCAGAAGGGGATGCCAGGCTCCTGGTGTGCTGGCTCCTGCTGGCTGCATTTGCATAGCACAGTGACCTCGGGCAGAACCATGGTAACGGCACTCCTGCATGGGGATACATCTTTGATGCACATGGCTTCAGAGAAGCCAAGCTCCAGCTAACCAGGCCAAACTGTATTGGTCTCAGGGACCAGAACCTGCAGAGAGAGGCACAAGAATTTCTCCCCCACAAGCTCTGGAGGCAGCAGGGGCTCCGGGCTCCAAATACTTTGCCAGCACATTAACGTGCTCGCTTGCTCTTTCCCCAGGCTGCGAATACAGACATCGGCTGGACCTTGGGCTACATGCTGAACCTCACCAACCTGATCCCGGCGGAAGCCCCCGAACAAGTGAAAGGGCAGCAGCGCGGGCTCTGGGCAGCCGCCATCTTCTTTATTGTCCTGACCGCTGCAGTGGCACTGATGGCCATTCTCGTCCTGTGCCTCTGGAATCCCACTTAGCAGCCCGAGTAATGGACGGAGAGCCCCTCTCACCAACCCAGGAAAGGGGAAGTGGCACAAATGATGGCAAGTGTTGGGAGGCCTTCAAGGCACTCGCCATCTCTTCAGGATACCTGCCTGGTTCCTCTCAGTGAACACCTTCCTCCAAAGAAGGCCAAGGGGGGATCTGATCAGCGTTTAGAACTATCTCCCGGGGGAAGAGCTCTCATCAGAGAAGTCTCTTTAACTGAGCAGACAAAGGATGACTGAGAGCCAATGGCTGGAAGCTGAACTAGACCAATTCGGACTAGAAATAAGGCATTTTTTTAAAATAGGGAGAGTAACTAACTGCCTAAATATATGGGGGAGTTTCCCATCGCGTGACATCTTTCAGTCGAGACTGGCTGTCTTTCTAGACATGCTCTAGCTCACTTAGAAGCCATGGGTACAGTGCCGGAGTCCAGGAGTGTGGCTGGACGGCCTGTGTTACACAGGAGGTCAGGCTGGATGATGCCAATGCGCCCTCTGACGCTCACTGCTGGATCGGAGACAGATTCTTGCAGCAGCAGAAGGAGGGTCAGCCACACATGTAGGCACGGATCCTGAGTGCGAGGAAGGCGTGTGCTCTGGCAGATCAGGGTGGGGCCCTGTACCTTTAAGTCATGTAGCCTGTTAGCCCTTTGGTGCCCAGAATGATGCCCGCAGGTGTGTGGCAGCACTCTGGCGAGAAGACGGCAGCCTTCTCAGTGCCCTCTCCCCCCCCTCCACCCACGCTGTGGCATCAACTGTTCCTGCCTCCTTTGTTCTCTTTGTGCGTGTTAGGCAGTACCTTCCCAGACCTGCAGAAGAGCTCTGTGCAGCTCCAAAGCTTGTCTCTCGCACCAACAGCAGTTGGGGCAGGAAATATCTTTCATTGGATCACCTTGTCTCTCAGGATCGAAGTCAGTTATTTTAGAAATATTTATTGGAATTTCACAGAAGAGAAAATAATGAGCAGCTGATCTGAACACTGCAAAGGCTGCTTCCACTGGCCCTGTATGTATAGATTTGATTTAAATAAAACCCTCCACCCCACCCCAAAACCTCCGCTCTAGGCACACTGACACCTCTTCACAAAAACACTCCCTCCAACAGCATCACAGGCTCCTACCCAACTAAACCAACTCCAAGGGACCATCCAGGAATTCCCAGCAACAGAGAGCGTCGCCCCACCCCAGCCAGCCACCCCCTCAGCCCTCGTGAGGAGTGGTTTTTACAGCACCCCCTAAAAGTTAATGAATTCAGGCTCTTTTGGTCTAAGGGGAGGAACAAGAGCCAAACAAGGAGCCCTCCTGCTGGCAACTTCCTCTTCTAGGCTGCAGCTCACGTGCCTGGGCTAGCCATGGCTGTGGCAGCAGGGCATGGGCCAGGCAGTGCAAGGGGCTGAGTGACCTTACAAAGGCTATGCCAGGTACAGGCTGTGAGTGACCTCAGAGAGGCTGTGCCTGTCAGTGGCCCTGGGGGTGGGTAAGGGTTTGAGGCAGCATACAGTGGCCTGGACCAAGGAAAGGCCCTGCAGCAGGGCTGGCTCCAGGCACCAGCCCAGCAAGCAGGTGCTTGGGGTGGCCAAGGGGAAGGGGCGGCACGTCGGGCTCTTCGGCGGCGGGTCCCTCTCAGAGGGAAGGACCTGCCACCGAAGAAGAAAGCGGCACGGTGGAGCTGCCGCCGATCGTGATCGCGGCTTTTTTTTTTTTTTTTTTTTTTT
>NW_020664859.1:787675-803913 GCF_002925995.2 Terrapene triunguis | reverse complement strand
CCCGCAGCTTGGGGCGGCAAAAACCCTGGAGCCGGCCCTGCCCTGCAGGGTGGAGGGCAGGAGTGTCCTGCTCAGCCTGTTCCAGGTAAGCACCCTGCAGCGCTGAGAGGCTGTGTCATCAAAGAGCCTGCGCCGTGCACAGGCCGGTGTCAGTGAGCTGCAGGGTCAGGGGACAGAGCCACTGTGCAGAGACCCATGCCGGCAAAGGCTCCATGGTGTACATGGGTTGCACAACCTGTGCCAGCTGGGAGGCCTAGCACAACGGAGACGGTGTGTGATCTCACAGGGCCCTGAGCCAGGTGAGGGCTATGAAGGATTGATGGGCTGAGCAACTCCCCAGAGGCTTGGGCCAAGTGAGAGGCTAGGCAGAAAGGAGGGCCAAGGGAGCTCCCCGAGGCCAGTGGGGGCTGAGTGAGCTCCCAGAGGCTCATGCACTGCATAGCTGATGGGCTGAGCGAGCCCCAGGGGCTGGTGTCCAGGAACCACCCTGCAGTTCCTGGGACCCTTTTTGCAAAGTAGAGACCCTAGGTCACCCCCCTTCCCCCCCACCAGGTTATTTTTATCTACTCCCATGAGCCCCGCTCTCTCTGTGTTCTTAGCTCCCCCATGGCTCCTTTCAGCTCCACTGACCACTTCCTTCTTCTGGCTCTCCCTGATCCCTCTGGGCTTTGCTAGGCCTGTTTCTCTGGCTGCCCTCCCCACAGTGCCTCAGCTCCTGTCACTTGTCCATCTCCCCCACCCTGCATTCCTTCCCTCCAACCCAGTGCTCAGTCCCTCAAGGTCTAGCTCCCTGCTGTGGCCCAACTTCATGGAACCGATTGGGACAACACCAGTGTTCACCTGACCAGGGACAATCCCCACAACCCAAGATGTCTGGGCACAGGGCCCTTTGCCTCTGGTAGATCCATGGGGCTTGGAGGGGCCACCCACCCTATGCCTGATTCATGTGCACTCATTTACAACCATGCAAAGTGGGTGTGAAATGCTCCCCAACCAGAACAGCGCTGTTTTTACACTGCGTTGGGCCCAGGGAATCAAGCCTGCCTCCCTGTCCTCTGAGTGGCATCTTGCCTCCCACAGTCTGGCCTCAATGGGTCTGTCGGCACTGCCATTAGACCCCTGCAGCAGGCCTGTGCCAGCTGACTCACGCTCGTGGGGCTCGAGCTAAGGAGCTATTTACTTGCCCCAAGCCCAAATGTCTACACCACACTCAAACAGCCCCTTGGCCCGAGTCAGCTGGCACGGGCCAGCTGTGGGTATGTAACCGCAGCGTGGGCATATCCAGTGATGGCAAGGTCCAGCTTCCCCCACTTTTATTGCAGCTGGTGGGAAGTGGGAATTAAGGCCTTAGCCAGGCCCCCTCTTCTGGAGGAGCCGGTTCTTCTTACCACTTAATCTGCATCTTTGAATCCCAAGTTCTTGCTACAGAAAGAGCTGGTGGCTAGGTCTGAGATGGGAAAACTCCGTTTGCTGTGTCAGCACCTCTCAGAGTGACCTTCATGAGACACCACCCCCTGTCTTGCACCCAGATCCCACCTCACCCCCACTCCCCAGCCAGACCTGTCATTTCACTTTGATTATTGGGAAATACTGAGGCCAGACAAATGCCATAGAAAATGCTATTTCTGCTACAGAAACGAATCCTGCCGGGTTTCTGGATAATGGGGTCCCACACTGGGAAGCGTCTTGTGTAGGCAGCTTCATTAAATACCTAGCAGGGCTGGCAATGGTCAGACCTGAATGAATTGGCGCAAGCTTCTCCTGTTCTCTGGGAGACATGAGTAAGGTGAGGTGGGGTCCCCAGCCCAGCTGGCTCCTTGTGGAGTCTGGCAGGAAGAAGCATCTCTTCTCTAAGGGCAGGCAGCCCCAATGCTGGCCTGGGCAGCGAAGCACTTGGGGAAAATGCCAAAGTTGCCATTGCAGTGGCCTTCAAGCCATTCCTCATTCACTGGGAAAATACAAAGGAACAGGGTAAGGACCTAGCAATCCCCTGAATTGCCTAACCAGGGAGAGACAAGCCTTGCTAAGGGTGACATTCACCCCTGCGCAAAGGGCCAGTATAGGCCCATGCACATGTCAGTCCCTCATAAGGCCTAGTGGCTTAACTGTCAGGAAGCCTTTTGTTCCCCAACTTGCCCCCCTCTCCCCCCTGCAAACAGACTCCTGAAGCTGCCCAGCAAAGAACTTCAGGCGGAACTAGAAAGCTACCTTCGGAGAGAATGTCCAGCGTGTCTCCTTCATTGAATTCCAGATCCTCTGGCCTTTGCGCCGTGTAACCGTGGTGTGCTACCATCCTGTAGAGAACGGGTCTGTCTGAACAGGCATCTGTGCCCTATGGGACAAGGCCATGTTGTAAACCACACAGCAGAGCAGAAATTAAACCAGAATCTAGTGAGGCAGAACAGCATCCCAAAGGGACCGTACCTGGCACCAGAGTGTCAGCCTCCCATCTGTCACCTCCTGCCACATCTTCCCCATCTCCTCTTCTCCCGAAATCACAATTAACTCTTTGCTGTCTGAAAGCCTGCAGCTGAAGTAAGAGAGGAGGTCAGAGAGAACGTACTAGGGCCAAATTTAGAGGTGAATCTAAGCTTGTGCAACTTGCATCTCCCTCTGATTCCCTAAGCATGTCAGTCCAGGAACTCCAGGGTATGTCTGTGCTGGAGCTGGAGGTGTAATTCCCCGTTCAGACAGACAGACCGGCGCTAGCTGGCCTCGAGCTAGCGTGCTAACAGGAGAAGTGTAGCTGTGGTGCCACAGGCGGGGGGAGGGGCTAGCTGCCCTAAATACGTACCTAGGTTTTCAGATGGGATTGGACACAGAGTGTTTAGGCTGGCGAGCCCATTCTGCTGCTTGTGCCACCACCATGGCTACGCTGCTATTCTTAGCACACTAGCTCAACCAGAGCTAGCGCATATGAAATTACCCCTCCAGCTCCAGTAGACAAAACTTCAGTCTGCTTTAGACTTACACAAGACCTCTAAACTGGCCACACAAAGTGCAACTGAGTTGAACTTGGTGTGCCTTAAATGTTGTGCTGGCTGGGAGAAAATCATTTGTAGGTCAGGGGTGTCTACAATAGCATTTCTCTTTAAATTTCCCCTTCTTTCACTACTGCTGGTGCAGTTCCATACTCCTTTGGTCCTGTGAAACCTCCCTACTCGCACATTCCCTGTCCCCAAGGAGTCAGTGTTACGTTCTAAAGCAATGAGGTGGAATATCCAGGGACAGGGCTCGGTGTGACTATTCAGTTGGGAGAGGGGACACAGCGCTGGTTCGTATGTACTCATCTTGTGAACTGTGGCTATGGCTGCCTGAGCCCTGCTGAAGAACAACATGGACGGTAGACATGGCCTTAATGCCTACCTCCTTGGGCAAACACCTCTTCGGAGAACTGCAATGACTTGTCTGCAATGGCAAGAGGAAAGCTGCAGCTCACCAGGAAGGAGAAACTCCAACTCAGTCTTGGCACCAGCTCAGAGTAGCCAGAGTGCGACCCTATTTCCAGTCTGTGACCAAGCCTACCTCAGCTTTCCAAGCTCTGCCTGCTGGCTGAACGTCTCCCTCAGCAGAGACCTGAGGTCTGACAGGGTCAGGGCCTTGTTCACTTTAACTGTATAGTCACAGTGGACTTTCAGCAGGATGGATCTGTTCTCGCTGGAGGATGCTTTGTCCTGAGCCAGTGGGACCTGCTGCCAAACAGGGAGCAAAGGAGAATCTGCTCTGGATGGGTTGGTTAGAGCGATTTCACCAGCAAATATCTGAATAACAATAATGCCTATTCTTATAACAGCAGAGCTCCAAGCACTTTACAATCTGTTAAAGTATTTATCCTCACAACGTCCTTGTGAGGTAGGGAAATATTATTATCCCCCCTTTACAGCTGGGGTGCCGAGGCACAGATACATGAGGTGACTTACCCAGGAAGTCCCTGGTGGAGCAAGAAACCGAACGCAGATCTCACACATCTCAGCCAGTGCCCCGACCACTAGCCCATCCTTCCATACCCGGAGTCAAGAGTGGGGGCCTAACCCAAATGCCAACTTCAGTGCCACCAAACTCCATGTGGCATAAAATCTGAGCCAGGATCCAGATGTGAATTTCACATATGGGGCCCATTTCTCAAAACCCTGGATCCAAACACTTTCATTTTTCCCCGAGGAAGAGTCTGGATCTGAATCCTATAACTCAGACACATCTACTCAGCACGGGAGTTCTGCTTATGCCAGAGGGGAGACAGGTACTCCCTGTGTTATCATGCAAACATGTCCCTACCGTGATGCTGCCAGGTCCCATAATTTCTTGTGGAAATTTCAGCTGCCACTCCATGCAGCTTGGCACTGCACTGACTCCAAAATCACAGGCAGTCTAGTGGCCGTGCCAAATGAAGTGGGGCTACTGGTGACCTGACCAGCAGCTGCCTCTGACAAAGAAAGGCTCTGTAGGTACAAGTCCCACGTGAGGTAGGAAAAGGATACAGAGGTGATTTCACTGACCCCAGAAATGCACTGCTCTCTGTGATAGAACACAGTGGTTGTTAACAGCACAGAGCAACAGTATGGGCCTGGAAGAGGAAGATCAAGGACTCAGGGGTAACTGACAAAAGTCCATCTGGGAGTTAGGATCTCTCTGGGATGGGGGGAGGGGAAACTGGTCTGGAAGAAAAGGCTTTCCAGTGAGCCCCAAAGTTTTGGGGTGGCTTTGGAGTTTTGGTGGAACTGGGCTGATTCTACCCTTATCTTTGGCACCCGTGATTTTATAGTCCTAATGGTTTGTGATGTTGGGGAACATTGCACCTGCAAGTCTGCTTGCGGATCAGCATCATTTGCAGCAGTGTCTTCTCCTTCAGCAGGTCCTGCAGAGCAAAACATTGCCAAACAGCCATCATGACAATGGGCAGGGCCTCTTTGGAGGAGATGGGGTTGGACAGCTTTGGGGGGTCCCACTGAGCCACATCTGGAGGGACTCCAGGCAGTGTGAGAAGCCACCGATTTTATAGCCTGAGCTGTCCATCCCTCCCCTCTCAGGGACTGGCACATAGAACCCTGCCTGCCCTCGTCACCGTAGTGCCTGGCAACCAGTTCATTTCTCTTTGGACACAGTCCTGGCCCCCAGTCTCTGTTCAGAGCAGAATGAGTGGGCCACAGCAGGGCAAAGTGTGTGCAGTCATCCCTGACACATGGAATCTACCCTGCTACCAGGGTGCTCTTGGGATACACAGTCAGTCCCTGATAGTAACCACATGCTGCAAGTGGGGAGCTAGCCTTGCTGGTATTGTAGGTTCCCTAGAGCAGTGGTGTTTTGGGGGACTGGTGGGTGATCCCACACAACTCCCATTGGGATCCTTATCCTCACATGCCCCTTCAGTCCCAGAAAGCAGGATTTACCTGGCTGCTGGTGGTCCATTTCCTGCAAGTGAGGCCGGTTGGGGGGCACTTTAACGGGGGGAAGAGGGATCCCATTACTGACTTTCTGCAAGAGAACAAAATGAAAACGAACTGATCAGACACATGAGGAGAGTATGGCTGAGGCCAATGTCAAGCAGAACAGTTCTAAGGAACTAGAGTTTTGGGAAATCAGCTCCCTCGTTCCCCATTGGCCAGAAGGAGCAGGTGGCAGCTGGTTTGCGTCACTGAGTAGATTGCAGGCTATGACTTTAAGGGTGGGCAGAGCCTCAGGGATGGCTAATTCATTAACTCACGTATGAAGTGGAGCATTAAGGCTCCTCCAGGCTCCCCCAGAGGGTGGCTACCCACCTGGTACCCATATGAGGTTGTTTTATTTTGCTGCACTGTTCACTTTGTTAACCTCTCTGGGATCCCAACCCCACATTTAGCCTGGGGATGGCCACCTCCCCATCTGACCAAAAATGGAATCTGTCTTGACTGGGATTTCCATGGCTGATCCCTCTGACCCAAGGGCTCATCTGCCCCTCACTCAGCTCCAAAGTTCTGCACTGAACAGACTGGGTGTCTGCACTGAAATGGTTTACAGCAGGGAGCCCTACCAACTCCATAGGATAAATGATAACAGAGTCATAGACTAGCAGGGATGGAAGGGACCTCAGGAGGTCATCTAGTCCAACCCTCTGCTCAAAGCAGGACCAATCCCCAGACAGATTTTTGCCCCGATCCCTAAATGGCCCCCTCAAGAATTGAGCTCACAACCCTGGGTTTAGCAGGCCAATGCTCAAACCACTGAGCTATCCCTCCCCCCAAAGAGCCAGTTTCTCAACCACAGTAGGGCCAATGGAAGTTCATACACTAGCGGCCACTAGTATGTCAGAACCGAAGAGGGCTCTGAAATTCCCTGCTCACTGCAGTGGGCACGTGGGTGTGAGTCACACCTTGTCTGCTGGAGGATTCAAGTGGAGACAGCTTTCAGCCGGGTCAAGCCATTAGAGCAAGGCTGCATTAGTTACAATATGGTGGGTCCTAATTGTGAGGAGGAGGGGGTAAAAGAAATGGATTTTTTCCAAAATGGAAGCTTAGACTTTGCAGGAAACAGATCAGAGCTGTGGAAAAAATCCACCTTTTGCCTGCTGCTTGGATTTCCAATTGTCCCTGGCTGGTTGAAAGCCCTGGACCTACACATGGGGTGAGTCTGAAGAGAGAGCCCACTGCCTTGCTCTGTGGTTCAGAGCCCTGCCACTCACACAGCTCGAGTGGCCTGGCTGTGTTTTCTCTCCCTTCCCCATCCCATAGTCACAAGATTGTCCCCTTACCCACTTATCAGCCTTGGGGGCATAAACAGGCTCCAGGTGAGAGGTCGGTATACGCAGTTTCTGGGAAACACAGAGCAGAACAGAAAACAACGTGAGACCAGGCACACTTGAAACAGACACTCTTCTGCCCGGTGCAGGAGATTCTCTTCGCTGGCCTTGACAACCCCACCTTGCCCCTCAGTCATTCACACCCCTGTGGCATGTGTCATTTCCCGGCACGCAGCTCTGACCAGGTCACTCTGTCTGCTGGCTCACTCTTCTCCATCATCCAGGGCCGGTGCAACCCATTGGGCGACCTAGGCGGTTGCCTAGGGCACTAGCATTTGGGGGACGGCATTTCAGGTCCTTCGGCGGCGGCCGGATCTTCAGCCGCCCCAGTCGTCGTCGGCATTTAGGCGGAGGGAGCTGGGGCAGGACGGTGCGGGGAGGGCCACCTGCCGCAAGTAAGGGGGGGGGGCGGCACGCAAGGGAACCGCTTCCCGCCCCAGCTCACCTCTGCTCCACCTCCTCCCCTGAGCACGCCGCCCCGCTCTGCTTATCTCCCTCCCAGGCTTGCGGCGCCAAACAGCTGATTGGCGCCGCAAGCCTGGGAGGCAGGAGAAGTGTAGCAGCGATGGCGTGCTCGGGGAGGAGGCAGAGCAGAGATGAGCTGGGGCGGGGAGCTGCCGCACGGCTCCCCGGGCCGGGGGGAGCTGCCGCGGGGGGGGGAGGGAGGGCGCCTTAGTGTGAAGAGCTGCCACAGGGCTCGGGGGGGGGGGGGCGCAAGGTGGAAGTTTTGCCTAGGGCGTGAAACATCCTTGCACCCTCCCTGCCATCATCACAAACACAAACTACTTGCCATCGCTTTCAAGGCCCTTCACAGCCTGTCCCCACCTACCCATCATCGCTCAAGGTGTTGAATCCTGCCTGTGAGCCACCAGCCTTCCTCGCCCACTTGTTAACTTTTAAAGAGGCACCTTTGTGCTTCCTCCCATGCTGCCCCTCACACGCAGGAGGAGCTGCCTCCATCTTTCTTCAGTTTCCTCTTTATAACTCTCCTGTGCTGTGATGCCTACCGGAAAACTTGAAAATGGTTAGGCTGCTGGTTGTGCCAAGACCACTGCCTGTCAGACTGACCAGTCTTACCTCACTTTTTCTTTGTGCTCCCCCATCTGTCTTTGGGCCCACCCGTTTTCTCTGCCTTATACTTTGATTGTAAGCTCTCAGGGGCAGGCACTGTCTCTTTATTCTGAGTTAGTACAGGTCAATCCTGGCCCATGACGGGGCTCCTGGCCTCTATTCTAATATAAACAGCAATGTTTACATTGGCCCACTGGGGATTGCACATGGGTGGTGACGCCCACTTGGGGACACAGCAGCAAGAGGGCCACTGAATGAACCCTAGACACATTTTGTGCACTTTATTCTGCAGGAGGCGAGGCTTCACAATTGGTGTGAATTGTGCCCCTGCTAGTGGTTCTCACCGAATGTTTCTAGTTGCATAATCCCCATGCAGGATCCACGTGTGTCAGAAGGGATAAGGATCAGAAAAAGCTGAGGTCTCCAGTTTACTGGCCAGTGGAATTAGAGAGGTGACGGGGAAAAGTCAATGGGATCTGAACAGCCCTGAACAACTCTTAACAGCTGCTGCTATTAGTGTCCAATCCATGAAAGTGAACTGGCAGTTTCAGAGAAGGTATCGTCATATATGGGAGAGGGATAGCTCAGTGATTTGAGCATTGGCCTGCTAAACCCAGGGTTGTGAGTTCAATCCTTGAGAGGGCCACTTAGGGATCTGGGGCAAAAATCAGTACTTGGTCCTGCTAGTGAAGGCAGGGGGCTGGACTCAATGATCTTTCAAGGTCCCTTCCAGTTCTAGGAGATAGGATATCTCTATTAATTTATTTATTTAATTTATATCCCACCCTCTTGGCTGCTCCAGCTCCTGAGAGCTACCAAAGGAACATCCTATTAAAGCCTCAGCAAGCCCCAGCTGGCAGGGAGTGCTGTAGTGTCTACTGACACTGTGCTAGAGGCAGGAGCACCAGCCTGTCAGTTCCACATACCTGTCCGTCACATATGGCGGTAGCCCAGCCGTCTGCCCCTTTAGTTAGTACAAAGATGATCGTGCTGCCCTTCACTGCCATCTCGTCAGAGTCCTCAGGGTAATAATGAGTCACAACTTGATAGTAACCTGAGCCGCGGTCTCTGGAGAAAAAAAAATAATAGCTTTACTCAGCACCCTTTGAGGCTATCACTCTCCCACTGTGGGGTGTGGACACCACTGGGTTTAACAGGATTCCCTTCTCTTTGCTCCTCTGGTTACCCTTCTTGGAGACATTCAGGCTAGGAATGGGCATTGCCATCCTGTGACCTTTCCACTGGCTCTTCTGTCAATGCACTTTGAAACATAAAGAGTGATAGGACATTCACCGCTCCTTAGGTGCCAATGCCCCCTGGAACAATGCCACTCTTCTCTGGGTGGAGTCCCTGCTGCATTCTGCTGGAGGACCTGTCTTTTTACTGGGGTCTAAGGAAAGCCACACCCTTCTACTCTGTCCATCTAGGTACTTACGTGCCTCCATCCCCATAGCATCCAAGCATCTCACAACCATCAAGGACTGTCTCCTTCCCACACCACTGTGCATTAGGAGAGCATTTGCAGATGAGGAACTAAGGCAAAGAGTGATCAAGGGACACATTTTCAGAAGAGCTCAGGGCCAAATTTTCAGAAGAGCTCAGAACCTACAGTTGGGACTGGACTTTCACTGTGGCTCCACTCCCAGTTAGACACCTAAATTTGTCCAGGGTCCAATGACAAGAGGGTTATGGATCCAGTGTCTCACTTCAGAGCTCTAACCACGAGCCCATCCTTCCTCCCACATGGTGATCCTCCCTCACCATATACTCTCAGTTGTGAGCTGAGTAAACTCGAGAATGCTTCTCTTGAGAACATCTCCCCTCATAGGCAGCAGTAGCGTTGGCCTGTGTCTCCATGGTGCAATTACCACATTTATGGTCTATCAGAGATGATAATCCATGAACTTTTGGAGAAGAACATGCCATCAGTGGATGATGGGACAGACTGGTGCAGACAGAGGTTCCCTCTTTTGCCTTCCAGCCATTTCTGAAAATTCCCACAGTTCATTGCAAAGCCCTGCAGCCGTATCACTGTGCTAACTAGTAGAATATAGTACTGAGTCATCCACGGAGCACAGTTTTAACTGTGCGGATCACTTTCTAGTGTGTGAACTGTAGAGCTGGGTGCAACTTCCCTGACGGAGCATTCTTCCATCAGCAAATGCCATTTCATCACAATCAAAACTTTCTGCAGGAATGTGTTGATTTTGACAAATTCTGTTTCACAAAATTTTTGCTTGCAAGTGTTTCCATAAGGTCAATACGATCAGAAAGGAATATTTTGATTTTTTGTTTTGAAATGCCTTTTCATTTAGAAATGTATTTGAGTTTATACTCTATTATAAGTTATAATATAGTGTAAAATAAAAGGTTGGAATCAGAATGAAACATTTCAATTTTATTTAAATGGAACATTCTGACTGACCTGAAACAAACCATTTTGGAAAATTTCATTTCACAAGAAATTTCAATTTTTCATTTTTGTTTAGATTTGGAACAAAAACAATTTCAAAATGTTGGCATTTCCTGCTCAATGAAAATGTCGAGTTTCAACTGGCTCCAGGAATAGGGTTGCCAACCCTCCCGGACGGGCAGGGAGTCTCCCGGAATCAGCCATGATCTCCTGGAGGCTATTGAAATCAATCCGGGAGATTTTAATAGGCTGCTAAAAGTCTGGTTGGTGGCACAGCGAGGCTAAGGCAGCCTCCCTACCTACCTTGGCTCCACATGGCTCCCGGAAGCAATCTGGCTCCTAGACGCAGGGGTGGCCAGTGGGTCTCTGCGCACTGTCCCTGCCCTGAACGCCAACTCCACAGATCCCATTCGCCCGGAACCACGGCCAATGGGCGCTGCGGGGGCGGTGCCTGCAGGCAGGGCAGCGCGCAGAGCCGCCTGGCCACCCCTGAGACTAGGAGCCGGACATGCCAGTCACTTCTGGGAGCCACCTGAGGTAAGCGCCTCCCGGCAGGACCCCACACGTCTCACCCCCTCCCACACCCCAACCCATTGCTCCAGCCCTGAGCTCCCTCCTGCACCCCAAACCCCTCATCTCCAACCCCACCCCGCAACCCCTTGCCCCAGATCTGTGAAAGTGAGTGAGGGTGGGGGAGAGCGAGCGACAGAGGGAGGAGGGTGGGGTGAGCAGGGGGCGGGGCCTCAGAGAAAGGGCGGGGAAGGGGGAAGTGCACAGGTGTTTGGGTTTGTGCAATTAGACAGTTGGCAACCCTATTCATGAACCACCTTCTGGCTTTTCCAGATGAAAACAATGGGCCAAATTCAGCCCTGGAGTATTGGAAGCACAAACCAGGGAAGTCAATGGAGCTGCACCTCCTTAGACCAGGGCTGAATTTGGCCCCAGTTACAGCAGTGCTGATAGGAGCATTTGGAAGCCTTGTCCTGGGGGCTAGAGCCAGGAAACTGAGAGTCAGTAGTTGTGGGTTCTAACAGTGGTGCTGCCACTGACTTACTATGTGGCCTTGAACAGGTCACTTAACCTCTCCCTGTCCCTGTTTCCCAACCTGTGACATGGTATTTAGCTGCCTCACAGGATGGCTGTGAGGCTTAATCAATGTCTGCAAAGGGCTTTGAGATCCTTGCAAGGTGTTATAGAAGTGCCAGGTGTTATTGTTATTAACTACAATGGCTATCACAATCACACAAGTCTTTCACACACACAGCGTTTTCTCCTCAGTGATGGATCTCTGGGACTGGGATACTACAGAGTCTCCAAACCAAAAACTCTGGGGCCAAGACAAGGTGCCATGAAGAGAAATAGTGACAGAAGAGCGAAGCCACCTGGGGTTGGTCACTTACCGCACAGCATTGACACTGGGTTCGTAAAAGCCCTGTCTCTGTGGAGAAACAACAGCGTCTATTTCATAGAGCCAGATTCCACGCCAGAACAGACCATTGTGATCATCTAGGCTGACCTCCTCTATAACACAGGCCAGAGAACTTCCCCACAATGATTTGTAATAGCTTGTATCAGACAGTAATGCAGAGTCTGAGCGAGAGTTTCAGTCTCTGACATTTTCCCTCCTATTCTCCTGTCCACACTTGTCATGCAATCAATCACCACTCTAGGAACAGTCATCAAGGCCACTCCACACTGCTGAGCAGTGTTGGCAGTGGCAGCCCCCTCTTCTCTGCCCACCCCATCCAATGGAGACCAACCTACTTGCGCGTTCCCCTGCTCCTAACATTCACATGACAGGGCACCCCACTGCCATGAAGGGTAGGTCTGTGGTGGTGCTGGGCAAGGGAGTTAAACATTACATAGACTCTGCTGCAGCGGCTTTAATTCAGTGCAGAGAAAAGAACGCTCTGCTCAGGGAGCAGAGACTTATGTGCCTCATCTGAGCCCCTCGGAGGGGTGGAAGGATATCTGCAGTGATATGGCACTTAGAGGGCAGGAATTGCTAGGCAGGAGGAGACGTGTGGGACTCAGAGCCCCAGGGAAACCTCTCAGCTACACTAAAATATTATGCAAAAGGAACAGGAGTACTTGTGGCACCTTAGAGACTAACAAATTTATTTGAGCATAAGCCTACGAAAGCTTATGCTCAAATAAATTTGTTAGTCTCTAAGATGCCACAAGTACTCCGGTTCTTTTTGCGGATACAGACTAACACGGCTGCTACTCTGAAACCTAAAATATTATGGAGTCCGTGACAGGTTCTCATCCTGATGGATGCCTTGGCTGGGGACCCTAAGTGGAGCTATATGACAGCGATGCCATTACATGACCTTGCCATGCATAAATCAAGTATCATCAATTGTTGCACTGTCCCACTCACCTGTGGCCTGAGAGGCTCAAATCCGATGTACTCGTCATTGGGAATGACGGAGGAGATCACCTGCCAGAGGACAGATCAGATCAGACTCTGGATCACATGAAGGAACAGCAAGACCTCTGGGAATCAGCCACTCACCCTGGGTTTCCCATGAGCGAGTCCCTAGCACCAAGTGGCAGGGCTTAACAAAACGTCACTGCACACAATGGAGAGTGCAGAGCTGAGTCCAGGCAGTAACCCCATCTACTCCAGGGGCCTGGTTTTCTAGCTCTTGCCACACTGGTTCCCTACATGTCTGTGGGTGAATCTGAGAGCACAACCATTCATTTGCTCTGCACTCAAGAGGCTCCTGGCCTGTGACACTTACACAAAGGGTGCAGAGGTCAAAGAAATGAGAAGAGAAATCTTCTGATGACCTGCTAATATTCTCCGAAGGGCATTAACCAATTAACAAAAAAGTCATCCCACAACAAGTGGGAATCTGCTACAGCTCAGAGGGTCAAACCCTGTGGGACTGGTTAGGTGAGCCTGCTTGTCTTGAAAGTGTCATTTTTCAGCATAATGACAAAACCAAGGATTCCCTAAGTACCTGATGAGCACTTTCAGAGGCTCACAATCAGCAAAGATACAATGGTATCATCACACAGAGCAGTGTGGAGTCATGCTCTATTTACAGAGGGCCAGATCGTGTCTCTCACTGGGCATTGGCACAGGGCAGGGAAGGAAAGAAGCCCTTTGCTTGTTGCTCATCTGGAAGGTAGCAATGTAGTGGAGGGGGGGGAGGGATAGCTCAGTAGTTTGAGCATTGGCCTGCTAAACCCAGGGTTCCGAGTTTAATCCTTGAGGGGGCCACTTAGGGATCTGGGGCAAAATCAGTACTTGGTCCTGCTAGTGAAGGCAGAGGGCTGGACTCGATGACCTTTCAAGGTCCCTTCCAGTTCTAGGAGATAGGGATAGGTATAGGAGCAGTGGGTGCCAGGCTGCTATTCCCGCTCGTGGGCAGTGAGTGAATGGGCAGGGGTGGGCAGTAGGCATCTCCCTGCAACATGCCGGCCAGTGCAGCTGAGCCAGCTCAAAGGGGGAAGTGTGCTGTGCCAGGAAGAAGGCTAGTGCAGCTGACTTTTCCCCAAGAAGGGAGGGGGAAGCAGGGCCCAAACTGTGGCTGTCTTCACTACAGTGCTAAGGGTGTAACTTGAGTGTTGCCCCAGCCCGACTCCCACCCACACACCCAAATCTCCAATTGGAGCTAAATGGTACTTTAAGTTTGAGAGAGTTGACCTGTCAGGGGGGTGGGCTGAAGCTGGAGTGCTGCTGTTGCAGCGGGTATGCAGCAACTCAAATTACAACAACTCATCAACTGCTAATCCAACCAGGATACGTCTACACTACGGAGACTATCCTGCATAGCTACGTCAGCATAGCCCCATAGTGTAAACGCAGTTTACGCTGACAGAAGAGGTTCTTCTGTCGGTATAGAAACCGTACTCCCCAAACACCGTTAGCTATGTCAACAGAAAAGCTCTTCCTTCAACATAGCTGTGTCTACACAGGGTGTGCTTTTTCATGTCCTTGACCGACATAGTTGTTCAGCATAGACCAAGCCTCATTCTGTGCTGCTAATCCAATCACTCTGTGTAATTTGAGTGTTGTTTTGCAGTGGGGTCACTCTCACTTGCGTGTATTAAATCAAGCTAACTGTTGCAGTGAAGAAAAGCTCCTAGTTACTATTTGGTCCCTGCTCTGCTCCTCAGGAAGTGCAACTATGCACCACCTTCTACTACAGTCAGATGGTAAGGTTCCAAATGACCCATATTTCCTGCAACATCCTTCCACTCACAAACAGTCCTGTAACTTCAGCCACATCAGTTTCCCTGTCTGTAAAATGGACACAATAACCCTCACTTTGCTGGGGGAGAAGGGGAGGGTTACATAACTAATGTTTGTAAAGCACTTTGTGATCTTCAGAAAAAATGTACTACACAAGAGCTGGGTATTTATTTAGTATTTAATTTCAAAATAATTTTCTCCTGGATATAAAAAGCCCAACTACTAAGGAGCACTTTCCTTATGGACAAAAATGCTTCCAACAGAGCCCTGATTATTCCCCTCCACTTGTGAAATTCACCTTGCTCCAGGCAAGGACAGATGGTAGGAAACACTCAAAGCTAGAAAAATGACAGAGGAAAACCTGAAAGACTGGTTCCTAACAATGGAGCCATTGCACTTAGGGTCTAAAGAATCTCAGCTGATATTTTCCAGGCACTGTGGCTGGCAGAGGGCCCAAGCAATGTTACTCTCAGGAGACTGTCGATGCTGTGGCTGGTAGAGGACCCTGGATCTTAGTTTGCTCATTGCTGACCTTAGTCATCAGTGCACCATGCTAACATTCTTACACTAGGATTGACCTTTCTGCAACCTAGGGGGCCTTACCTTGGGTTTACCCAGGAAATCTTTTGAATCCAGCTGCTCAACTTCCTCCTTTCGTGGTCTGAAAAATTCCCCAAGGGGAACATGTATGGGCTCCAGGAAGAGATGATTCTACAGTGAGGGGAAGAGATCAAACCAAGGACACTAGATATCATTAACCACAGCTTAACATTTAAAAGAGAAAAGTAAATACTGCTTCCCCATGGGGTGTGGTCAATCCAGGGAATTCAGTGTGGCAGAAATTATGGATTTGAAAAAGTGTGACCTGGACTTGACCAACATGTAGAGGCTAAGACAGTTCACACTTCTGGGCATAAGCCAATTTCTGGAGATACCAGGGAGGCATGAAGGCAGAGCGTGAAATAAGATTTGCTAAATAAATCTCTAATCTGCTTCTCCTGTTGATCTTCCTTGATTTTATTATTCTCTGTAAATTGTAACTAGAGTCTAGCACTCAGATCCCAATACAAGCAAATAAATGTTTACCAAAGTACAAAGAATGGGATGAAAATAATACTGAAAATAGCATAATGCCATTTTGGGAATCAATGGTGCAGTCTTCTCTGGAATATTATGTTAGCTTCTAGTCACTCTACCTCATACAAGTCATGACAGAAATGAAAGGGGTTCAGGGATGGGTCTTAAAAGTCATTAGCAGCATAGCGAGAGATTTGTACAAGGAGAAAATGAAAACTGGGACTTTTTCCTTTGGAGAGCAGAGGTGTAAGATGAGACATGACAGAGGTATACAAAATAATGACCAGTCTAGAAAAGGTAAATCAGGAGCTCCTGTTCATCCTCTTTGATAATACAAGAACAAGATATGAAATCAAAAAGCAACACAGTTAAAACAAATAAAAGGAAATACAGTGCTTAACTTGTGAATTAATAATTAACCTCTGAGGCTCATTGGGACAAGATATCACTGAGGGTAAGGATTAGCCATTTTTATGGACAATAAGAAGATCCAGAGTTACATTCGACAGAGTTTTTAAAAGCATTTTATAGGGGAGAACATCACTGTGCTTTAGAACAATAGTTCTCAAAGCCGGTCCACCGCTTGTTCAGGGAAAGCCCCTGGCGGGCCGGGTCGGTTTGTTTACCTGACGCGTCCGCAGGTTTGGCCAATCGCGGCTCCCACTGGCCGCGGTTCGCTGTCCCAGGCCAATGGGGGT
>NW_020664859.1:773681-787575 GCF_002925995.2 Terrapene triunguis | reverse complement strand
TCGCGGCTCCCACTGGCCGCGGTTCGCTGTCCCAGGCCAATGGGGGTCGGCGGGAAGCAGCGGCCAGCACATCCCTTGGCCCGCGCCGCTTCCCGCCACCCCCATTGGCCTGGGACAGCGAACCGCGGCCAGTGGGAGCCGCGATCGGCCGAAGCTGCGGACGCGGCAGGTAAACAAACCGGCCTGGCCCGCCAGGGGCTTTCCCTGACCAAGCGGCGGACCGGCTTTGAGAACCACTGCTTTAGAACACAAGCAGATCCCTAACTGGCAGCAGCTACGAAGAAACTTTCCCTATGACCAGATTATTCCATAACTGTCCACTATGGGGTTACTTTCCCCTTCCTCTGAAGCAGCTGGTAGTGATGGAGACAGGATACTAAAGTAGATGGACAATTGCTCTGACAGGCTATCACAACTTCTATGCTTTGAAGGGAAAGGCACTGTAGGCAGGTGGCAGGCGGGGGCAGATAGAACAGCTGGAACACCCCAATCTTTGGAGTGCTGATAACCCAGGTGGAGACTTTTTAACTTGGGCCCTATGAAATGTATCCCCAGGACTCAAATCGCCAGGATTTAAACCTTTATAGTTAAGGCTAAGATTTTGTCACCGATATTGTTAGTAAAAGTCATGGACAGGTCATGGGCAAAAAAGAAAAATTCACGGAAGCCCTGACCTGTTCCTGGCTTTTACTAAAGATATCCCTGACAAAATGGGGATCTGCGGGTCCCCACCTTGCCTGAAGTGGGGCAGCTGCGCAGGAGCTAGGAGCCGCCGGCAGCAGCTGGGGGCTGGAAGGTACCCCTGCCACCTGAAGCTCTAGGGGCCCACGGCGGTCAGGAACTCGGGGGTTCCCCTGCCGCCCAAGGGCTTGGGGGTTCCCCTGCCTCCAGCAGCTCTGCGAGCTCCACCGCCCGCGGCGGCCGGGAGCTCGGGGGTTCCCCTGCCTCCAGCAGCTCTGCGAGCTCCACCGCTCGCGGCGGCCGGGAGCTCGGGGGTTTCCCCACCACCGCAGCAGCTGGGAGCTGCAGGATTCCTCTGCTGCCTGCAGCTCCAGGGGCCCATGGCACCGCCCATGGTGGCTGGGAGCTCCAGGGGTTCCCCCTCCATCAGTGACAGCTTGGAGCTCTGGGGCTGCCAGCGGTGGCGGGGGTACCCCATAGCTCCCTGCCCCTGCGGGCTGCGGGGGACCCTGCAGCTCCCAACCACCGGAGGCTGAAGTCATGGAGGTCGACCTCCATGATTAAACTGTAACCTTGTTTATATTCAGTCTCACCTGCACCCACTCAAGGGCAACATCCAGGCTTGTGGTTCTTCCTTCAGGCCTCTGTCTGATAGCCTCCTCCAGGGTTATTCTAGCTTCCTGCCACAGCCCAAGCCGGCACTGCACTGCTGCAGTATTGTACAGCACCTAAAACCAGCAGTAAGGGGATGAGACTCTCACCAGCAGCTCAAGGGAATCAAAACAACAGGAAGTTCACTGAAGCCAACCAAGTGCAGAAACACAAGTGAAACAGAAAGGCGTGTCCAGAGCATCACAGACACAGCAACCAGCTCAGCCTTTCCTCTGCTATTGATCATGGGGATGCTGCTGCGAGAGCTATCTTACAAAACTTCACATACAGAGCTCAGAGAAAATAAACTCTGCGCTTCATGAAGCTATGCTGCTAGGCTGCTGTCATGTTATTGATTTAAACTGGGACCATATAGAACATGGTTGCAACCAAAGTCCTGTAGTGGCACCAAATCTTGCATAAAGGGGTCAAATGAGGTGTCTGAGACAAGGTTATGGTTTGCTGGTTTTAATTATGCTGTCTATATGTGTGTATCAATTTTGTAGTTGAAGTTATGAATATTGGCTCTATGCTGTCTGTATTTCAAACTTATGCTATGCTTCTGGGAAACATCCCAGACAAGTTGGTGTTAGCTCTGCCTAGCCTACTTGATGGCCCATTAAGGACCATCAGCTATGCAATTGACCCATGGAGAGAAGGCAGATACGCCTTATAACTGAGCAAAGTATGCAGGAACTTGCCCATGTGACTCCAAACTCCATTTTGCTGTAATTTTCCACAGTAAGAACAAAGAGGTGTTCTTACACCTGGAAAAGACTATAAAAGACTGATGCCTCTCCTCCATCTTGTCTTCAATTCTGCTTCATACCTCTGGAGGAACTTTGCTACAAACTGAAGCTCTGAACAAAGGACTGATGACCCATCCCAGCTGGGGATGTATTCCAGAGATTTGATTTTGAACCTGCAGTTTATTTCATCACTGCTACAAGCCTGAACCAGGAACTTTGCCATTACTGTATGTAATTGATTCCATTTAACCAATTCTAGCTCTCATCTATATCTTTTTCCTTTTATGAATAAACCTTTAGATTTTAGATTCTAAAGGATTGGCAACAGCGTGATTTGTGGGTAAGATCTGATTTGTATATTGAACTGGGTCTGGGGCTTGATCCTTTGGGATCAGGAGAACCTTTTTCTTTTAATGGGGTATTGGTTTTCATAACCATTTGTCCCCATGGCACTGGTGGTGATATTGGGAAACTGGAGTGTCTAAGGGAATTGCTTGTGTGACTTGTGGTTAGCCAGTGGGGTGAGACCAAAGTCTTCACTGTCTGGCTGGTTTGGTTTGCCTTAGAGGTGGAAAAACCCCAGCCTAGGGCTGTAACTGCCCTGTTTTAAGCAATTTGTCCTGAATTGGCACTCTCAGTTGGGTCCCGCCAGAACCGCATTGTTACAGCTGCACACAGCAGGCTCAGAGCCTTTGGGTCAGATCAGGACTAGCCACCAGGGTGCTGGAAGCAAAGAGGTACATGGGGCAAAAAAGAGGAAGAGTTCTCAAAGAAGGATCATCTCTGACAACATATGAGGCACTGTAGGTTAGTCCCTCTCTAGGCACCAGTGGCTCTAACATTTTCCCTGTGCATGTTTCCTGGCTTTCTGCAAGCGTGTATCCTGCTGCTGTGATTCCCTTGTTCTGTGGCAGGGATAGGCAACCTTTGGCACGCGTGCTGAAGGCGGCACGCGAGCTGACTTTCAGTGGCACTCATACTGCCCAGGTCCTGGCCACCAGTCCAGGGGGCTCTGCATTTTAATTTAATTTTAAATGAAGCTTCTTAAACATTTTAAAAACCTTATTTACTTTACATACAACAATAGTTTCGTTATAAATTATAGACTTATGGAAAGAGACCTTCTAAAAACGTTAAAATGTATTACTGGCACACAAAACCTTAAATCAGAGTGAATAAATGAAGACTCGGCACACCACTTCTGAAAGGTTGCCGACCCCTGTCTGTGGCATACACTGTGCTCAACGACAGCACATTCACTAGTCACACCCTGGGAGGAAAAGCAGTGGGGAGTCACATGGACAGATATGTGCTCTTCTACAGGGTTCAGACAATAGCCAGGCCCTCAGCTAGCATTTAAGTTGAGGACAGAGCAGTGGCTTGTTGGACAGTGGCACCAAGGGGAATGGAGCTTGGGAGATGTCCGAGTGCAGTGTTTTCCCCAAGAATTGAAATGGGGGGGGGGGGGTGTTCGAATTTACAGGCGGGAAGTCAGGGCTGATGTGGGGTGAGACCGTGAGGATAAAGGTGAGCTGTATGGCATCACAGTAAAAACAGAAAAATGTTTCATGACCATTTTATTAGATTTAACTCATGTTTTAAAATCATCACACAAATTAAAGTTGGCTACTCAAGCCTTCTATGAAGCATTACATCTACATCCTTCTTGGTTTCTTGTTATAATTTTGCACAACTCTGTTAATGAACTTCTTGAATGCAATGTGTTCATCTTTGGTGGCTTCTCGTGTATCCGGTACTTCCATTCCTTCAATTGATATGCTCATTAGTTCAGTCACATGATCAGGCAGAAGGCGACTTCTTTCAGAACATAAAATTCTATTCAATGATGAAAAAGAATGCTCAACTGTAGCTGTTGTGACTGGGAGTAGCAAGAGATGAATTCCTACTTTTTTCATCCCAGGAAACATAGCATAAAGATCGGGTCGAGCCACTAGTGATGATAAAAAAGAAGTTGAAGTCAAATCTTCATTCATTTGTGGTATAATATTCCACTCTGTGTTCAAATTCTCTATTCTATCCTGAGCACATAGCAGCCCCATTGCTGGTAGTGCCTCACTCCACTCAACTGTCAGTGTTTTATAGGACAGGGATCTGTAAAAGCTACGTAAAGGTTGAGTAGAATCTAGAAGTCACTGTTGTAGATTTTTAAGAATCAAGTCTGTGTATTTTTTCAGTTGTCTTAACAAACACTTCTTGTCCTCTTCACTTAAGGATTCAATATAAATGCCTTCATTAGTCAACTTCTGGACTGAAGTCTTTGTTTCTTCCAGTGCTTTTACAATGGATAGCTTACTGATTGATCCAAATGTAGCTTTTATTGCTGGACAAAGATCTACTACTATTGTAGCAGATGCCTGGATGGCATTGTTTAATGACCCAAGTGGTTTCAACAGTAGACTTACAAGAGGGAGAATGGCAATAGTCTTCTCTGAATGTAGTAGCAAAAGTAATCCACCAGCCTCACTACTTAGATCCATCCCATCTTGGTAGATACTTTCCAAAGCCAGTAATAACAGCTGGAGTAATTTTAAGACAATAGCCAAGGATCGCTCATGAGAAAGCCAGAGGGTTTTCCCAGGTTGGACTAATTTGAACTTCAGTCCCAGTGTATCTTCTATATTTTCCAAGATATTCAGTCTTTTTGGACTCTTGCTGAAAAAAGAATATAATGAAAACATTAAATTTATAGCTTTTTAAATGTCTTTTGAAGACAGCTCATACTAGCGCTAGTTGGAGTAGATGGACTCTGCAGTGTGTATAGGAGAGATTAGGGTTACATTTTTCTCTGAGCAAAGCTTGTACTCCACCATGTCTTCCAGAGAAGTTTGCAGCTTCATCAAATGCACAAGCAGCCATCTATTTGGGGTCCAACTGACAAGCATTTAACTCTTCTCAGATGTGGGTTGTCACAGATGCAGCCGATGTGTCTTCTATAACTTGAACATCTAGAAATGCATCTACTGGCCTACCACTGACATCAAGATAACGTACACAATGACTTAATACTTGATGTCCATTTGCATCGGTGCATTCATCAGCCAAGTATGCAAATTTTTTGAATGTGGTAAGAGTGTTCTTCGCTTTTTCAACTGTTGAGTCTTTCACTGTTGCACCACATGCTTCTAGCCCAGGGGTCTCAAACACGCGGCCCGCGGGGTGATTTTCTGCGGCCCGCGAGCCCCTTGCAGCCCCCCCGCCCTCTCCCAGTGTTTACCAGAGCGGCTCCGGCCGGACGTGCACCAGGAGCAGGACATGCTCCCTGCCTGCCTGCCTGCCCTGCCCTGCCCTGCCCAGCTCCAGGAAGAGGCTGGAACATGAGGAACGGGGCGGGGGCGGAGGGGCTGTGTGTGGCTGTTGCTTCAGGCAGCACCCCCAGCAGCTCCAATTGGCTGGGAACGGGGAACCGCGGCCAATGGGAGCTGCTGGCGCCAGTGCCTCAAGCAACAGAAACACACAGCCCCTCCGCCCCCCTTCCCCACGTTCCAGCCTCTTGTGGGGGCAGGGCAGACAGGCAGGCAGGCAGGGAGCCTGCCCTGCCCCCGGTACGCGCCGGGCCAGATCCTGCCCCCCGAAACCCTCCTGCAGCCAAACCCCCTGCCCTGAGCCCCCTGCCTAGGGTGACCAGACAGCAAATGTGAAAAATCGGGACGGGGGTGGGGGGTAATAGGAGCCTATATAAGAAAGAGACCCCAAAATCAGGACTGTCCCTATAAAATCGGGACATCTAGTCACCCTACCCCTGCCGCACCCTGCACCCCTCCTGCACCCCGACCCCCGCCTCACCCCACACCCCTCCTGCACTCCAACCCACTGCCCTGAGCCCCCTGCCGCACCCTGCACCCTACCCCTTGCTGTACCCCTCACCCCTCCTGCACCCCACACCCCAACTCCCTGCCCTGAGCCCCCACCACACCCCATACCCCTCCTGCACGCCCCGGGGGCAGGGAGGGGGCAGAGTTGGGGTGGGGATTTCGGGGAAGGGGTTGGAATGGGGGCAGGGAAGTGGTTGGAAGAGGCGGGGCAGGGGCGTGGCCTCATGGAAGGGGTGGAGTGGGGGCAGGGCCGAGGGCGGCGGGGGGGGGAGGTGTCAGTAATGCGGCCCTCGGGCCAATGTTCTAGTCCTCATGTGGACCTCATGGTCATTTGAGTTTGAGACCCCTGTTCTAGCCAGTCAGTTGAGTTTCTTGCAGAAAGGTAGTGAGCATTTGCTGGTCTTGTTCGGAACCAGTGTTCAAGTTCAGGATGAACAAGTGACAATGCACTTAACATTGGCCTTCAGTTTGTAGTATGTGGTATCTCTTGCTTAAATAGAAAGTATGATGCCACAGCCATGTTTGTTCACATGAACTGTGTTGTGTCTCCAGCATTCTTAACAGCCTCATTAACACTCACTAGTGTTGTCCTTGGTCAGTGGAGACTCAGAGTTCAGAGGTGCTTTCACATGAGTTCACCTCCCAGGTGGGGGGCAAGAAGGCACCTTGCTCGTTCCTCCAGCTGCTCACTGTTCGCTCTGGCCACTGCTGTTCATTGTGCCACCGTTCACTCCATCGCTCTGTTACCAATGGCCCTGCACAGTCACCTTCTGCTGCCACCTGCCACTGTGACCTCTGCGAGTTGGTCTCTTGAGGTTCCACCCAGCTCTCAGTGATTTCAGCTGAGCTCTCAGTGGGGGAACCTCGCTGCTAGTGCAGACTGGGCCATCTCTTCCACAGAAACACTGTCCTCACAGCAGGCACTTAGCCCTGATTATCAGAGATTTCAGCTGCAGTGGTCACTTAACAGAACAAAAGACTATCTATGGAGCCTAATCAGCTCTGTCTTTAAACAGTGCAGAGGGGAAGGTCAAATAGTACTTGTGACTCAGGCAGACCATCAAGCAAAACACCTGTCCCCACCCTCTCTCTTGATGCCCTCAATCAGCACAGGCTAAGTACAGTTCTTCTGCCCTTTACTCATACAATAAGAATAACAACATTTCATCCCCCCCCCACACACACACACGTTCAAGTGATCTGTAACCCAACCCCAGCCAAAATCTATCACTTGGGTAACACAGCTCTGTTTGCTGGATACCTAGGTAGATTAGGTGTGAATGTAAATACAATCTGGTCCTGAAGCCTTTCCCCCCAGCTCATCACTAGCTGTCAGGGAGAGCTCATTTAGACTTTGCTTATAAATCATCATTTGAAATTATTAGGTTGGCCAACATCACCGAAATGAATGTACTGACATGGTCATAAAAAACAACAGCTGTATAAGGAACCTAGTCTATGTTCATGCTTTTCAAATCTATTACATTTTTTCAGATACACGTATTTTATCATACACTTTATATGCTTTTAAAGTGTGTATTAATGTTTCAATTTCAATTCAAATTTCCAAACAATCACTAAACTGGCAACACTGCATGTAAATAGTTCACAAAACTGGGGGGGGGGGGGGGTGTTGGGGAAATTCAGGGCGGGCGTAGGGAAATCCCTGTCCGAGTGGCAGATGCTGGAGCAGTGAATTGGTGTGAGGAAAATAAGCACATAACCTGAGATGGGCCATGGTCTGCCGGTAAGATCATAGGACTAGGAGCCAGAAGAACTAAGTCCTATTCCTCATTGTTATTGACACATGGATAATAATACTTATGCACCTCACAGAGGTGTTGTGGGGATTAATTAAGGCTAAACTATGGTCCAATGGATTTCAGTGGTAAAACTCTCATTAGCTTAACAGAACATAAGAACATAAGAATGGCCGTACTGGGTCAGACCAAAGGTCCATCTAGCCCAGTATCCTGTCTATCGACAGTGGCCAATGCCAGGTGCCCCAGACGGAGTGAACCTAACAGGTAATGATCAAGTGATATCTCTCCTGACATCCATCTCCACCCTCTGACAAACAGAGGCTAGGGACACCATTCCTTACCCATCCTGGCTAATAGCCATTAATGGACTTAACCACCATGAATTTATCCAGTTCTCTTTTAAACGCTGTTATAGTCCTAGCCTTCACAACCTCCTCAGGTAAGGAGTTCCACAAGTTGACTGTGTGCTGTGTGAAGAATTTCCTTTTATTTGTTTTAAACCTGCTGCCTATTAATTTCATTTGGTGACCCCTAGTTCTTGTATTATGGGAATAAGTAAATAACTTTTCCTTATCTACTTTCTCCACATCACTCATAATTTTATATACGTCTAACATATCCCCCCTTAGTCTCCTCTTTTCCAAGCTGAAAAGTCCTAGCCTCTTTAATCTCTCCTCATATGGGACCCTCTCCAAACCCCTAATCATTTTAGTTGCCCTTCTCTGAACCTTTTCTAGAGCCAGTATATCTTTTTTGAGATGAGGAGACCACATCTGTATGCAGTATTCAAGATGTGGGTGTACCATGGATTTATATAAAGGCAATAATATATTCTCCGTCTTATTCTCTATCTCCTTTTTAATGATTCCTAACATCCTGTTTGCTTTTTTGACCGCCTCTGCACACTGCGTGGACATCTTCAGAGAACTATCCACTATGACTCCAAGATCTTTTTCCTGATTTGTTGTAGCTAAATTAGCCCCCATCAAATTGTATGTATAGTTGGGGTTATTTTTTCCAAAAAGCTTGTGTGGGACCTGGGTTTAGCCCTTATTTTTGTAAAGATCTTTGAGATACTCAGATGAAAGCAGATCATTAGAGCATTAATCACAAATGATGATTTATCACCATCGCCATACATGTGTGCTGATGGTGAAATCCTCCAATGGGATTTTGTTTTCATATTTTGCAAAATGTGAAACCTTTTCAGAGGACATTAGAGGGTCAACATGGTGTGAATACACATCTTGATATCTTCTAAAGGATGCTTCATGAATAAATGTTTGTGCTTGCCAGCGTGTGCACCAATCCCATTCCCCCAGCCACCCTTCAGATGTGCCTGGGGCCCTGCACTCTCAAAAGGCATACCCATTGTTTTCAAAGGCATGACAACAGAGTAGAAGGAAATGCAGGGAGAGATCCATAAAGTCACACTGCTGCTGTATAGAAGCTTTAGCGCATTGCATTTTAAGGAGCACATGCATGAATAAAGTCGCCTGACAGATTCTGGGACCTGTCTGACTGTCTATATGCATCCGACGAAGTGGGTTGTAGCCCACGAAAGCTTATGCTCTAATAAATTTGTTAGTCTCTAAGGTGCCACAAGTACTCCTGTTCTTTTTGTGGAGACACACAATGACTCTTTTCATATTTAGGGGAGTCTAAATATTAAACTCTCTCTTTTTTCTACCTGATTTTCAGTGCATCCAAAAAGACTCAGGACACAAGAAACAAAGTAATGTAAAGGAGACTAGCTAAAAATATGCCCCTGTACAACAGCTGCATCTGTGTTTAAAATGTTTTCACTTCTCAAAACCCCTTTGTTACACAGTCTGCACTAGTCTGTGACCTCTGTCCCTTAATTCCTCAGAGAGGTGTAAACAGAAATTCACTGTGCATGAGCTGGGGGAAGTCGCAACAACCCATCACATCTGACACATGGGATAGAATCCCCAATAATATACACTGAGTAAAGAACATACACAGACATTAAGATTATTTCCAGTGTTGTGTAAATTGTCTTTCTTTTATATGGTGCAGCAATAATTTTTGTTGTGTTTACATTTATAATTATTGGACAGAACATTGGGAGTTTAAAAGAATGTGCCCAATAACATTACCAGCTGCAGACTAGGCCTTGTTAACTACCACTTGGGATTTGTTCAAAGTTTGCATTCTTAGGGCCATGTCTTCCAGTTAGGCCCATGGGATGTGTGAAGAAATGGGAATTTGCTGTCCTATTTTTAGGAATTTATGTGTGCCTCAGTTTCCTTCTATACTTTGCATTGCTACCTTGTGGGTGCAAAAGGGTTAACACTGCTTCTGGAACAGCTCCATGAGGTATGTGTGTCACTTTGCTGTGCTGGGTCATTAACAGGTTGCAACTAATGCAGGTCAACAGAGGATGTGAAGAGACAATAAGACCCCCACCCCCACCCTTTGCCCCACCCTGAAGACTGAACAGTTGACACCTAATAGAAGGAACTCCGCCCCCCAGGCAGAACATGCGAACTCAGCTGGAGAACAAAGGCAAAAAGGTGTCAGGTGGCTGGAATAAGGGCTGCCCTGTGGAGGGACTCAGCAGCTCTCATCTGGAATGAAGGCAAAGAGACAGAGCCAGAACTGGAGTTGAAAACAGCTTTCATTGCATTGGCGTGGCCAGGACGGACTATGCCTTAACTTTTACTTTCCTGTGCTAACCTAAGAACTCTCAGATTCTGTAGCCAGGTGATTAATAAATTGTTACCTTGTTTTGAAAAGGCTGCCTGTGTTGCTGCAAGTACTCACTGTGAGCCTTGCGCTCTGACTGGGTACAGTACCAGCCTTTAGGGTTTCCAATTTTGGTTGGACGTATTCCTGGAGGTCTCATCACACAACATAATCTTTAATTAAAGATTAATCTTTCATTTCTGGAGACTCCAGGACAACCTGGATTTGCTGCAGATAGCCACGGAAAGAGACAGGGACCACTGGTGCCCAAAGGCCCAGTCTCGGAGTCTGAGACACTATAGCCTGCCCTGTGGAACTGTGTGGTTCCCTGGTGCCCGGCCCACTAAAAGGGTCACTCCCAAGGGATGGGTTACAGGGTGGGGCATAGACCAGCCCTGTGAATCCGTGACAGGTGGACCTGTGATAAGCAGCAGATAATGTGACATTTCTGTGTACAGGAACATGGATATGTGGTTTTTGCTCATGCTTCCATTCTCAAAATTTATGCACAACACTGGTATTGGTCTCAAGGGATCTCTACAGAGACTGCAGTCTGGCCAAAGACGGCATCTTTAGCTCATTGCAACACTGATATGCATTCTACTGGGATGAAATTTAAGGAAAAACCCGTGCCTCTCAGGAACCACTCTCTACTCCTTAACTGGATTAACTGCAACTCAACAATCTCAGTAGAACTAGAGAGAGAAAGTTGGGTGGTCTCATCTCCATTCACATGTTCTGTACACACTTCTTTTCAGATACTCACTCTCTCAATATAAAAATACTGTTTGAATTTTGGAATTAGACCACTTTCTCCCAGTTTTCCCAAGCTAGCGGGTAAGCTCCAGAGCAGTGCTAATACACCGCTACCTCGATATAATACGACCCGATATAACATGACTTTGGATATAACGCGGTAAAGCAGTGCTCCGGGGGGGCGGGGCTGCGCACTCCGGTGGATCAAAGCAAGTTCAATATAACGCTGTTTCACCTATAACGCGGTAAGATTTTTTGGCTCCCGAGGACAGCGTTATATCGAGGTAGAGGTGTATTGTGCAAGTTGGACTGGCAGCACACTCATATCCTCATATAGATCTGGATATCAGGGTTTTACCGTCAAACACTGAAATTATGATGGACACAGCTTGGAAAGCATCTGGTTGGCTTTCCATTGCCGATAAGTAAAGACATATCTCCTACCCACCCACACACTCACCTCCCAGGCACAGAGCATATGCCTTAGTCCCAGTTGTTTGTAGTCAATGAAAGGGTTATTTCTTAGGTGAGTGAGGGCCATGCTGAAGTCATACAGAGCTTCTTCATACCTGCAGTGCACAAGGATAGAGATGAAGATAAGAACTGAATCCCCAAATTTGCAGGGAAAAGTATCAAGCTCAGGAACCAGACTAGCAAAGAGGATTCTTCTCTTCCCAACAGCCTGGGTTAAAGGAAGCTTCACTGGAGAAACATGTAGAATCACTAAATTTAGACTATTGCTTCCCTTTCTTCCATGATGATCTGGTCTTATCCCACTGTCTGAGTCTGTTAACTTTTGACATCCAAAATGCTGTCATGATACTGAGGAGATGGGAGAAAGTGGAAAGGCTAACAGTTCCTTGCTAACTGTAGAAACTGTTCACATTATGCTCCAATTATGGGAATTGGGATCGCCTTGCAATTTTATCCTAGCTAGTGTCCTTGCAGAAATTTCAGAGAAAAAGGAAGTGCTGAAGGGTAATGCTGATATTGGACAACAATTCCCAACTAAAGGGGAAGGGTCTGAGAAAAACCTGCAGCTGGCCTGTGCCAGCTGACTTGGACTCTCAGGGCTCAGGCCTGTTTAATTGTAGTGTAGACTTACAGGCTAGGGCTGGAGCCTGGGCTCTAGGGCCCTGTGGGGTAGGAAGGTCCCAGAGCTCAGGTTGCAGGCAGAGCCCAGAAGTCTATGCAGCAATGGAACAGCCCCGCAGTCTGAGCCTGAGTCATAGAATATCAGGGTTGGAAGGGACCTCAGGAGGTCATCTAGTCCAACCCCCAGCACAAAGCAGGACCAATCCCCAGACAGATTTTTGCCCCAGATCCCTAAATGGCCCCCTTAAGGAGTGAGCTCACAACCCTAGGTTTAGCAGGCCAATGCTCAAACCACTGAGCTACCCCTCCCCCATGGGCCAGCTGGGGGTTTGTCTTTGCTGTGTAGACAAACCCTGACAATCAAGGTTTTTTGAACAATGTATGTATAAATACAGAGGAACTCCACTGACTACAAATGGAATTGCTCTGAATTAGAGCTGTGCGAAGGATGGAAGTTCTGCTTGGAGAACGAATTCCAGAGTTCTAATTTGACTTCATTCCAAATTTGAAAAATGTGAAGTTCTCTGCAAAGGAATTTTTGTTTCATTTCAAGTTGTTGAAAACATTTCATTTCCATACAGAATTTTAAATAATCAAAATGAATAGTCTTTTCAAAATGAAGAATTGAAATGTTTTGTTTTGACATTGTCTAAACCTTTCCCCCCTTTCTTCTTCCTAAATGAACTTCTCAACGGAACAGTACATTCTAACAGAATATGATTCCACTGACGTTCCTCCAACCAGCTCTACTCTGAATTTACCCCAGTGTTGTTCAGAGCAGAATTTGGCTTAGCCATTTTGACCGACAGGAATGGCAATGGCCACCCTCCCTCAGAAAAGGGGAATGGCCACAGAGACACAAAGGTCACCCTATGGGGACAACTAAAATCATAATAGGGACGGGGGGAAGGGGAGTGAGGTATGTGTTGCTAGGAGCCCAGATGCCAGCTCATGCCAAGGCCCCAGGCCTCACTGAACACTGACAGATGCACAGCTCGAAATCAGTCTAACTCACCTGTGTGTTAGTATTGTTAAAATATGACTTAGATTTATAAGAATATGTTTATTGTTTAGAATTTATGAAGACTTGTAGGATGCTGCATGTATTAATCTTACTTATAACATCTGTACCCTGTAAGGGTATATAAGATTGTATGAGGTGTTTGCATTGTAATCATCCGTAATTGTGTAAATCATCAAACAGAAAGGAGCATTAATTAATGTAGAAATACTGGCTTCCTACAGAAGGTGTTAGGTCCTGCCCACCAAGAAGACCCACAAAGGAGCCATTGTGAAACTGTCACGCTGACTGGAGTGGCTCACGACTACCTCAGGGCAGACTGTCAGAAAACAAGGGCAGACACCCCAAACTGGTGGTGTGGTAGATAATTATATTTCCCCAAGCCAGTAACAAATGTGAACTCCTGGATCACTCTTACCAGGCCCACCATGGAATCACAGACAGTCCCCTTAGACTCTCCAGTCTATCTTGCCACCCAGGCAGGCTGAACTTTGTGATAAAAGATTCTTTAAACCCCAAATCACACCACATCAGGTTTCTCCCAGTCCCAAGAGACCAGTCACCCCAGATCAACTGGTACTACAGATCTTACACCAAAGACAAGGCTGGCAGCCAATTCTATAGTAAACTAACTAT
>NW_020664859.1:763229-773281 GCF_002925995.2 Terrapene triunguis | reverse complement strand
GTGTCAGTGATGTAATAAGCTTCTGGTTTCCCCAAAGTCTTTCAGGGTACCCAGATTGTCTCTGGGGATCTCTGCTTTGCATCCAGCACACTTCCCTGTAAGAGTCCAAACAGTCCAGACATGAAGGATCTTTCCCTGAATCCATTCTTATATCTTCTGACAGAAGACAAGCTGACAGTGTCTCTTCCCACGTGGGCTTTTCCTTTGATGATGGAGAGTGGGGAATGCACTTAGTCTGTTGACCTTAAGCCATCATACATAATGGCCACTTGCTTTTAAATAAGCATTTTCTGTTAAAGTCCTTAAGTCCTTCCTTAGCATTTCACAAGATTTCTTTGATCGGTTATTAAGTTACAGAGGTGTACACAATGTAGATGTTTGCTATTATATTATAAAAGGAACAGATAAGTGAAAACAATGCAAATAACATCCCATTGGTTTTCATGAAGTTTAAAAACCCAGTACACTCATTCATCTAACTATTTCTTTGTTCTATAATAATACACAAGTGAATTGATCTGAATACATTGTAGCATGACCTGGTCTGCCAGCCTCACTGAAACATTAAAGAACAAAGACTGCTGATTGCTTCCCCTCACACTCAGGGAGAGTAGACCTGCAGGTGAACTCATCCAATCATCTTGAACTCTGGGCGAAGAGAATATAAATCCCTGACAAGAAGGAACTGTAACTCTCTGCTGCTTGAACTCCGAGAAGTGAAAATTCATATGTCCCTTCATGCTTCAACCACCATTCCAGGGACACACGTCCATGCTGATGATGGGTTCTGCTCGATAACAACCCAAAGCAGTGCTGACCGACGCATGTTCATTTTCATTATCTGAGTCAGATGCCACCAGCAGAAGGTTGATTTTCTTTTTTGGTGGTTCAGGTTCTGCAGTTTCCACATCAGAGTGTTGCTCTTTTAAGACTTCTGAAAGCATGCTCCACACCTCATCCCTCTCAGATTTTGGAAGGCACTTCAGATTCTTAAATCTTGGGTCAAGTGCTGTAGTTATCTTTAGAAATCTCACGTTGGTACATTCTTTGCGTTTTGTCAAATCTGCAGTGAAAGTGTTCTTAAAATAAACATGTGCTGGGTCATCTGCTATAACATGAAATATGTGGCAGAATGCGGGTAAAATAGAGCCGGAGATATACAATTCTCCCCTGGGGGGTTCAGTCACAAATTTAATTAATGCATTACTTTTTTAACAAGCGTCATTATCATGGAAGCATGTCCTCTGGAATGGTGGCCGAAGCATGAAGTGCCATACGAATGTTTAGCATATCTAGCATGTAAATACCTTGCAATACCAGCTACAAAAGTCCCATGAGAATGCCTGTTCTCACTTTCTGGTGACATTGTAAATAAGAAGTAGGCAGCATTATCTCCCGTAAATGTAAACAAACTTGTTTGTCTTAGCGATTGGCTGAACGAGAAGTAGGACTGAGTGGACTTGTAGGCTCTAAAGTTTTACATTGTTTTGTTTTTGAGTGCAGTTATGTAACAAAAAAAAAATCTATATTTGTAAATTGCACTTTCACGATAAAGAGATTGCATTACAGTACTTGTACGAGGTGAATTGAAAAATACTATTTCTTTTGTTTATCATTTTACAGTGCAAATAACATAAGAACATAAGAATGGCCATACTGGTTCAGACAAAACGTCCATCCAGCCCAGTACCCTGTCTACAGACAGTGACCAATGCCAGGTGTCCCAGAGGGAGTGAACCTCACACGTAATGATTAAGTGATCTCTCTCCTGCCATCCATCTCCACCCTCTGACAAACAGAGACTAGGGACACCATTCCTTACCCATCCTGGCTAATAGCCATTAATGGACTTAACCTCCATGAATTTTCTAGTTCTCTTTTAAACCCTGTTATAGTCCTAGCCTTCACAACTTCCTCAGGCAAGGAGTTCCACAGGTTGACTGTGCGCTGAGTGAAGAAGAACTTCCTTTTATTTATTTTAAACCTGCTGCCCATTAATTTCATTTGGTGGCCCCTAGTTCTTATATTATGGGAACAAGTAAATAACTTTTCCTTATTCACTTTCTCCACATCACTCATGATTTTATATATCTGTATCATATCCCCCCTTAGGGTACGCCTATACTTACCTCCGGGTTCGGCGGTAAGCAATCGATCTTCTGGGATCGATTTATCGCATCTTGTCTAGTCGCGATAAATCGATCCCGGAAGTGCTCGCCATTGACACTGGTATTCCTGCTCCGTGAGAGGAGTACGTGGAGTTGACGGGGGAGCCAGCCTGCCGCGTGTGGACCCGCGGTAAGTACCTTGTAGTTCGAACTAAGATACTTCGACTTCAGCTATGTTATTCACGTAGCTGAAGTTGTGTATCTTAGTTCGAACTGGGGGGTTAGTGTGGACCAGCCCTTAGTCTCCTCTTTTCCAAGCTGAAATGTCCTACTCTTTTTAATCTCTCCTCATATGGGACCCGTTAAAAACCCCTAATCATTTTAGTTGCCCTTCTCTGAACCTTTTCTAATGCTAGTATAGCTTTTTTGAGATGAGGAGACCACATCTGTACTCAGTATTCAAGATGTGGGCGCACCATGGATTTATATAAGGGCAATAAGATATTCTCCATTTCATTCTGTATCCCTTTTTGAATGATTCCTAACATCCTGTTTGCTTTTTTGACTGCTGCTGCACACTGCGTGGACGTCTTCAGAGAACTATCCACGATGACTCCAAGATCTCTTTCCTGATTAGTTGTAGCTAAATTAGCCCCCATCATATTGTGTGTATAGTTGGGGTTATTTTTTCCAATGTACATTTCTTTACATTTATCCACATTAAATTTCATTTGTCATTTTGTTGCCCAATCACTTAGTTTTGTGAGATCTTTTTGAAGTTCTTCACAGTCTGCTTTGGTCTTAACTATCTTGAGCAGTTTAGTATCATCTGCAAACTTTACCACCTCACTGTTTACCCCTTTCTCCAGATCATTTATGAATACATTGAATAGGATTGGTCCTAGGATTGACCCTTGAGGAACACCACTAGTTACCCCTCTCCATTCTGAAAATTTACCGTTTATTCCTACCCTTTGTTACCTGTCTTTTAACCAGTTCTCAATCCATGAAAGGATCTTCCCGCTTATCCCATTACAACTTAATTTACATAAGAACCTTTGGTGAGGGACCTTGTCAAAGGCTTTCTGGAAATCTAAGTACACTATGTCCACTGGATCCTCCTTGTCCACATGTTTGTTGACCCCTTCAAAGAACTCTAATAGATTAGTAAGACATGATTTCCCTTTACAGAAACCATGTTGACTTTTTCCCAACAATTTATGTTCTTCTATGTGTTTGACAATTTTATTCTTTACTATTGTTTCAACTAATTGCTGGGATCACCTCTAGAGCCCTTTTTAAATATTGGTGTTACATTAGCTATCTTCCAGTCACTGGGTAGAGAAGCTGATTTAATGGACAGGTTACAAACCATAGTTAATAGTTCCACAATTTCACATTTGAGTTCTTTCAGAACTCTTGGGTGACTGCCATCTGGTCCCGGTGACTTGTTACTGTTAAGTTTATCAATTAATTCCAAAACCTCCTCTAGTGACACTTCAATCTGTGACAATTCCTCAGATTTGTCACCTACAAAAGCCAGCTCAGGTTTGGGAATCTCCCTAACATCCTCAGCCGTGAAGACTGAAGCAAAGAATTCATTTAGTTTCTCCAGAATGACTTTATCATCTTTAAGTGCTCCTTTTCTATCTCGATCGTCCAGGGGCCCCACTGGTTGCTTAGCAGGCTTCCTGCTTCTGATGTACTTAAAAAACATTTTGTTATTACCTTTTGAGTTTTTGGCTAGCTGTTCTTCAAACTCCTTTTTGGCTTTTCTTATTACATTTTTACACTTAATTTGGCAGTGTTTATGCTCCTTTCTATTTACCTCACTAGGATTTGACTTCCACTTTTTAAGAGATGCCTTTTTATCTCTCACTGCTTCTTTTACATGGTTGTTAAGCCACGGTGGCTCTTTTTTAGTTCTTTTACTGTGTTTTTTAATTTGGGGCATACATTTAAGTTGGGCCTCTATTATGGTGTCTTTGAAAAGTGTCCATACAGCTTGCACGGATTTCACTCTAATCACTGGACCTTTTAATTTCAGTTTAACTAACCCCCTCATTTTTGCATAGTTCCCCTTTCTGAAGTTAAATGCCACAGTGTTGGTTTGTTGAGGTTTTCTTCCCACCACAGGAATGTTAAATGTTATTATATTATGATCACTATTTCCAAGCGGTCCTGTTACAGTTAACTCTTGGACCAGCTTCTGCGCTCCACTCAGGACTAAATCGAGAGTTGCCTCTCCCCTTGTGGGTTCCTGTACCAGTGCTCCAAGAAGCAGTCATTTAAAGTATCGAGAAATTTTGTCTCTACATTTTGTCCTGAGGTGATATGTACCCAGTCAAAATGGGGATAATTGAAATTCCCCACTATTATTGAGTTCTTTATTTTGATAGCCTCTCTAATCTCCCTTAGCAGTTCATCGTCACTATCACTGTCCTGGTCAGGTGGTCCATAATAGATCCCTACTGTTATATTCTTATTAGAGCACGGAATTACTATCCATAGAGATTCTATGGAACATGTGGATTCATTTAAGATTTTTACTTCATTTGATTCTACATTTTCTTTCACATATAGTCCCACTCCCCCCCCCCCCCCCCCCCCGCACGACCTGTTCTGTCCTTCCGATATATTTTGTACCCTGGAATGATTGTGTCCCATTGATTGTCCCCACTCCACCAGGTTTCTGTAATCAAAATTAATATACACTTTGATTTCAATTGCAACACAGAATACAATATATATGAAAATGTAGAAAAACATCCAAAATATTAAACAAATTTCAATTGGTATTCTATTGTTTAACAGTGCGATTAAAACTGCAATTAATGTTTTTAATCACGATTAATTTTTTTGAGTTAATCGCGTGAGTTAGCTGCGATTAATCGACAGCCCTAGTAAACAGTCTTTCCTGGGGAGGTGGGATACCAGACTTGATAGATCAATTGTCTGATTTACTATGGTGACTTCTATGTTTCTTGTCTTTGCTCAATGGCTGGAAGATTCTGGATGGACCCAGATACCAGACTTTTAGAGAGGGTGTATGTGCTATGTCTATAAGTTATATGGTCTTTAAGTTTATTAACTTTTGCCTTTGGGGTGTCTGAGTACACATATAATGCAGTACGGTAATCAGAGTCTGTGTTCTGTACCTTGCTATGCCTGTTTAGCGGGGTGGTCACCCGCTCCTGCCTGGAAAGGCTTAAAACAGCCCTGGGAGAGGGCTGTGGCAGGGGAAAAGCTGGGCTGATTGGGAGAAAGTAGGCTGAGCTGGGGCCATGCCCCAATCAAGGCCCAGCTGGCCCTATAAAGGCTTGAGCCAGGAGCTCAAGCAGACAGGTCTCTCTCTGCATTCAGAGAGAGAAGGGTCTGGTTGCAGGGAGCTTTACCAAATACCTGGAGTGGAGCAGGGCTGAGGAAAGGCCAAGGGAGCCGGGGAGCTCCAGCCTAGGAAAACCCCAGGCTGCAGGCCTGGTAAGACCTATTAGGTACTGGGTTGCAGGGGGCAGCCCATGGGTAGGCAGAGGCAGCAGGTCTGAACCCCTTTGCCTGTGATGAGTGGCTGACACTGCAATCTGCCCCAGTGAATGGGGGCTAGATGGAGATTGGGCAGTAGCCAAGACTGAGGCGAAGTGGGGATAGTGGGTGGGGTTCCCCTGGGAGGGGGAGACCCAGAACTGTGGGGGTACTGCCAGGGGGCAGCACCTAGAGAAAGGGGCACCGGGGTCCTGGGAGGGACATGGGGCCAGCGGCAAGGCAGATCACAGGCCTGCAGAGGGCGCTGCAAGGCTGGCAGAGCTAATTCCCTGAGAAGACCATCAGGAGGCGCCGCAGGGGTGAGTCTGCATGCTACAGCCACTGATTCACTGTGAGGCCTTGGGGAAATCACTTCCCTTCTCTAAACCTCAGCCTCCCCAACTGTAACATGGAGATTATACTGACCTAACTGACAAAGATCTTCTGAGGCTTAACTGATATTTGCAAAGTGCATTGAGAACACTAGACAAAATGCACTTCAGAAGGGTGAAATATCATTAAAGAAAGAGAGGCAAAGAGTGAAATAAACAAGCATTACACTTACATTTCTAACTGCAGACAGACAAACCCTCTTTGAAAGAAGCCAACAGCTAGATGGTTGTCCTTGGTAACTGTTTTATCAAAGGCCTAAGAAGAAAAATACAGACATGACAAAAGTTAGCTAAACCACATAACAGAGCCAGTGCCTGACAGATGTGATTGGAAGGCATTTGTTAGAGCGTTGGAAGGGCATGGTGGCTGAAACCCAGGAGCAGTTCCTGTGTGGGGGAGAATGCATGTGAACCATCAAAATGATATCTTGCAGATTAGAACCAGTCCCAGGAGGAAGTGATGGAATGTTCCTAAAATAACGCTGTTAGGAATCAGGATTGTGGAACGCAGCTCAGGCTCCTGTAATCTGAAGGCCTATTTGCCTGAAGCATAATTGGCTGTTCACACCTGGAAGCACCTTGTATAGCCTGTTCTTGGCCACTGCGAGCAGACACAGGTGAGCCATGGGGAGAATCATTTTGGGAACCACTTGGTTTGAGAGGGGATCATTTTAAGCAGGTGGTGATAGGGTGGACAGTGGGGGATGTGAAGGAGAAAATGGAAAGATTCCTCACCATGCACATAAAAGTCAGTATTCCTGCTTATCTTAAACCCACAGATGGGCCTACTTCCCAGATGAATAAAGAGAGCCATTGCATAGCTGTGGTAAACTTAGTTCATGGCAGTGGGTGTCAAAGCAGAACCCCATCCAGGAAGATTATTTTAGTTAGTATGTGCTTTTGGAAAGTAAGGGGTGCATCTCCTTTACCATGATTTTAAATAATGACTCCAAGATCTTTCTTGAGTGGTAACAGCTAATTTAGACACCATCATTTTATATGTATAGTTGGGTTTATGTTTTCCAATGTGAATAACTTTGCATGGTGAGACTAATATAGTAATCCAGGAGCGCACATTTGTTGTTGGTTTGGTGATGTCTAATTATAGAATATACCACTAGTTTGGGGTGTCTGACCTGAGATTGGCCTCTCGGGTGTAACCCACTGTGACAATTACATAGATTTACCATTAATGAGCCACTATTAAGTCATAGCCACATTGGAAAAACCACCAGGAGTTTACTTAGATGTGCCATCACATATAAATCTAAGACACAGTTTTCAATGATCAAAGTCTTTACTGACTGAGGAAGAGGGAGAAACAGAATGTAAGAGAATCTGGCTTGTTCTCAGATTCATGAGCAGGAACAGAATTAGATTTGTCTGATATCAGGCAACCATAAATTCCTCTGAAATATATACTGTAAGGTTTGTTCAGTAGCAAAGTATAATTTTCTTTTCCCCATTCTATCTGCGCTATGGTAATTCAAATAATAATAACTAGAAAATCTCCTAAGAAATAATATAATGGCAGATTTCCACTTTCCATTCAGAGTTAACCATCTTTTCTCTTTCCCAGATAAAAGTAAACACAAAACACAAGATTCCCTTCCTATATTTTTGACTTGCTTTACTTTTTTCTTTCTTTTGCTCACCTGCAAGGCTCCCTCAGGGTTCCCTGTTGAGAGATGCACACAGCCTATGTTGAAATAGATCCTGGAGGATGGCTCTTCGATACTGGAGAAGATTTTCAAGGCAGAATCCCAGTCCCCCTTATCCATAGCCAGAATTCCTTCATGCCAGCCTCTCACTAAGTCTCGATACGCCATTTTCTCTCTGTATACACAAATAAAACAGATTCCTCTCTAAAATCCTTCAGGATCTGGCTATCTTGGCAGCTGCCTAAAGCCTCACCCAGCTCTTTGCTGACAGACAGGTGCACCTGCCTGGAATTCAGGGCTAACAAGGAAGTTCAGCAGCCTCTAAGTCATACTTTGCTAAATACTCCCTTTATTACTCAATGGGTTCAGAAACACAAAGATTTCAAGGAAATGAGCAAAAGTAGGAGGAGTCAACCTAAATATTGACAGAGGAGACTGTTTAATCTCTGCCTGAACATAGACGGTGAGATTGCCATCTCAGTTGCACACACTTGTGTATAACTGAATGCAGGTCTGGCCTCAAATCTGTATAAAGCATATAAAACACAGATTTGTTCACCTCTTGCATTGTACTCCAAGTATTTCACTGTATTTCACAAAGAAAAGGTGGAATGCATAAAATTAGATAGGAAGCACTTCTGGCCAGGTGCTCTGCCTTTCTCTGTGTTCTGCAAAGAGCCTGGTAAGCTTCTGGACACAGTCAAAAATAAAATAATCATATTAATATAATACAGTAACTCCTCACTTAAGGTTGTAGTTATGTTCCTGAAAAATGCGACTTTAAGCAAAATAATGTTAAGCGAATCCAATTTCCCCATAAGAATTAATGTAAATAAGGGGGGTTAGGTTCCAGGGAAATTTTTTTCACCAGACAAAAGAGTAAATATATATATACAGTATAAGTTTTAAACAAGCAATTTAATACTGTACACAGCAATGATGAAGCTTGGTTGAGGTGGTGAAGTCAGAGGGTGAGATATTTCCCAGGGAATGCCTTACTGCTAAATGATGAACAAGCAATCAGCTGAGCCCTCAAGGGTTAACACGTTGTTAATGTAGCTTCACACTCTACAAGGCAGCACAAATGGAGGGAGGGGAGACAGCATGGCAGACAGACAGAGATACATTGTGTGTGTGTGTGAGATGCGCATTGCCCCTTTAAGTACGCTGACCCCACTCTAAGTATATTGCCTTTTTATGTAGATTAGCAAGTTGAGACAGCAGCTGCTGCCAGCAAGCTCCCTCTGTCCTGAGCCCTGTCTTGTCCCTCCTACCCTATGGAGATGGGGTAAGTGGGGGGCAGGAGCAGGGGGGAGGGGGACACCCTGACATTAGCCCCCCTGTCCCCCCTGCACAGCAAGCATGAAGCTCCCGGGAGCAGCTCCCGGGAGCAGCTCCAAGGCAGAGGGCAGGAGCAGCACATGGCAGTGGGGGGAGGGACAGCTGAACTGCGGGCAATTGATAGCCTGCTGGGTGGCAGCTGCACAGGGAACTTAGGGGAGTGGGGAGCTGATGGGGGCAGGGCTGGCTCCAGGGTTTTTGCCGCCCCAAGCGGCGGGGGGAAAAAAAAGCTGCGATCGGCGGCAGCTCCACCGCGCCGCTTTCTTCTTTGGTGACAATTTGGCGGCAGGTCCTTCCCTCCGAGAGGGACCGAGGGACCCGCTGCCGAATTGCCGCCGAAGAGCCCGACGTGCCACCCCCAGGGCCGGCTCCAGGCACCAGCTTCTCAAGCAGGTGCTTGGGGCGGCCGTTCCGGACAGGAGCGGCAGTTCCAGGTATTCGGCGGCAATTCGGCGGACGGTCCCTCACTCCGCCTGGGAGTGAAGGACCTCCCGCCGAATTGCCGCCGCAGATCGCGATCGCGTCTTTTTTTAGATCGCGATCGCGGCTTTTTTTTTTTTTTGGTTTTGGCTGCTTGGGGCGGCCCAAACCCTGGAGCCGGCCCTGGCCGCCCCTTCCCCGTGGCCGCCCCAAGCACCTGCTTGCTGGGCTGGTGCCTGGAGCCGGCCCTGATAGGGGGGCTGCCGGGCCACCCTGGTTCCAAGCCCCGACCAGCTTGCTCCAACGGGCTGCTCTTTCTGCAAGCAGTGGACAAAGCGGGCAGCAGCCAAACAACGTTATAAGGGAGCATTGCACAACTTTAAATGAGCATGTTCTCTAATTGATCAGCAACATTACAACGAAACAACGTTAACCAGGACGACTTTAAGTGAGGAGTTACTGTACAAAAATGTTACAGCCAAATGACTCAACACAGGATCCTAAACTTCATGCACAAAATATGTTCAAACTCCACATTTCACATGTAAATGTAGGATTTATGTTCATAATTTAAACATTAGGGTTCTGGCTGAAATCCAATAAAAATG
>NW_020664859.1:751775-763219 GCF_002925995.2 Terrapene triunguis | reverse complement strand
CCAGGCTCAGGCCGGCAGGGGGCGCTGCGGCGAGCGGCGTGTGTCACAGGGAACCCGCCCCGCCGGGCTGCGGGGAAGGATTTGGGCGCCGCACCACAGAGCCCGGCCGCTGCTACCGGCTTCCGGCGTGTTGTCAGGTGAGTGGCCGGAGCAGCCCCGCCGATCCCCCCACCCCGCCATGGGCCGGGCCGGGCCGGCAGGGGGACGCGGAGCCCAGACCCTGCCTGGCTGAGGGAGCGGCCTGCAGCTGGGGGCAGAGCAGGGAGCGGCTCGTCTCTGGGCGGTGCCGGGGCCCCGAAGCGGCCCAGCGAGGCCCAGGGGCCGGGAGCAGCTCGCTGCAGCGCGAGGCCCAGCGCGATTCTCAGCTTGCTGCGGGCGCAGCCCCAGGGACGGCAGGTCCCAGCGGCCCCCCGAGTCCGGGCAGTGCTGGGTCCGTCGCCCTCCGCGCTGGCGCGCTCCCGGGATGGACCGTCGCCCCCCGCACCTGGCGTCCCACGGCCTGCGCTGCTTGGAACCGCGCGCTGCTGGCTGCAGGGCCCCCTCAGAGCGGGCCGCGCCGCGCCGCTCCGCGCTGAAGAGGCGGGGGCCCCGTGACTGGGTTCTGGGGCTTTGGCCAGCCCCTGCCTCCACCCCAGCGCTGAGCTGGCACTTTGGCTGGTTGCAGTCTGCGCAACATTAAACACCTCACCGACTTTTCACTGGGGCTTCACTTGTGAATAAAAACTTGAGACTTAAAAAGGGGAGACTGAACATACAGTGTTTATTGAACATACAACTGTGGCCAAAGGACTTTGGTGTTTTTGGAGACAAAAAGCAGCTTCAGGAGACTTAATAGGAACCAACCTGTTAATTTTTTGGGTTGTGGGGATTGTTTGGTTTTGTAAAACAGAACTGAGACTTCTTAGTTAGCAAATGATGCCTTAATGAAACTTGCCATGCAGTGCTCTTTGCTAACACACTACTAGCTAAATTCATGAAGTTTCCCATTTTTACCACAAAAAGCCACTAATGGTCAATATTTTTATGTTGTAATCTCTGGTTGGGTTTATTATGACCCTTCATCTGTAAGCTGTTGTTGAAATAAAATGATGGAAATATATCACTACCATCAATCCCTCATTTCCTGGTACAGTGATGTACCTTCCTTTAAGCAGTGATGTGAATTTGCAATTTTCAGCGCTGCCATTAGATGTCAGTATGGCACTAAGGAGCTAGGAGAGTTGCCGGATGTAAGACCATATACAATTCAATATTTATGTAGCATCCTTCTTACACAGCATCACAGAATGCTTTAGGGAAAAGAGAAAAGGAAGATTTACAGTTGGGGGTTTAAAAAAGAAATTGCCTCAGCTGACAGCATTCCAGTTAGTTGAGGCAGAATAAGTAAGAGTGCAAACAGGTGATGTTATTGAGAATATTATTGTGCTAATCACAAGCTGCAGGGGTTTAAATAGGAAGAAATAGGCTTTGTCTACATTAGCACTTTTGTTGGCAAACCAGTCAAGGGTGTGAAACCCTAACCCTAACCCTAACCCTAACCCTTTGACCAACGTAAGTTTCACCGACAAAAGTGCTAGGGTGGACAGTGCTATGTTGGCAGGAGATACTCTCCTGCCAGCATAGCTAACGCTGCTCATTGGGGTGGTTTAATTATGCCGGCAGGAAAGCATAGAATTAATGGCACATTGCAAGATTTAAATTAGTGTCCAAATGCTGAAACTGAGCAGTAGATGCAAAGAAGCTGTCCCATTATAGAACTTTTTTTGAACTATGTTGAAATTCCTCAAAAACAAACACATCTGCCCCATCTGATCAATATGTAAACCATGGCCATGACAAAATCTTGTCATTGCTGAACAACAGTATATGCAAGTGATCAATGCAGTGTTTCACACTAACTTTTCTGTGCTATCATCTCCAAGACTGGAAATAACCATTGTCTCAGAGACAGAGAAATCTTTGAAGCATATGGAAGTCTCTAAAAATTAAAATGTTGATTTTTTTTTAATGCCATTGGGCCAGAGCTATGGTTTTTATTAAAAAACAGATAAGGTTCAGTGACTTTTATTAATAATAATACTTTGTCCTTTTATATAATACCTCACATCTCAAAATGCTTCACAATTCTCCTGCCAGGTACTCTAGATAGATTGTTATCCACTTTTTTACTCTGAAGGAAGTGACTTGCTCATGGTCATACAACAGGTAACACGGGTAATTCCCAGTGCTTTTTCTAACAGTTACACACAGGGAACAAGAAGATACTCCAATGTATAGTGAAATGCATCCCAAAAATCCAATGTGTGCCTGGGTATAAGTCCCTCAGACAGTCTTTTATAGATGGGGAGATAGAATCTGCAGTAATTATGCGCAGAAGAAGGAGCCATATTTGGCTCACCTGGTGCACAGATAGTTTTATAATCACTTTTTGTTATAGTTTTGCACTTGCAGTAATTTAACAAAGGGTTTTTGTTAAAAAAAAAAATCTGTTTTTATTCTAAGACATATTTAGTCAGGGGAAGAGTTTGAACAGCTCATTTGAAACTGCATCAGATTAACATTATGCACAGAACTCATTTGTGAGTTCTGAGGAGGAAACCTAAACCCCACAAAGTTTTGCTTTGAAGGTTCTGTGTACATCCATGCCACAAAAAGTTTTTTTTCCAAAGACACTTAACAGTTTTTGTTAGTCCTTAAGATGAACTGTGTTAAAGGTGAAATGCAAAGATGAAATGAGCATAGCTCTTGGACAAAAGTAGCCCCATGTGAGAATAGAAACATGCTCACTGTACTCAGTATATATCACATTAGAATTCTGATGATCAAGGTGCTTGTTAGATATTTCATAGAATAGAAAAGGGATAAACTGGTATTTCACATATGTGTACATGTGCTCTTTGTCTTTTAATCAGCCCCTGCTCTTCATTATGCAGCTGTGACCAAATAATGTAAATATGAGGGTACTGACATTGTAGAGCAGTTCCTTTCTTGTTAACATACTCTGTGCTCTCATTGACATGTTCTTTACTAGTCTTACAGTGCAGTTTATTTGTGGACATTGTTGACATTTGTGTGAACATATCACAGTGCACTTAATGGCACATTAACCTAGCTGTGCAGATATGTTTTATAGATGGGATGTATAGTAACTAGACTATATGCATACGCTATTGAACCTCGCTACCATGAATTTCTGGCGTGCATGTCTTGCTCTTTCATCAGCTTATCAGATGAGAGGAGTAGCTGGTAAATAACGGTCTCCAGAAACTCACCACGATATAGTGTGAGGCTGTGGTTTCTCTGGTAGCAACAGTTAAGGTTGCAAAAGGTTTTCATTATTATCCCATATTTTCTTTTGCTCATATCTTTCCCCAAAATTCTCATTCTGGACTGAAAGTTTCCATGCTTGGTATATGTTCTAAGGCAGGGGTCGGCAACCTTTCAGAAGTGGTGTGCCGAGACTTCATTTATTCACTCAAATTTAAGGTTTCGCGTGCCGGTAATGTATTTTTTAACATTTTTAGAAGGTCTCTTTCTATAAGTCTATAATACATAACTAAACTATTGTTTAATGTAAAGTAAATAAGGTTTTTAAAACGTTTAAGAAGCTTCATTTAAAATTAAATTAAAATGCAGAGCCCCCTGGACTGGTGGCCAGGACCTGGGCAGTGTGAGTGCCACTGAAAATCAGCTCATGTGCCGCCTTTGGCACGCGTGCCATAGGTTGCCTACCCCTGTTCTAAGGTGATTACTTAAAATAAGTTTCAAGTAAATTCTTTGTCATGTTTGGGTTATGTGTCTCTGAAAGAAAAATTCCCACTTTAAGAACATTCAGGAGATTGTCTTTCCACTGCTGATCTTTTAAAAGTAGTCTTCCTCAAGGAAGGAGTTGTTAAGTTGGAAAAAGAATTGGGTGGAAAATAACAAAATCAATGCATGTGGGATTGAGTACAGTAGGAATTTTCCACTGCTTGCAAAATGCATATTTAAATGTTTGCTGGATACAACTGACTCACTTTGGTTTTTGTCAGATATAAAATGGCTTATAACTTTTGGGAAAATAATAATAATCATATTTATTATGATAGTGCCTGAGGGCCGAACAGTAGTACTGTACAAACAAAAGTAGGATTGTATCCGTTTGGGATTGAAACTTCACATTTTTGGAAATAAAGGGGAATTTTCTTGGAAATGGATTGATTTTGCCTTTTTGAATTACGGGACAGAATAGCAGCTTTTTTACTTTCAACTCAGAAATTATCAGTGTTACAAACTCTATGCAAGGCATGTTATAGCTAGCCCTCAGAGGGAAAGAGACCCATGAGAAGTTTGATAAAAATTCGCCACATAATTGAAAAATATTTTTTCCAATAAGCAATTGCTGCAGTTGCCAGAGGGACATTACATGAGTGTGAATGGGAGGGAGATGGTCTCTCTGCTAAGCTGTGGTCCATGTGGGATGTGGAAATGTGGCACAGTTAACATTGCTTTTAAAATGCTTACCTTTTGCATTTTTCACTCTTTAGTGAATTTAACTGTGCAACCCTAATTTACATTAGTGGAGATGTTAGCAAGTGTTTATGGCCCCATTTCAGGAAAGCAATTAAGCATGTGCTTAAATTCATCCCTCTTCAGGTTAGCACTTAAGTACCTGCTTAACATTAAGCATGTGCTTAAATTCCATTGACCTCAGTGGGACTTGTACATGTGTTTAAGAGCTGTCCTGAATTAGGGACTAAGTATGTAGAGAAATGAGTAAACACTAACAGGTTTGTTTAATTCCTTTTAGTGGTATACAGAGGTGGAATTACTCTGTCATCACTGAACAGGCAACACATGCACTATCCTCCTCCTTGGGTAAGTTTGCTGGTCCACTAGACCTAAATTTATTTAAGCTAATATTGACGGGTAGTTCTGCAAGCTGGATGGCTCTGTTTTCATAGTTTGACAGAGAAATTTAAAAAATAAACTCTGCTCTGAAGATCAATTTTATCATGACTTGTCTGGTGTAGAGTTTGTTCATGATGGGACTGCACCAGATCAAAAAGCACATGGAGCATGTTTGCAGGGTGTTCTACTAGCATATTTTGTGCATGTAGATGCATTGAAGCAAACCTGAACATAGGCAAAGTCACAGCTGTGAAAGCTTGTAGCAAGAACTTGCTCACAACCATTATTGTTTATATGGCCATTCTTACTGGTGATATCCTTTTGAATGAGCTGTGTTTTATGATATAGCGGTCATATCTGGGAACAGATTTGGGAGGTTCCTATACCTTTTGATCTGTGGACTTCATATGTGATTCCCATTGGCATTGCAAAGGTTGGATTCATCTGTGTCCGAAGTCATGCCATTTCATTTCATGATCCAGAATGTTAGAGTGAATTTCCATATTTAGTATATTCAGACTCCTTTGAAAAGAGTAGAAGCCCAATTGGAGAAGATTAGAGGATCTCACATGTCCATGCTAAGCAAATAGGATATCAGTTTATAAGGTCTCTTCAAAATGACCACCTCATTCCAGTTCCTCATAGACATAGTAAATTGCAGGGATTTGGAGCAATCAAATTTTTGAATTGCTCTGCTCCGGCTCCGCTCCAGCTCCGGGTATAAAACCTACTGGTCCACGCTCCAGCTCCGCTCCAAAGCCCCTGGTAAATTGTGTAGAACTTAGTTTATCTGCCTTGGAAGGGCGACACTGAGCTATTGGAGCTTTGGTTTCAAGTGTGTGTGTGTGTGTGGTTCTAGGTATTTTTAATCTGAAGTTTAGACAACTAAGCCATCCACCTAGCAGGGCCTGTGGATTAAAAAGTAACCCAAAGACATTTGCAAAGGAGCAATTCACAAATTAGCTCTATTTGATTTATTTTTCCCTGTTGTTCAAGTGGAAATGAAGTGTGGCATAGTCACTAGAAATGCCATAAAAATCTGATTCCATTCTGAGCACAGTCACCACTGTACATATTCTAAAACTTCATCTTTAATTTCACTAGGGGGCGGACTTTCATATTAAAAATATTTGGACTGCCACACAGATCAGTATTAGCAAGATTACATTTCTGTTAGAGAGATAGATACTGATGTAAACATAATTCTTAATTTGACGTTCTGCAGAGTACAAAGTTTAGGGTCTGGGATATATCATTCATACTCCGTGTGGGAGGTACTAGCAGTCTATCAGCGAATTATCACACTTTCTTAACTATGGATTTAATTACCTAAATAATTGCTTTTATCAATGTCGTTACACTATGGATTGGCATGACCCCATACATGTGTTCACTTGAGAGCTGTTACAGTTCCTTTTGTATTTTTTAATGCTCCCATTGCCATTTCTTTAAAAAAAAAAAAATCCTCTTTAAGTATAGAGCACCAAAAATCACCCCCATTAACTCTTGGGTTCTAATCCCAGCACTGACTTCCTCTATGACTTTGGGCAATTCATTTAATGTCTCTTCTTCAGATTCCCATCTATAATATGCAGGATAATAATTCCTACCTTACAAGGAGATTGTGAGAATGAATTAATTAATGTGCATAAAGTGCTTTGAAATTGAAAAGTGTTTATATAAAGTGTTAAGTATTATTAAAGTGTTGAGAAAAGTGGCAAAAGCCAGGAAAATCAAAAGTAAGACAAGTGCCCTCCTTAACTCTTACCAGTGAGGGGTGTGATTTTGTTTTTTGTTCTTTTAATACTTTAAAGTAAAGGCAAGTAATCTGCTTTAGCTTTGAATTTCCTAGCTATTGTCTCATAAGACCAGCCTTATTCGCATTTAGGAGTCATGTCTTTTCTGTGAATATACTCTATGACTTACTGACATTGATTTAAAAAAAAAAAATTCATACCCACTCAGTTTAATTTGATACAGTTTCTGAATAATTCACATTGGATCATACCCAGATTGAGTAGTGTTACTTAAGTAAATGGCACTTACTTCATATACCAGACCCATGGCTGTATAACATAAATCTTAATTTCAGTGCATCGCTTTACTCTAACTGTAAATTCCCTCTCCAGTTTCAGTAATATTCATTAGTTGCTGTATAGCCATTTTCATCTACAGACCTCAAAGCACTTTATAAAGATGGGCCAGTATTTTTATTTCCTTTTACAGATGGGGAAACTGAAGTACCGAAAGAGATAGTGAATTGGCCTAAATCATACAATAGGTCGGTGACAAAGCTGGGAACAAAACCCAATTCTTCTCTGTCTACTGGGCCACACTACTTCATAGTGTCTTTCTGCAGAGCCTCTCAGAAATGCTTCAGAGCCTCTTAAGAAGTATGCATTATCTGGATTACGCAGATGGTGAGAGGTTATGTGACTTGCCCGTGGTCACTGAGGACACCTGTCTCTGAACCCACCATGGAATTCATATCTCCTGGCTCCAGATCCTGTGCTTTAGCCACCAGATCATTCTTTGTTTTATGCCTTAAAGAGTTCTGTCATTTGCTGTGAACTCCTAAAATGCTACAGGTCTGTAATTTTATTTTTGGGATGCAAACTAATTTTTAAAGGTGAAGTACTGCCCATCCTATCCCCTCCCCTCTCCTGCTTTCCCCAGGTTTTCTCTGGTAAGAAGGGGAGGCCTCTAGCAGACCCCTTCTCTCCCTCTAATATTGCTCCATAATCATTGTAGGCAGGGAGTGCAACAATTTGGAGAGGAGGGGAGAGAGAGAACTTACTGCCCACAAGTCCTCCCCTACTTCCACTGATCAGATGGTGGCAGTGGGAGGAAAGCAGGAGCTGAGCTGAGCCCTGATGTGACTGACTACTGAACTGTGGGAAGGATGGGGTCTTGAGCCCCTCGCACAGACCTCCAGGCAGTTGATTGGCATGAGCCAAGAACTGATGGAACTGTAACCCTGTTCAGCAGGGACTCAACTGGCCAGCCTTGCAAAGTGGAATTCTCCTACTCAGGGCAGTTGAAGACCATGGCCAGGGCTTTAAAAGCATTTAATTCCTGCAATTGTGTTAAAAGCTTGGGCTTCTGAACTCATAAACAGCTTCTTAGCTTTGTTCCAGAGGTGGCTGCTTTTCAGTGAGAGGCAAAATGAATAATGTATATATTGTTCTGAAATGCTTTGGGACATTCCAGAATGAAAGGTAGTGTCGGCATGTAAATGTTAGATGGTATTATCACAATCATCATTGTATCTTCATCTTCTAAGAAAAAATTCTTTTGTGCCAGAAGGGCAAACGTGAAATGGCATAAGCACAGATTTTCCAGATAGGATTCTGAGGTGACATTTTTTATAGCATATTCACACTTAGGTGTAGGAAGGGGGTGGTTTTAACTCTTTCTGAAGGGCTTTACCCTCATGATTCCCATCAGTGATAACAGAATTTGAATGACAAAAACTTGTATCTCAAAAATTCTCCCCTTACTTACATACTATGCCAAGTCACACTTACTCATCCTCTCCCTACTTTACCACACACACAAGGTGGGCATTGTGGAACAAAATCATGGAGTATGGTTCTCCATATAAGCTGGTGAAGGGAAGCCCCAGATGCTTGTATGAAATACTTTTCTCTGCTCTGGAGTACTGTCTCCTACAATATTTTTCTCACAGTTCAGTTCCACAAACTAACTGGAAAGGCTAGTTTAGTTTTATGGCACAGTTTATATTTTGGTTTGCATCTTTCTTTGAAGACTCATCTGAGTTGTATAATGACATGTTTGCATGTGTTAGCCAATAACTTAACAATGACATATGGGTGTTAAATGTCATTAATATGCACCAGCATCCTCCTTCCTTGAGGGCTGTAATCAGTTCCAGGTACCATCTGATTTTTATTTAAACAGACTGCTACAGTCCTTAGTCCCATCTACAGTTACATTTCAGTATTGTGCTTAGAATGTTCTGCCAAGTTCTTCTCCTCATTTTTAGTATACATCAGCAATGGTGCAACTGTTTAGGATCTAGAGACAAATGGGGGTGTTTCTGGTGGAGTTCCAAGGATGGAGTAATGATGGTAACTTCTTGAGCACCTCTTTAAAGTTACTGGGAGAACCAGTGCCTAAGGATTTTGAGTCTCATGTATTTTCGTTGGTTTCAGTACACCCTGCTGTGCTGATGTGGACAGGCAGCGGCAGCCACTGCACAAAGTTTTATACATAAGTAAGTGTTTGTCTGAAAAGAAAAAGTGCTAAAAGCTATTTGGAAGAAAATAGGGCATGTGCTAGTAAAAAAGGGGAAAAACAGGAGAGGAAGAGAGGGATTGGCTGTTGGTTAGAGGAAAACATGGACTTTGTCATCTGGATTAGTGCAGGAAAATGGCAGGGTCTAATGTGATAATGCAAATTGAGTGAGCTGCTTTCTTGTCACCAGCAATGCTCCTTTGAGTGAGATCTAAGCCCCGCAATGAGTAGAGAGGAGTTGTTTAGATAAGAGCTCAATGGTTTTGGCAGCCTGACATGGAATAGACTAAATACCAAAGAGTAAATAGCTCTAAGCAGAACAAATGCAAAACTTTTGGGAAATATTTAAAGAAAGTAAAATGAATAAATAATTTTGTGTACCGTGTCCAGAGTGATTTCAAAACACTCTTGTTTCTCGTCCAAATAAATGCTTCTTTCAGCCAAGCAGAACTCTTTCTCCATGATTTATTACACCAGTTAAGATATAAGCCCTGTGTGCAGAGCTGTCAGTTTAACAGAACAGCTTTCTTTCTCCTTTCAGATTTAAGCCACATGTTGTATCAACAGAGTCTTTGCCTCTGCTCAGTTATGAGTTATCACTATTTTTTAAAAGCAAAAATATGTGACTTTTAATAGTCCCATTTAGGGATGTAAAAGGTTAACCGGTAAGCATTAGGCTTACCGATTAACTGGCCTTAACTGTTAACCCCGGTGGCCCTGTGCCAGCAGCAGATACTCCAGCCCTGGCCGCGCCGGGCCGGCAGGAGGGACCCCGGCCACACTGGGCCAGCAGGAGGCCGGCTGGCCAGAGGGACCCTAGCCCCAGCCGTGCCGGTGGAACCCCAGCTACCTCAGTTAATGGTTAACCGGTTAAACAATATAATTTTAATAGTTTAACTGGTTAACTTTTTTAACCGATATTTGCATCCCTAGTCCCATTACAGAAAAGCCAAGGGTGAGCTATATGGAGGTGAATACCAAATTGTGACTGTTTAAATAATGTGAAGGTTGTGAAGCAAACTTATCGGTCAAAGATGGGCTTTTCAGCCTCTACTCCCTTCACCATTGTGGTGGAAGACCCAACAATGTGACGTGAGGATACACTGTTATCCTTAGCATAGAATTTTCTAGCTTTTCCCAGCTTGTGCAGTGATATTAAGCATAGCTTTTTCTACTTAAATCTAATTTCCTTCCTTTTAAAAAATGGATCTTTTGTAGAAGCTTATAATTCACATTTCCTTCCTTCCTACTCCCCCGCAGAGAGCGGAACAGTCCTTTTTGCAGACCTCCTGCTTTCCCAGAAGAGGAGAATTTATCAATTGGATATTACTGATGTTCTTTTTTCTTGAGTAAATATATATTTAGTTAGCAAAGGTGCAGCTTCTTAAGACGTCTGCATATAGGTGCAAAACTGAAAATTAGAGCTGGTCCAGTAGAGTAAAACAGTACTCTAAATTAGCTGTGCCTGACAATTTGAAACCTAGAACTGGCCTTTCTCTCCAGCAGTGGAAGAGGTCACCTGACCATTCCCATATATTGGAGTAGCATGGAGAAGGAGTTCAGAAGCCCTGCTTCTCCCATTTCCTCCCTCCCTCTTCCCCAAGCTGTCAGCTTGATGGGGTGGATACAGCCAAAGAAGGAACAGATGGAGTTTCTGTCTCAGAGGTTCAGTTTGTGCTGTGCTGTTGTCAGCCCCCAGCACTTCCTTTCTCCTTCCTCTGAGGTCAGTGCAGTGGATCCTGCCTAAAGTATTGAGATAGTTGTGTGTGGTGATGTGTAGAGAGGCCAGAATGAATATGGGTCCCAACCCACAAGGAGTCCCTCTGGTGTTTAAAGAGTCTGCACTACGGTCCAGTTCCATATGGAAGGGTTATTCTAAACAGTGCAAGAAAACGGTCTCCTTAGGGATTAGATAATCCATGGCAGGAAAAGAAAGAAGCTGTTAGAATCATAGAATATCATAGACTATCAGGGTTGGAAGGGACCTCAGGAGGTCATCTAGTCCAACCCCCTGCTCAAAGCAGGACCAATTCCCAACTAAATCATCCCAGCCAGGGCTTTGTCAAGCCGGGCCTTAAAAACCTCCAAGGAAGGAGATTCTACCACCTCCCTAGGTAAAGCATTCCAGTGCTTCACCACCCTCCTAGTGAAATAGTGTTTCCTAATATCCAACCTAGACCTCCCCCACTGCAACTTGAGACCATTGCTCCTTGTTCTGTCATCTGCCACCACTGAGAACAGCCGAGCTCCATCCTCTTTGGAACCCCCCCTCAGGTAGTTGAAAGCAGCTATCAAAT
>NW_020664859.1:670881-751375 GCF_002925995.2 Terrapene triunguis | reverse complement strand
AATTTGTCTAGGTCCCTCTGTATCTGATCCCTACCCTCCAGCGTATCTACCACGCCTCCCAGTTTAGTGTCATCTGCAAACTTGCTGAGAGTGCAGTCCACACCATCCTCCAGATCATTAATAAAGATATTAAACAAAACCGGCCCCAGGACCGACCCTTGGGGCACTCCGCTTGAAACCGGCTGCCAACTAGACATGGAGCCATTGATCACTATCCGTTGAGCCTGATGATCTAGCCAGCTTTCTATCCACCTTACAGTCCATTCATCCAGCCCATACTTCTTTAACTTGGTGGCAAGAATACTGTGGGAGACCGTATCAAAAGCTTTGCTAAAGTCAAGGAATAACACATCCACTGCTTTCCCCTCATCCACAGAGCCAGTTATCTCATCCTAGAAGGCAATTAGGTTAGTCAGGCACGACTTCCCCTTGGTGAATCCATGCTGACTGTTCCTGATCACTTTCCTCTCCTCTAAGTGTTTCATAATTGATTCCTTGAGGACCTGCTCCATGATTTTTCCAGGGACTGAGGTGAGGCTGACTGGCCTGTAGTTCCCCGGATCCTCCTTCTTCCCTTTTTTAAAGATGGGCACTACATTAGCCTTTTTCCAGTCATCCGGGACCTCCCCCGATCGCTGTGAGTTTTCAAAGATGATGTTCAATGGCTCCGCAATCACATCCACCAACTCCTTTAGCACCCTTGGATGCAGTGCATCCGGCCCCATGGATTTGTGCTCATCCAGTTTTTCTAAATAGTCCCGAACCACTTCTTTCTCCACGGAGGGCTGGTTACCTCCTCCCCATACTGTGCTGCCCAGTCCAGCGGTCTGGGAGCTGACCTTGTTTGTGAAGATAGAGGCAAAAAAAGCATTGAGTACATTAGCTTTTTCCACATCCTCTATCACTAGGTTGCCTCCCTCATTCAGTAAGGGGCCCACACTTTCCTTGACTTTCTTCTTGTTGCTAACATACCTGAAGAAACCCTTCTTGTTACTCTTAACATCTCTTGCTAGCTGCAACTCCAAGTGCGATTTGGCCTTCCTGATTTCACTCTTGCGTGCCTGAGTGATATTTTTATACTCCTCCCTGGTCATTTGTCCAATCTTCCACTTCTTGTAAGCTTCTTTTTTGCGTTTAAGGTCAGCAAGGATTTCACTGTTAAGCCAAGCTTAATACTTGAAGAATACTGAGTCCTTGGCAGCAAGCATGCAAACATTAGTCACAGAACTTACATGGTCCAGTTATCTTTAGAGGACTGTTAAAAATACACAAACAAGTGAAGTCTGTGCAAAAGGAAGCTGCTTCCTTCATTTCCAAGACATCGCTGAACATTGTCAAGTTCTCTGCATGAGCCAACGCTGCAAATGCTTCTTGCACAGACCAACTGTAGTTAAAGATTGAAAGGCAGAAAGCCAGGCTTGCGTACTTTGTTTCCTTCCTTTATTTTCTTGCAGGTTGGCCTCCCATCTCTGCCCAGACCCTTTCCCATGAGTGAAGTATGCCTCTCAAAAAAGTAATAAAACACTGAATTTTGGAAAAATACTCTCTTCAAGCTTACCAGATTTTTCATCAAGTCTTCCTTCTTTAGATCCCTTCGTAACCAAACTACCCACTCCAAACATTGTGTGAATGCTGGATATTAAGATTAATTTCATCCACTTACCAGCTGGTCACTATTGTTATATGGGTACACAGATGTCTTCCAAGGGGTATGTCAACTCATCTAGATATTTGCCTAGTTTTACAACAGGCTACATAAAAAGCACTAGCAAAGTTAGCATAAACTAAAATTTCATACAGGCAATGACTTGCTCTGTATGTTATAGGGAATGTAAAATGCGTATACACAAGGTATTAGATGTGTTTTATGTCTTTTACTGATGAGTGCAAGCACGTTAATGAGGTTGAAGTTGCCATGGTGCGTATGTGCTTGTGATACAAAAATAGATACATTTTTAAAATGAGGAGCTGGAAGCAGCGGTAATGGCGACAGTGAAAGAAATTGAAGATGACTGGAAAAAAGCCATCATCAGTTCCGCAGGATTCACATCGGCAAGTGACAATCCACCTAAAGCTTTGTGTTTCCTTTACGGAGAAACTCTATCAAATAACTGTTTGAAGCCAGCGCATTTGCAATGACATTTGAAGACAGAACACCCTGTGCATGCAAGTAAGCCAGTAGATTTTTTAGCTTAAAATGAAAAAAAAAAAGAAAAAGAAAAGCTTCAGCTATTTCTACAAAAGCACTCATATGTAGATCATTTGGCCCACTTGACATCTGAGTTGAAGTTCTATTTCCCCAACATTCAACACAACTAAGCTTAACTCAACGAGGTGAGAAACCCATTCATTTTGTCAGATGTTAGCAACAGTAACCTCTGTCAGTCAGCAAGAAAATCTTCTTTTGCTGTCCTCAGACTGTGGTCTGCAAATGAAGATAAATGACTCCACACTACTCTTGTTCTGGTGGTTAGTACAGAAAGAGTACAGTGACCTTGGGAACCATGCTTTGGATCAGGGGTCGGCAACATTTGGCACGCGGCTCGCCAGGGTAAGCACCCTGGCGGGCCGGGCCAGTTTATTTACCTGCTGACGCAGCAGGTTTGGCCGATCGCGGCACCCACTGGCTGCGGTTCGCTGTCCCGGGCCAATGGAGGTGGCGGGAAGCCGCGGCCAGCACATCCCTCGCCTGCGCCGCTTCTTGCCGCCCCCATTGGCCCGGGAGGCGAACCGCGGCCAGTGGGGGCTGTGATTGGCTGAACCTGCCGCGTCAGCAGGTAAATAAACTGGCCCGGCCCGCCAAGGTGCTTACCCTGGCGAGCCGCGTGCCAAACGTTGCCGACCCCTGCTTTGGATGTTCTGTTACCTTTTGGGTCAACATATCTTTGTGAAGTCTCATTTTCTGCTATGACTGCCTCAAGACAATGAGTAGAAATAGACTCAATGTGGAGAAAAACTTTATTGCTTCACTATCTCCCAGAATGACACGGCTCACAAGTGAAAAACAGGCTCAAGTATCACACTGAAATGCAAGTACAATATTTATATTCCAAATGATTTATTTTACAACTATATGGTAAAAATGAGAAAGTAAGCAATGTTTCAGTAATACTGTGCTGTGACACTTTTGTATTTTTGTGTCTAATTTTGTGAGCAAGTAGTTTTTAAGTGAGGTGAAACAAATCAAACTGCTGAAAGGGGGACAGTAGTCTGGAAAGGTTGAGAACCACTGGTTTAGACTGTCAGTGTGCTGCCAATTAGTGTGACTGTGATGTGGACACTAAGAAATCTAACTCATTTCACACAGGTTATCAAACAGCTAGCAGACGTTAAGATAATGGTTTGGGGCCACTATTGACATGGTTTGGATTTCAATTTAGAGGTGAAAGGCTCTGTTTCTGTCTGATTACCAATCCCTTTGGGCCATATAGTTCCCAGCATCAAAAATTCTTTAAATTTACCCTAGAAGATGATGTAAAAATATTCTTTCTCTTTAAACCTGTTCTCATGATGTCTTGTATACGTCTTTATTTTTTTTTGTTAACTTGTCTTCTGTATTCAATATTTTATATTGATGGAATTTCTTTTTAATTATAATTAAAATTAAAGGCTTTAAACATTAAATATAAAGCACATATTTTGAGCAAGAGAGGACTCCATACTTAATCCATAGGCAGGGGGTTTAGTGCCATTCATGTTCTATAGAGGCAGTTTGACGTCCACAGAGCGCCTTGACAGAATCCCTGCCTGGTATGTATCCCAGGACAGATTTTTACCTTCTCTATTTTGGTGCCTTATAATAGAGGACATAAAATGTGGTAATCTTTGGCTTGCTTGGGTTTTTTGTTTTCCTTTGTTCTCGTAATAATACAGATCTCGTTTGTACTCAACAAACATATAAAATAAAGTGCAGCTAACAATATTGATAGAACTGGCAAAATGAAATACAGTCACCCTGCAGCGTGCTGTAAAGTATTAATCACTTTACCTGTGCACTTTGAAACAGCAAATGGAAAGTTACAGCTCAGCAATAAACCCTGCACCAGAACAGAATTTAGCTCAGAATGGGCATCAGTTTTCCCCCATGCCAAAATGTATAAAGGTCAATCCAAAACTCTTGGAGCCAAAATTATTAATATTTGGATATGTTATTTCAAGGCCATTGTTCCTCTGCTGGTTTTGCCATAACCATTTTGAATGTTCTTCATATGTGCTCAGTCAATGCTGAGCTGGCTGGACAGAAGCACAGATCTTTTAAAAACTGACAATTTAAATTTTATTCTTCCACAATTTTCCTTCATAACTTTTCCACCATTTTGATGCAACAAATTGTGATCCAATTCCTTTAAAATATATATGTTGGATAAAAATCTGGATCTTTCAATTTTGAATGCTTGAAGAGAAGAAAGGAACTCAGGGCTACATTCCATCAGCCATATTTTAGCCTCCTCCACCTATTTGGGGCTCAGCCTATGGCCTTTGTATTTGAGATGAGACACATTGACTAAGCAACTGACAGTTTTCATAGCTTCTTTGATTCATATTTTAATACTGTCCTTGTATGGGTCTAGTTCTGGTGTTAACAGACCAAGCCAGATTTCCACTGATACCATGACAGTAGTCAGTTGGTAATTTCAAGCCCCTTCAGAGCCTCTTTCAATTGTTTTGTAGTTTAGTATCTCTGAAGAGTTCATCCCATGTTGAATTCTGTGTTTTAACAAATTCATTATTGTTCTCAGTGCAAATATCAACAGACCTTTATGGTAGTTAGCTACAAAAGTAGAGACCTCATCTTTCTGAGAATTCCAACAAGTGTTACTGAGAAGCTGGGGCATTCATTCTACGTTTTATATCATCCAGCCATTAGTCTTAAGGTAGTTGTGGAAGTAGTTTTGAACTTGGCCAGTGCACTTTATGACTATATGTGGTCAGGAACGGCGCCAGGGTTTTTGCCGCCCTAGGCGGCAGTGCTCCTCCTCTGAGCATTCGGTGGCGGGGGTCCTTCCGCTCCTCGTCTTCGGGGCACTTCGACGGCGGGTCCTGGAGCGAGTGAAGGACCTGCTGCCGAATTTCCGCTGAAGACCCAGAGCGGAAGGACCCCCCGCCGCCGAATTTCCGCCGAGGGCGGCAGAATGCCGCCCCCCAAATCCTGCTGCCCTAGGTATGTGGTACTTCTTTCTCAGGAAGGTTTAAAGTTTAGGTTGATGGCACCTGAAAAGTTATTTCATCTTTTTCATTTTATTTCCAATGACCTAGCAAATAGCAAAGGTCTCCTTTACTCTGTATTGTTAGATAGCATCTTCAGAAACTGGAGGAGAATATTCTGTGCTTTTCTTTTCAGATGGAGAAACAATAACATTAAATTGATAGCTTTTATTGATGCTTGTATCCATTATGGGATCATTTGTCATGTTCTGCCGAAACTCCTGTTTTAATGTTGATTCTTTTAATTCTTGATTTACATTTCCTCTTTTCTTCCTTTGTAGGATCTCTTAGTTGACCTGTAAGTTTGTCCTGTCTGGAAGAGTATATCCAGGATCGAGTGCTTCAGTCATTTCTTTACATTCCTAATTTTGTGCTACATTCAAGGCAATGTGGCATAAAACAAGGTTGCAGATTTCTTCTTAATTTCATCTTTGCCTTGCAATGATTGTTATGGCATGTTTGCTAACTGATCTTTGCTATTTTTGGGAGTGAGAGATGATCAGAGACAGGTTGAAGAGCTTCTGGAAGGCTTGGAAGAGGTTTAAATTGTCATCACAGCTATGTTTAAATGACAACAGTGGCATCAGAAAGGTCATCATGCTCATAAGTGTTCTGCTCTTCAAGTTCTAAAGACAAAGTTTCGTTCACTTGCACATTTGTTCTTGAAAGATCCAAAGAAACCAATTTTCTGCATTTCTTGAGTTAAGCACACATTGCTTCTGTCTTACTGCTTAATCATTCTTGACAATGTTTACATTTTACTGTGGAGGATTTATCTGTTTTCATACTTCTGTCCATTTAATCTTTTGTTCTCTTCTACTTCCTTCAATTTGAAACATATTGAATCAGATAAATCCATACCTTGATGGTTGGTAATAACTAAAGACTAATCACCCATTTGCAATAGTGATCAATGACTTTCAGGTTTTCTACAGAATGAGTAACAATCACTTAGTGAACTCAATACTGTGAAGACTGAAGATGGGGGGGGAAAAAGCTAGCCAGTTTCTAGACTGCCTTATATAATATACCTAGCATAGTTTCCAGTTGTTTCTGGATTCTAGCAAACTAAACCCACTAACAGTTCATGACTCCACCCACTTCCCTTTTCAACATCCATTGACAGTTGATTCCGCCCCCTACCCCTGCCCTTGTTTCCCGTGATATTCCCTTCTTTCCCTCTAGGCTTCTAAGCCGTTCTCTATAGTAATTTTCTAATTGATTCTTAAGAGACACAACAAAAATATTGATGATCGTATCCCTTGTAACTTTTTAGAATACAGTTTTCACATCTTGAAATTATAGCCTAAAGTTTTTGGTATTACAATTCTTTCAAATATATGTTAACTTCATGTTACGATTTCAAAGTTATACAGAAGTTCAAAAAATGGGGGAAGAAAAAGCATTGGGTTGGTTTTTCGCAACCCCAGACAAAAAGGTGAAGAGTTTCTTTCTCTTGTGTAGTGATTTGCTAGTAGAAGTGCTAAGGTATGTTTGCTATAAATCCTAATTGTTCTGGGATACTACATTTATGACCCATTTGCTGGATAAAATAAGAGCCCAGAAACCCAGGAGATAGTGAAAAGAAACTAGAAAACCTGATGGAAAAGTTTATGAAGTGAGAAATTATCCAAGGAATACATTCCAGATCTTTTCAGATATAGCTGCTAGTTTATTTTATTATTTTAATGTATAGCCAAGGTTTTTCCTTTGTTTGTGCAAAATTGTGCTTTAATGAATTTTTCCATCATATATGCTGGATGGAATTTGTGATTCATTTTTTAGTTTACATGTACTTTGCTGTTTCTTACCTGCCATAATGCATTCAGCATCTTTCAAAAACTCCCTCATGAAAAGGACAAATGGACTTTGTTTATAAGCTAAATAAGCAACTTTTGCTGACAGTCTTTGTGTAGAACACTGAGTTGCTATACATTTTGCCTACTCTATTGTATTTGATTGTAGAATAACGCGACCCGATATAACACGAATTATAATACTAGCTGGTCACTATTGTTATATGAGTACACAGATGTCTTCCAAGGGGTATGTCAACTCATCTAGATATTTGCCTAGTTTTACAACAGGCTGCGTACTCCGGTGGATCAAAGCAAGTTTGATATAACGTGGTTTCACCTATAACGCGGTAAGATTTTTTGGCTCCCGAGGACAGCGTTATATCGGGGTAGAGGTGTACTTGGACAGAAAACAGAGACATTTCCTAAACATTTCCATATGTTGACAATCATATCTTTGTCCACCTAACATAGTAACAATAAGAGTTTTAAAGTTGTCAAGGCTGTATCCCCACTTTGAACTTTAGGGTACAAGTGTGGGGGCCTGCATGAGGACTTCTAAGCTTAACTACCAGCTTAGTTCTGGTCCACTGCCACCATTCCCTTCCCTGGGAAGCTTTGAGAAACCTTTCACCAATTCCCTGGTGAATACAGATCCAAACCCCTTGGATATTAAAACAAGGAGAAATTGACCCTTCCCCCCTCCTTCCTTTCACCAACTCCTGGTGAATACAGATCCAAACCCCTTGGATCTTAAAACAAGGAGAAATTGACCCTTCCCCCCTCCTTCCTTTCACCAACTCCTGGTGAATACAGATCCAGCTCCCTTGGATCTAAAAACAAGGAAAAATCAATCAGGTTCTTAAAAGAAGGCTTTTAATTAAAGAAAAAGGTAAAAATCATCTCTGTAAAATCAGTATGGAAAATAACTTTACAGGGTAATCAAACTTAAAGAGCTCAGAGGACCCCCCTCTAGTCTCAGGTTCAAAGTACAGCAAACAAAGATAAACACTCTAGTAAAAGGTACATTTACAAGTTGAGAAAACAAAGTAAATCTAAGACGCCTTGCCTGTCTTTTTACTTACAAGTTTGAAATATGAGAGACTTGTTTAGAAAGATGGGGAGAACCTGGATTGATGTCTGGTCCCTCTCAGTCCCAAGAGCGAACAACCCCTTAAACAAAGAGCACAAACAAAAGCCTTCCCCCCCCCCTTCCCCCCCCCCAAGATTTGAAAATATCTTGTCCCCTTATTGGTCCTTTGGGTCAGGTGTCAGCCAGGTTACCCGAGCTTCTTAACCCTTTACAGGTAAAAGGATTTTGGAGTCTCTGGCCAGGAGGGATTTTATAGTACTGTACACAGGAGAGCTGTTACCCTTCCCTTTATAGTTATGACAAAGGTTCTTTAAGATCATGTTTTGATATGTCAGTAAAGGGTTAGCACAGTAATGTACACAGGCTAAAATATGCACAGAGTCAGTCTTTGTCTCTCCTTTGGCTCCTAAGAAAGCTGTGTCAAATTCCACTAGGTTCTAAGTAATCTAGAGCTTTGTCTCCATGGATTTGGTGGCCAATGAGTTGATCCCTCCAGGAGACCTAGCTGAACAGGTTCCTAATCATGTTTGAACGTTAAAGAAGATTTAAGAATGTTAGCAAATTTTCCATTTGTAAGCGAGTTGTTTGTTAGAAGTGCAAAGAACAATCAAAGCTTTGCCAAATCTATGCTAAGAGTATGCAGCCCAGCTGGCCTCAAACACAATGTGTTGTCAATTTTGTTTTTATTTAGGGCAGATTTGCAAAGGCTGGTATGCTGATAGAGACATAATGGGGTGTGTGATATGTCCCATCTGTGTAAACTTTGCATTCCATAAACGGTCCTGTACAGCTGGGACTCTTTTATACCATGGTTTTTAGTATAGAATCATAGAATATCAGGGTTGGAAGGGACCTCAGGAGGTCATCTAGTCCAACCCCCTGCTCAAAGCAGGACCAATTCCCAACTAAATCATCCCAGCCAGGGCTTTGTCAAGCCGGGCCTTAAAAACCTCCAAGGAAGGAGATTCTACCACCTCCCTAGGTAAAGCATTCCAGTGCTTCACCACCCTCCTAGTGAAATAGTGTTTCCTAATATCCAACCTAGACCTCCCCCACTGCAACTTGAGACCATTGCTCCTTGTTCTGTCATCTGCCACCACTGAGAACAGCCGAGCTCCATCCTCTTTGGAACCCCCCCTCAGGTAGTTGAAAGCAGCTATCAAATTCCCCCTCATTCTTCTCTTGTGCAGACTAAACAATCCCAGTTCCCTCAGCCTCTCCTCATAAGTCATGTGCTCCAGACCCCTAATCATTTTTGTTGCCCTCCGCTGGACTCTTTCCAATATTTCCACATCCTTCTTGTAGTGTGGGGCCCAAAACTGGACACAGTACTCCAGATGAGGCCTCACCAATGTCGCATAAAGAGGAACGATCACGTCCCTCGATCTGCTGGCAATGCCCCAACTTATACAGCCCAAAATGCCATTAGCCTTCTTGGCAACAAGAGCACACTGTTGACTCATATCCAGCTTCTCGTCCACTGTGACCCCTAGGTCCTTTTCTGCAGAACTGCTACCTAGCCATTCGGTCCCTAGTCTGTAGCAGTGCATAGGATTCTTCCGTCCTAAGTGCAAGACTCTGCACTTGTCCTTGTTGAACCTCATCAGGTTTCTTTTGGCCCAATCCTCTAATTTGTCTAGGTCCCTCTGTATCTGATCCCTACCCTCCAGCGTATCTACCACGTCTCCCAGTTTAGTGTCATCTGCAAACTTGCTGAGAGTGCAGTCCACACCATCCTCCAGATCATTAATAAAGATATTAAACAAAACCGGCCCCAGGACCGACCCTTTTAAACTGAAGATACTGGGTTTGGGAAGCTGTGCTGTATTAATTTAGTTACTGTGAAAGTCGAGTACCTTATTAAACTACATTTGCAGTCTTCAAGATGCAGTAGACTTTTCCATTTTATAGCTTAAGAAGATAAATTAGGTTGACCCTTAGACTGTGGAAATCTGTTTTGCAGATCCTAAAGAATGATTGCTAAACATGTTTTGAGGTTTGTTTTAAGTCATGATAGGATGACCCCGTTTTCATAAAAAAGAAACTTTTCACAGGGTGGGGAGGGAGAAAGTGAATGCATGGGATGGCTTTGGTGGTCATCAACTGGAGTGAATGGGATGTTGGTGACAGAGAAGAGTATTGCCACCTCCTTTTCAACAGCAAAGTCACCACTCTCCTTGCACTTTCCTTCCACTCAGAATATATGACCGTATCTACACTATTCCAACCATTGCTTCCACCAGTGGAGTGAACCATTCATTAGTGTAGATAGGGCTTGAAGACCCTGCTGCGATGTTAAGCATCATCTCATCTGAATAGATTTATAGAATAGTTCACTCTGGTGCCTGTGATTGCCTTGTTTATACTTATGAAGCATAAGTGTAAGTGGAGCTGAACAGAGTAGAAACAGTGGGGAAAGAGTTTAGGAAAAAATGCTAGTGTCGACAAGGCCGATGGCTCTTATGTGAGAGGGTGGGGGAATCACTGGGTGCTCTGAAAGTCTGTTATCAATTTCTGGTTAAGCTGGCCAGCAGCTCCTTCAGGTGGTTACAAAAACCTGTGCAAGGTTACAAAAACCATAACCAGACTGTTTTGTAAACTGTCTGGGGCACAGGAGACGTCCTGAAAATGGGGATAATTCTGTTTTTCTGAGATATGTGTGTGACGTTACACCCCATATTCTTCATAGAAATATGGTTATGATATGAATATGGCATAACTAAGATATACTTAATGCAAGATAGCAGGTTATGATTTACTGCATGTGATTATCCAATTTGTATGCATGTATCATTTCTGTATTTAAAGTTAGGAATATTGACTATGTAACCATTACAACGGTGTGTGTACTTGGGGGCAACACCCACCAGACAGTAGGCAATCATCCTGAATGACCTATTTAAGAAGAACAATAGAACTCTGAAGATACTAATCTCCCACCTTCCTGAGGTGCTTCCTGGTATACTGCATTGACACTACAAGGTCAGGTGATAATGTCACCTGATCAAATACCCCCTTGGACACTACTGATATTTTTCCACTGTAGGGGGATGGGGATCAAACAAAGGATTCCGGCCTTAGGTAAACCCTTTTTAAGGGCTGGGGAGGGGGTTGATTTGGGCTCTCCTCCATTGCCTACCCAAGAAGAAGGACTGCTGAAAGAACCTGAATGGACAAAGGAACTAACCTGAAGGGAAAGGCAGGGGTGAGTCCAGACTGAGACAGGGGTCCAGTCTGTAAGAAGAAATCATAGAATCATAGAATATCAGGGTTGGAAGGGACCTCAGGAGGTCATCTAGTCCGACCCCCTGCTCAAAGCAGGACCAATTCCCAACTAAATCATCCCAGCCAGGGCTTTGTCAAGCCTGACCTTAAAAACCTCTAAGAAAGGAGATTCCACCACCTCCCTAGGTAACCCATTCCAGTGCTTCACCACCCTCCTAGTGAAAAAGTTTTTCCTAATATCCAACCTAAACCTCCCCCACTGCAACTTGAGACCATTACTTCTTGTTCTGTCATCTGCTACCACTGAGAACAGTTTAGATCCATCCTCTTTGAAACCCCTTTTCAGGTAGTTGAAAGCAGCTATCAAATCCCCCCTCATTCTTCTCTTGTGCAGACTAAACAATCCCAGTTCCCTCAGTCTCTCCTCATAAATCATGTGCTCCAGCCCCCTAATCATTTTTGTTGCCCTCCGCTGGACTCTTTCCAATTTTTCCACATCCTTCTTGTAGTGAGGGGTCCAAAACTGGACACAGTACTCTAGATGAGACTTCACCAATGTCGAATAGAGGGGAATGATCATGTCCCTCGATCTGCTGGCAATGCCCCCCCTTATACAGCCCCAAATGCCGTTAGCCTTCTTGGCAACTAGGGGTTGACTCATATCCAGCTTCTCGTCCACTGTAATCCCTAAATCCTTTTCTGCAGAACTGCTTCCTAGTCATTCGGTCCCTAGTCTGTAACAGTGAATGAGATTCTTCCTTCCTAAGTGCAGGACTCTGCACTTGTCCCTGTTGAACCTCATCAGATTTCTTTTGTCCCAATCCTCTAATTTGTCTAGGTCCCTCTGTATCCCAGCGTATCTACCACTCCTCCCAGTTTAGTGTCATCTGCAAACTTGCTGAGAGTGCAGTCCACGCCATCCTCCAGATCATTAATGAAGATATTGAACAAAACCGGCCCCAGGACCGACCCTTGGGGCACTCCGCTTGAAACCGGCTGCCAACTAGACATAGAGCCATTGATCACTACCCGTTGAGCCCGACGATCAAGCCAGCTTTCTATCCACTTTATAGTCCATTCATTGAGCCAATACTTCTTTAACTTGCTGGCAAGAATACTGTGGAAGACCGTATCAAAAGCTTTGCTAAAGTCAAGGAATAACACATCCACTGCTTTCCCCTCATCCACAGAGCCAGTTATCTCCTCATAGAAGGCAATTAGGTTAGTCAGGCATGACTTGCCCTTGGTGAATCCATGCTGTTCCTGATCGCTTTCTTCTCCTCAAAGTGCTTCAGAATTGATTCCTGAAAATCAATTGATTTTTCCACGGACTGAGGTGAGGCTGACTGTCTTGTAGTTCCCCGGATCCTCCTCCTTCCCTTTTTTAAAGATGGGCACTACATTAGCCTTTTTCCAGTCATCCGGGACCTCCCCCGATCGCCATGAGTTTTCAAAGATAATTGCCAATGGCTCTGCAATCACATCCGCCAACTGCTTTAGCACTCTCGGATGCAGTGCATCCGGCCCCATGGACTTGTGCTCATCCAGTTTTTCTAAATAGTCCCAAACCACTTCTTTCTCCACAGAGAGCTGGTCACCTCCTCTCCATACTGTGCTGCCCAGTGCAGCAGTCTGGGAGTTGACCTTGTTCGTGAAGACAGAGGCAAAAAAAGCCTTGAGTACATTAGCTTTTTCCACATCCTCTCTCACTAGGTTGCCTCCCTCATTCAGTAAGGGACCCACACTTTCCTTGAATTTCTTCTTGTTGCTAACATACCTGAAGAAACCCTTCTTGTTACTCTTAACATCCCTTGCTAGCTGCAACTCCAAGTGTGATTTGGCCTTCCTGATTTCACTCCTGCATGCCTGAGCAATATTTTTATACTCCTCCCTGGTCATTTGTCCAATCTTCCACTTCTTGTAAGCTTCTTTTTTGTGTTTAAAATCAGAAAGGATTTCACTGTTAAGCCAAGCTGGTCGCCTGCCATATTTGCTATTCTTTCTACACATCGGGATGGTTTGTTCCTGCAACCTCAATAAGGATTCTTTAAAATACAGCCAGCTCTCCTGTACTCCTTTGCCCCTCATGTTATTCTCCCAGGGGATCCTGCCCATCTGTTCCCTGAGGGAGTCAAAGTCTGCTTTTCTGAAGTCCAGGGTCCGTATTCTGCTTCTCTCCTTTCTTCCTTGTGTCAGGATCCTGAACTCGACCATCTCATGGTCACTGCCTCCCAGGTTCCCATCCACTTTTGCTTCCCCTACTAATTCTTCCCTGTTTGTGAGCAGCAGGTCTAGAAGAGCTCTGCCCCTAGTTGGTTCCTCCAGCACTTGCACCAGGAAATTGTCCCCTACACTTTCCAAAAACTTCCTGGATTGTCTGTGCACCGCTGTATTGCTCTCCCAGCAGATATCAGGGTGATTAAAGTCTCCCATGAGAACCAGGGCCTGCGATCTAGTAACTTCTGCTAGTTGCCAGAAGAAAGCCTCGTCCACCTCATCCCCCGGGTCTGGTGATCTATAGCAGACTCCCACCACGACATTACCCTTGTTGCTCACACTCCTAAACTTAATCCAGAGACTCTCAGGTTTTTCTGCAGTTTCATACCGGAGCTCTGAGCAGTCATACTCCTCTCTTACATACAATGCAACTCCCCCCACCTTTTCTGCCCTGCCTGTCCTTCCTGAACAGTTTATAACCACTCATGACAGTACTCCAATGACATCATAGTTCCTTGACTGTGCCAGGACTTCCAGTTCTCCCTGCTTGTTTCCCAGGCTTCTTGCATTTATGTATAGGCACTTAAGATAACTCGCTGATCGTCCCACTTTCTCAGTCTGAGACAGGAGTCCTCCCCTCTTGCACTCTCCTGCTCACGCTTCCTCCCGGTATCCCATTTCCCCACTTACCTCAAGGCTTTGGTCTCCTTCCCCCGGTGAACCTAGTTTAAAGCCCTCCTCACTAGGTTAGCCAGCTTGCTTGCGAAGATGCTCTTCCCTCTCTTTGTTAGGTGGAGCCCATCTCTGCCTAGCACTCCTCCTTCTTGGAACACCATCCCATGGTCGAAGAATCCAAAGCCTTCTCTCAGACACCACCTGCGTAGCCATTCGTTGACTTCCACGATTCGACGGTCTCTACCCAGGCCTTTTCCCTGCACAGGGAGGATGGACGAGAACACCACTTGTGCCTCAAACTCCTTTTTCCTTCTTCCCAGAGCCACGTAGTCTGCAGTGATCCGCTCAAGGTCATTCTTGGCAGTATCATTGGTGCCCACGTGGAGAAGCAGGAAGGGTTAGCGATCCGAGGGCTTGGTGACTCTCGGCAGTCTCTCCATCACATCGTGAATCCTAGCTCCTGGAAAGCAGCAGACCTCTTGGTTTTCCCGGTCGGGGCGGCAGATAGATGACTCAGTCCCCCTGAGGAGGGAGTCCCCGACCACCACCACCCGCCTCCTTCTCTTGGGAGAGGTGGTTGTGGAACCCCCTTCCCTAGGACAATGCATCTCATGCCTTCCAATTGGTGGAGTCTCCTTCTGCTCCCTTCCCTCAGATGTATCATGTAGTCCACTCTCCGCAGTAGTACCTGTGGAGAGAACATGAAAATGGTTGCTCACCTGTATCTCCATTGCTGGTACATGGACGCTCTTCTTTCTTCTTCTGGAGGCCACATGCTGCCAAATTTCTTCACCGTCCCTCTGTTCCCTCTGCGCAGCCTGCTCCGATTCTTCAGAACATTGTGCCTGTAGAAGCATATCCTGACGTCTGTCCAGGAAATCTTCATTTTCTCTTATGCAACGCAGAGTAGATACTTGTTGCTCCAGACCTTGAACCTTCTCTTCCAATATGGAGACCAGCTTGCACTTTGTATAGACAAAGTCGCTTCTGTCCTGTGGAAGAATGACAAACATGGCACAACCTGTGCAGGTTACAACAGCTGAACGCTCACCTTCCATAATTTCTTCCTTCTAAGAGCTTCCTCAGCTGTTGCAGCAACTCACAGAAGCCCGCGAGATGAAAGCCTCAGTGGGCTCTCCCCAGGCAAACTCCCTCTGTTAGCCTCCGCTGTTCGCTGCTCAGCTGGTTCACTGCTGACTGCCTTTTTATAACAGTCAGGCCCACTCAAGGCCCACCTGGAACAAAGCACTCCCAATTCACACTTTTCAAACAAACAATCAAGCACAACAAACAACAAACTGTCCCCGCAACAGACACTCAGATACTCACCGATACAGCCCCCCTAATGCAGCACTTAGCGTACCTCCTCTCGGACAGATCCCAGGCAAACTCCCTCTGTTAGCCTCCGCTGTTCGTCGCTCGAAATAATCGGAACTCTGAGCTACAGAAACTTTTCAACCTGCCTAAAATAAAATTTAGAGTAAGAAACTACATTTTGTAACTTGTTTCTTTAGTGAATCAAGTTTTGTTTTATTTGTTCAGTAATCTGCTTTGATCTGTTTGCTGTCCCTTATAATCACTTAAAATCTGCCTTTTATAGTTAATAAATGTGTTTTGTTTATCATTAAACCCAGTTTGTGCAATTTCTAACCGGGGGGGGGGACACAGGACACAAGACGTTGTGCATATCTCTCTTCACATTGAGGGAGAGGGCGAATTTTTATGAGCTTGTGCTGTGCAGATTTTTCTATACAGCAGAAGACAGTATTATTTTGGGTTTATTCGCCAAAAGAGGTGTGCACTTGAGTGCTGGGTGAATTCTCCCACACAGAGCTGACTTCAGTCTGTGTCTGCAGCTGGGTGTGGCCCTACCTGTATGTGTGTGCTGCAAGAGGCCGGAGAGCCTAATTCAGCAAAACAGGGAGAGGGAATCCAGGCTGATGGAGCAGGAGGGGCTCAGTGAAAGCCCAATACATCATGTGGTATCCCAAGAGGGGGGTCCAACCCATCACAACATGGTCACCCTATGCTCTTACTTTCAGAATGTCAGTATGTTTAGGTTGGCTTCAGAGAGTTGCAGTCACAGATAATAGTAGCAGATGATAATTTGGATTGAGGCAAGGGACCGAACAAGCACAGTTTAGATTTGATTTGCAATGTACACTTCTGCCACTTCATTTGCGGGGGCTTGGGGTTTGTTTCTGTGAATTATATCTCTTCTCTTTGTTTATCAACTGCAGAGGTTGTAACCTTCAGTTTATATGACATGATAGTTTTGAACCAATCTTTTGTTCGAGATTAGAATGCCAGGTTAGAAATAGCTATCCTTGATATGGTGTTATACTGCAACCTCTAATCTTAAACCTACTTTTATTACATATGCCAGGATCGTCTTCTGTGTACCATGTGTGCATTTAGATTGAGACCAAAGGCATGAGCTGTCTTAGCCTTATTGCTAACATTGACTGCCATTAACTATGCGTATTATGTCACTTAGGTAAATTGAATAACATAGATTTGGAGACATAGAGGAACTTTCCAAAACAGAAATAAAAAATGTCCTTTACTGAAGTCTTTTGGAAGACCTATTAGATTAGACCAGGGGTTGGCAACGTTCGGCACGCGGCTCGCCAGGGTAAGCACCTTAGCGGGCCGGGCCAGTTTATTTACCTGCTGACGCAGCAGGTTCGGCCGATCGCGGCCCCCTCTGGCCGCGGTTCACAGTCCCGGGCCAATGGGAAGCCGCGGCCAGCACATCCCTCAGCCCGCCCAGTAAATAAACTGGCCCGGCCCGCTAGGGTGCTTACCCTGGCGAGCCGCGTGCCGAACGTTGCCGACCCCTGGATTAGACCCTGATTCTGCAAAACTTGAGCATATGTATAGAGGGGGCTACTCACAGTGTGTATGTGTACGTTTTTGCATGATTGGGTCTTAAGTCATTTTTCTTTGGGTGGAGGGGCGAATGAAAGAGGTTAAATTGAAGTCTCACTATTTCAGATATAAATATGTATTATATTAGACAAATCCATTCTCATGTTCTTGCTGTTATATGATGAGTAATAAAAAATATTTTAAATCTAAAGTAATACCCGTTTACTCTGAGTATCACAATACATTCTAAGCAACTTACCCTGAGAAATGAAACCTTGCTATAGAGAAAAGCAGCGCATATAGAACTTTGCTTTCAGCAGAGACTTTGGGCTGAGTTCCAGCCTGGAGGACATATTTTTAGTTAATTTGAAAACCTGTTAAGAATAGCGAGCTGTAATGGCAGTATCTGCAAACCCTTCACTATGGCAGCCTGGTCTTGCTATAATAAAAATGCTAATTTAAGTCTCTGTTGATTTTTTTACAGCATTTCCTCCCAAGAGATAAAGTACATCAACGACAATTAGTTGCTCAGATATTGTACTGATGGGAGCAGTATAACGTCTTAGGTAGATAGAATTACATACATTTGGTTTCTTTAGAGGAAGGGGAGTTGGGTGGTTTGGAAGAACACCCAGAAAGGAAATATTACTTAAAAGCTGTTTATTAGACAGTAACAGAATAAGAGCTCTGGCTCAGATGGCAGCACTCTTATGCCAGAACTAAAAGGAAACAGATTCAAGTTCTGCTTTATTTCAAGACTTGCTGATACAAGTGCTGAACTTCCAGTGGGGAGGAATAACTTGGGTGACACTTCACAAGAGTTGCCATCCTTTGGCTGAGACATGAATAGAAATCCCCTTTGCTCACTTACTAGTTTGAAGTCAAAGTTATGCAGCACATAAGTGAAAAAAAGGTTCTCTCTTAATAAAAATTTTCCAAAGTGTGAGCTATTGCTGTGTAGTAGCTGCTGTGTTTCCCTACAACCATTTCTCCATGCTCAGTATTTAATCATTACTTTAAGCCAAACTTTTTACCTCGCGCCCCCCCTTATCCCTGTCTGCGTCTTCCCCCCCCCCCGCCACCCACTGGGAGGGGGTGATGTGGACAGGGGTAAGGGGGCTGAGGCTGGGGCCACAGCTGGGGGCGGGGCCGGGAGCAGAGCCTCGGCTGGCAGCCAGGGCCCTGGGCATGGGGCTGGCAGCTGGGCCCGGGAGCAAACCTGGATGGCGCTGTGACGGGTTGGATCACAGAACCCCCCTTGGGAACTGCCAACTACTTCTGCCCCTGCTTTTCCTGCCAGCCTGGGACTCCAGCACCCTGTCTTGTTGAGCCAGACATGCCAGTCCGCTCCAACACAGACCCAGTGTCTGAACCATGTGCCCCAAAGCTGCAGACTTAACTGAAAGCAGCTTACAGAAGTGTTCCTGTCTTTAACACTCAGATGCCCAACTCCCAATGGGGTCCAGACCCCAAATAAATCCGTTTTACCTTGTATAAAGCTTATACAGGGTAAACTCAAAAATTGTTCACCCTCTGTAACACTGATAGAGAGATATGCACAACTGTTTGCCGCCCCCCCAGGTATTAATACATACTCTGGGTTAATTAATAAGTAAAAAGTGATTTTATTAAATACAGAAAGTAGGATTTAAGTGGTTCCAAGTAGTAGCAGACAGAACAAAGTGAATTACCAAGCAAAATAAAATAGAACATGCAAGTCTAAGCCTAGTACAGTAATAAGACTGAATACAGATAAAATCTCACCTTCAGAGATGTTTCAATAAGTTTCTTTCACAGACTGGACACCTTCCTAGTCTGTACACAATCCTTTCCCCTGGTACAGCCCTTGTTCCAGCTCAGGTAGTAGCTAGGGGATGTCTCATTATGGCTCCCCTTTTGTTCTGTTCCACCCACTTATATACCTTTTGCATAAGGCAGGAATCCTTTGTCCCTCTCTGGGTTCCCACCCCCTCCTTCTCAATGGAAAAGCACCAGGTTAAAGATGTATTCCAGTTCAGGTGACATGATCACATGTCACTGTAAGACTTCATTACCCACTTGCCAGCACACACAGTATACAGGAAGACTTACAAGTAAAACAGAGCAATCTACAGTCAATGGTCCTGGTTAATGGGAGCCATCAAGATTCCAAACCACCATTAATGGCCCACACTTTGCATAATTACAATAGGCTCTCAGAGTTAAATTTCATAATTCTAGTTTCAGATACAAGAGTGGTACATTTATACAAATAGGATGACAACACGCAGTAGATTATAAGCTTTGTAATGATACCTTACAAGAGACCTTTTGCATGAAGCATATTTTAGTTACATTATGTTCACACTCAGCATACTTTCATAAAATCATATAGAGTGCAACGTCACAGGCGCTCTCTTCCCACCCCCTGTGGGGGCAGGCTCGGGCCTCAGCCGTGTGCCCCCCCTCCCCACCCCAAAGTTCCTCTGCGCTGCATTTTGGGGACCTTTGCTTTAAGCAATTTGGCATGGAGTATAGAATTTGCATCAGGAAAAGCTTTACTGTAGTGCTTATTCAGTAGTGACTGCTGTAGCTGAGGTTTCAAATAGTTTCCAGGTTTTTTCACATTTATAACTTTATGAAAAATTCACCTTTGGCCTTACATTTTCCATGCTTAGTCTTAACTCAAATGTGACTCTTTTTAGGTAAGTTTTGAGCTTATCTTGCAGTTTTTGAGGGTGTTTTAAAAAAAATAAAATATGCACACTCTTTTTTAGAGAGGACTACCGCAAAAATACCTGAAATTGGAAACTTGTCCTGGACACAGCCCTCAGTGGGGATTAGTACCTTTGCTAGGTTTGAGAAATAGTGCTTTGGATTTGACTAGATTCATAGATTTTAAGATCAGAAGGAACCATTATGATCATCCAACCTGTTTCAGCTACAGCATGTGTTTTAGAAAGAGATTTAGTCTTGGTTTAAAGACTTACTATACTAGTTTATACTCATTTTAATTGTGTATGGTAAGCATGCACAAAAGCATGTTATACTACTGAAACCTGACCCACACTAGCTCTCTGTCCACTGCTGGACCCAGTTCAGAGTTCTGGAGCTGATTTACAAAGCCCTAATAAAGCTTGACAGCACTGTCTCCTTGTCTCAAAGACTGATTATTCTAGGACCCACAACCATTTAGTACATTGCATCTAGCATTATGTTTATCACAGGCCGGAAACAAACCTAAGGGAGCCAGAGGAAGCACCTTTTCCATATCAGGCCCAAGATTCTAGAAGATCAGGAATAGTTCTTCAGATCATGCTGTAAATCTTCTCTCTCCAGCAATGCAATCCCTAAGAATGCCAGCCTCAAACACCCCTTTGGCCACTTCTTCTAGTTCCTTCAGCCTTTCTTCCATGCTGCCCATATATAGAAAAGACCCTCACTGAATTACTCCATAAAGTTTCTCCCATTCCTTTTTAAAATCCATCTTCCAGACTAATACATTGGAGACCTATAGTAAATTAGGAACCGATCAGGAAAGTGACCAGTAGTGATCACTGATTTAATAATATATTACACACAAAATAACCACGTTAAAAGAACATTATTAAAATAACAAAGTTGAACACTCAGCAGTTAGGAAACGCCAGAATTAAGGTTGTGCCTTAGCCCCACCTATAGTTTGATTTATTTATAACTGAAAAATAAAATACAATTAAATGACTTGAAACCATCTAATTGTGCACACAGCTAGTCTGTGTAACCACATTTTCCTCCCACCAGCAGCATCCTCCTTTCCCTCCATTTGTTTGTTATATACACTTTTAGGATCTTCTCTTAAATTAGAGCCCAGTCCTGCAGTGTGCTCCAGTCTGGCTAGACCTCTGCACCTGTGTGGACTTCAGTGGGTCTCTGGGAGTGTAGGGATATGCCTGCCTGCGGCTTGCTGAAGGATCAGGGCCTTAGATTCTAATCTCTTTGAGGCAAGGGCAGTCTCTTTATGCCTCTTTGTCTTTGTGCCCTGCCGAGCATAATGTGGCCTAGATCCTGATAGGAGCTTCTGGGTGCTACACTAACAGAAATAATAATAGGAAAGGACTAAATCAGAGAAGAGAATATTGCAACATCGTTCCAAATAGAAGCTAATGACTAAATCCAAAGAGCAATATGGAGATGTACTTATTCTGTCTGGAGAAAAAATATTGCTACTAGAGTTGTCAATTAATCACAATTAACGCAAGCGATTAACTCAAAACAAATTAACTCGATTAAAAAAAATAAACGTGATTAATCACAGTTTTAATCACACTGTTAAACAACGGAATACTAATTTAAATTTATTATAAATATTTTTGAATGTTTTTCTACATTTTCAAATATATTGGTTTCAATTACAACACAGAATACAAAGAGTACAGTGCTCGTTCTATATTATTTTTTATTACAAATATTTGAACTGTAAAAAAGATAAACAAAAGAACTAGTTTCAGAGTGGTAGCCGTGTTAGTCTGTATCAGCAAAAAGAACGAGGAGTACTTGTGGCACCTAGAGACTAACAAATTTATTTGGGTGTAAGCTTTCATTGGCTAAAACCCACTTCATCAGATGCATGCAGTGGAAAATACAGTAGGAAGATATATATATACAGAGAACATGAAAAAATGGGTGTTGCCATACCAACTCTAATGAGTCTAATCAATTAAGGTGGGCTATTTTCAGCAGGAGGAAAAAAACTTTTGTAGTGATAATCAGGATGGCCCATTTCAAACAGTTGACAAGAAGCTGTGAGTAACAGTAGGGGAAAAATTAGCACGGGGAAATAGGTTTTAGTTTGTGTAATGACCCATCCACTCCCAGTCTTTATTCAAGCCTAATTTAATAGTGTCCAGTTTGCAAATTAATTCCAATTCTGCAGTTTCTCGTTGTAGTCTGTTTTTGAAGTTTTTTTGTTGAAGAATTGTGACTTTTAGGTCTGTAATTGAGTGTCCAGGGAGGTTGAAGTGTTCTCCGGCTGGTTTTTGAATGTTATAATTCTTGACGTCTGATTTGTGTCCATTTATTCTTTTGCATAGAGACTGTCCGGTTTGATCAATGTACATGGCAGAGGGGCATTGCTGGTACATGATGGCATATATCACATTGGTAGATGTGCAGGTGAACGAGCCCCTGATGGTGTGGCTGATGTGATTAGGTCCTGTGATGGTGTCCATTGAATAGATATGTGTCCACAATAATAGTCCACCTTAATTGATTAGTCTCGTTAGAGTTGGTATGGCAACCCCCATTTTTTCATGTTCTGTGTGTGTGTGTATATATATATATATATATATAGAGAGAGAGAGAGAGAATCATAGAATCATAGAATATCAGGGTTGGAAGGGACCTCAGGAGGTCATCTAGTCCACCCCCTGCTCAAAGCAGGACCAATTCCCAACTAAATCATCCCAGCCAGGGCTTTGTCAAGCCTGACCTTAACCTTAAAAACCTCTAAGGAAAGAGATTCCACCACCTCCCTAGGTAACCCATTCCAGTGCTTCACCACCCTCCTAGTGAAAAAGTTTTTCCTAATATCCAACCTAAACCTCCCCAACTGCAACTTGAGACCATTACTCCTTGTTCTGTCATCAGGTACCACTGAGAACAGTCTAGATCCATCCTCTTTGGAACCCCCTTTCAGGTAGTTGAAAGCAGCTATCAAATCCCCCCTCATTCTTCTCTTCTGCAGACTAAACAATCCCAGTTCCCTCAGCCTCTCCTCATAAGTCATGTGTTCCAGCCCCCTAATCATTTTTATTTGGGCATAAGCTTTTGTGGGTAAAAACCTCACTTCTTCAGATGCAACGAAAGCTTATGCCCAAATAAATCTGTTAGTCTTTAAGGTGCCACCAGACTCCTTGTTGTTTTTGTAGATACAGACTAACACGGCTACCTCCTGATACTAATCATTTTTGTTGCCCTCCGCTGGACTCTTTCCAATTTTTCCACATCCTTCTTGTAGTGTGGGGCCCAAAACTAGACACAGTACTCCAGATGAGGCCTCACCAATGTTGAATAGAGGGGAATGATCACGTCCCTCGATCTGCTGGCAATGCCCCTACTTATACAGCCCCAAATGCCTTTAGCCTTCTTGGCAACAAGGGCACACTGTTGACTCATATCCAGCTTCTCATCTACTGTAACCCCTAGGCCCTTTTCTGCAGAAATGCTTCGTAGCCATTCGGTCCCTAGTCTGTAACAGTGCATGGGATTCTTCTGTCCTAAGTGCAGGACTCTGCACTTGTCCTTGTTGAACCTCATCAGGTTTCTTTTGTCCCAATCCTCTAATTTGTCTAGGTCCCTCTGTATCCCAGCGTATCTACCACTCCTCCCAGTTTAATGTCATCTGCAAACTTGCTGAGAGTGCAGTCCACGCCATCCTCCAGATCATTAATGAAGATATTGAACAAAACCGGCCCCAGGACCGACCCTTGGGGCACTCCGCTTGAAACCGGCTGCTAACTAGACATGGAGCCGTTGATCACTACCCGTTGAGCCCGACAATCTAGCCAGCTTTCTATCCACCTTATAGTCCATTCATCCAGCCCATACTTCTTTAACTTGCTGGCAAGAATACTGTGGGAGTATATCTTCCTACTGTATTTTCCACTGCATGCATCTGATGAAGTGGGTTTTAGCTCACGAAAGCTTATGCCCAAAAGAACTAGTATTTTTCAATTCACCTCATACAAGTACTGCAGTGCACTCTCTTTATGGTGAAAGTGCAACTCACAAATGTAGATTTTTTTTTTTGTTACATAACTGCACTCAAAAACAAAACAATGTAAAGCTTTAGCGTCTACAAGTCCACTCAGTCCTACTTCTTCTTCAGCCAATCGCCGAGACAAACAAGTTTAGCATACAAATGTTTAGCATATCTAGCATATAAATACCTTGCAATGCTGGCTACAACAGTGCCAGGTGAATGCCTGTTCTCATTTTCAGGTGACATTGTAAATAAGAAGCAGGCAGCATTATCTCCTGTAAATGTAAACAAACTTGTTTGTCTTAGCGATTGGCTGAACAAGAAGTAGGACTGAGTGGAATTGTAGGCTCAGGTTTTACATTGTTTTGTTTTTGAGTGCAGTTATGTTAAAAAAAATTCTACATTTGTAAGTTGAACTTTCATGATAAAGAGATTGCACTACTGTACTTGTATGAGGTGAATTGAAAAATACTATTTCTTTTGTTTATCTTTTTTACAGTGCAAATATTTTTAATAAAAATAATATAAAGTGAGTACTGTACACTTTGTATTCGTGTTGTAATTGAAATTAATATATTTGAAAATGTAGAAAACATTAAAAAATAATTAAATAAATGGCATTCTATTATTGTTTAACAGTGCCATTAAAACTGCGATTAATCACGATTATTGTTTTTAATCTCACGATTAATTGTGATTATTTTTTTAAAATAATTTGACAGCCCTAATTGCTACTGAATAATTAACCCCAAGTAGTTTAAAGGGGCAAAAATTCTTCAGACCATACTGCTCTTCCCTTATGTTTTTTTAATTGTTTTCTATTTCCTGTACAATTGTTATAGCAGTTTTCCCAATGAGCTGTTGGGGATTTACAATCAAGGAGCCAATTTCTGGCTGCCATGTGCCCTAAAGCACTTGTCAGAAAACCTATGGTCAAAAGGGGAATGCAAGGCAAACATTTTCCACTTCTCTTCTGCCCTCCTCCCACCAAAACCCACAGCTGTAAAACACAACTTGTGCCACCAATTATTTTCTTACCAATCAGAGACCACTATGCATCTAAATGCCACTGAAATGTGTTTTAAAAAAGCAAATACATTTCTCTCTTGCTACAGAGAATGGAAGGGACTTTATCCATGCAAAGACTAAATTAATCTGATTTTACATGTACATATTTTTTCTTAATTTTAGAATTGTTGTGGCAAAGAATAATGTTTCATTGTCTCATGGAGAGCTTGTAAATAAATATATAGAAAGTTTACGAATGATGAGAACTGCAGATCTTTCTTAACATCTTTGGGGTTGGAAGGGAGGTTTAATGCATCTTTATTTCATCCCTCTGCATAGTAACAAAATTAATGCAATTCTTCTTAAATCTTCCCTACTGTGGCAGGTGAGGCTGGTTTCCAGCAGATATATCCAGCTATATTGCTTCAGGTTAAAGAAACATCCAGACTCTTTATAAGCACAACAGTCCTACCCGTTTCCTTTGTCAAAGGTTATACAGCATACATCTGGGGTGGAAATGAGAAGAGGGATTTAAAAAAAAATGTAATTACCACATTAAAGCAACAGAGAGAAACATTTAGGCCAGGTCTACACTCAAAAGATAAGTCAACTCAGATATGTTCTTTGGACCCCAACTTTGACCAAGTGAAAATAGTTTTCTAATGGAGAATATTATCTATATTTGGGCCTTGATGTAGCAAAGCACTTCAGCATGTGCTTAACCTCAACATTGACATCAAGTTTGATTTAATAAGTTGAAAATTAAGCAAATGTTTTGCTGCATTGTAACCATAAAGAAATATTGGAGCAGTAAAAATGTTATTAAATGTTCGGTAGTGCCCTTTTTAAGTCAAGTGAAAGTGTATGATAGCTACCTAGCCAACACTTAAGTTACCAAGTCTGTTTTGTACTCCTGAGGGAATTCTGCACCATTGTGCAATACAGAATTTACGTAGAATTAATGTTCTGTGCAAAATTTCATTTTTCCCTGAAGAATTGGTGCTGCAGAGAATCTTTTTTGTTGACTGTATTGTTACAGATATACTTGCTGACAGGTATTTTGACATAAATTACCAAAATAATTGAAACTGATGTGATGATATTTTTGACAAATAAAATATGCAGAATTTTAAAATACGGTGTGCAAAATTTTTAATTTTGGGGTGCAGAATTCCCTCAAGAGTAGTTTTATATAGTGCAGCTTTCCTACATAATACTGTGGAGAACAAAAATCCTGCTTTCTTAACCCTTGGTTACAGAAGATTAAAAATATTCTTGAGTTCCTGAGATGGCGGAAATTTTGGAATAAGGTCTTTCTATGATTCTTTATTCACAGGGCTTCAGAAATGTTTATTCCTTCCCTATCCGTATTGCTGGGTGAAACAGGCACGTTTATGCAGCTTCCCCTGATAATCTATTTATCTCATTGCCCACTACTCTGTAGAATTCTCTGGAGAGCCCTTGGCCAAACAGCTGAGGGAGGTTAAGAGTGTTTCGCTCCCCTAAGTCCTTCCCAGACACATGCTTCCATTGTTCTCTTAATTAGAAAGTATTTAAATGACAATCCATGTTGGTGGCATGGGCACCACATGCTCCCCTATTCATTTGACATTTATTACCTTTTTTAGAAACATAAGCATTCATTTTAGAGGAATCTGCACCAGCATGTGCCTCAACATCAGAGGCTGAAGGCTCTTTTCCAAACGTTTTGGTAATGGTTTAAAAGGAAGAATAAAAAGATATACAGAGGCTCAACAGCTGTGCCATCTTTGTACTAATGCTATCCAAAACGCTTTCACTGTTCTCTTCCTTGACTGGAGCAGATGTCCTAGAGAGTAATGCTGTTAGTGACAGCTGCTACGATAAAATGGTTGATGATAGCTAGCATCCTATCAACAACTGAACCTTCTCCATCTGTTAAATAACTAGTGCTAAAATTAACGTTGTGGGGGATGGGGAGAGAGTTCTTTAGTGACTGCAACCTGCACCATACCTGGCTTTCTGCACTCCTGCTTCTCAGCCAACCTCTGAGCCACGGAAACTTTCATTGGAAATAAAGATAACCTTCTCCTGAGCCAAACATCTGTGTGATTGAGAATGCACACCAATAGTTTGGAGAGCTACCCAGGTTCAAATTTAATTCAGTCAGAAAGCCAGGTTAATTTGCCAGTTCAGAACTGTTCATATAATTTGGCAAAGCTAGCAGCAACATCTATTTATTTGTCACTAAATTGTGTTTTACATGTGCTCACTTATGTCTCAAGGCACGTGCACAAAATGTTCATAGATGTATAGCTTCTAAGGCCAGGAGGGATCATTGTGATTTAAAAAAAGCATTACAGTTTCTTTTCTACTTCAGAAGCCGGAGGAAAGTAAAGGAAGGTTCCAAAAAAATAAACAAACATCTACTTTCATAAAGATGAACCTTTCACTGTGCCCTAAAGTGCCACAGACCATGGCTCTGGTCCACCCAAAAGGGGACCAAATTAGAGAATCCAGTGCCCTCCATAGACAATGATAGCCCACCAGCTTCCAGACATTTAAATATATGGGATGTGTGACAGATATGGCCATTTACTGCAATATCTTGGGCAGACCTTATTGAATTAAGTTTAAGTATCTTAGGAGTTCATTGTATTAAAAATGCAAATGTTTATGTATTATTGTGTGATTGTATGTAATGTTTGTGGAGGGGAGACATGACTAATGTAAACCCTGAGCAATGTTATGAGCTTCAAAGGACTATTAGAAACAATGGGCCAGACAAGAATGAGCTTTCAAAGTTAAGTAGGTGTCCCAGGAAATCTCTAGGGGGAGGTGTAGGTAAATGTGCCCCTTCAGGTTAAGCAAGACCTCAGCCTTTTGAAGCTTTGCCCTGAGGAGAGGGGACCTTTCTTGGCTGATCACCTGTTACATGAGGACAAGTTCAGAAGCCCAAACTGCATAAAGGTTGACTCTCAGGCTATGTCTATGCTACCGCTGGATTGACGCTTCGGCGATCAACGCACTGGGGATCGATTTAGCGGGTCTAATGAAGACCCGCCAAATTGACCGCATATCGGTCTCTGGTCGACCCTGGTACTCCACCCTGAACAAGAAGAGTAAGGTAAGCCGATGAGAGAGTGTCTCCTGTCGACCCAGCGAGGGGTAGACACCGCAGTAAGTCGACCTAAGCTACGTCGACTCCAGCTACGTTATTCACGTAGCTGGAGTTGTGTAACTTAGGCCAACTTACCACGATAGTGTAGACATAGCCTCAGATTCATGGATTTAGTTATCTGATCCTTTAGTCCGAGAGAGAGGGGCTCATATTGGATACTGGTATCTATAAGTATGTCTACACTGCAACTAGACACCTATGGCTGGCCTTTGCCAGCTGGCTTGGGCTGCGGGGCTGTTTAATTGCAGTGTAGACTTCCAGGCTCGGGCTGCAGTCTAAGCTCTGGGACCCTCCCACCTCGCAGAGTCCTAGAGCCAGAGCGCAAGGCTTTTAATTTCAGTGGAGACATACCCTTTATCTAGCCTGGAGCTTTGGCGCCAGCCTGGAACAGCAAAATGAAGTTTTATCCCTTTTTTGAAAATATTAAATGTGAATAACTTCTCCAGGGTAAAGTTAATCTCCTTCCTGCCCTTTCTGTGGTGGACTGAATTGCATTGAGAGGCCATTAAATTCAATGTGATACAGTCTCCCATGTTGGGACAAACCATTCTTTTGAGATAAGGAGGGCAAGGGCATTTTAAATGGGACAGGGGTGCAGGTTTATGTTTGGCTAATTCAGGGGTCGGCAACCTTTCAGAAGTGGTGTGCCGAGTCTTCATTTATTCACTCTAATTTAAGGTTTCGCGTGCCAGTAATACATTTTAACATTTTTAGAAGGTCTCTTTCAGTAAGTCTATAATATATAACTAAACTATTGTTGTATGTAAAGCAAATAAGGTTTTTAAAATGTTTAAGAAGCTTAATTTAAAATTAAATTAAAATGCAGAGCCCCCTGGACCGGTGGCCAGGACCTGGTCAGTGTGAGTGCCATTGAAAATCAGCTCGCATGCCGCCTTTGGCATGCGTGCCATAGGTTACCTACCCCTGGGCTAATCTCTAGGTTAAACAATGTATCTGTTTGTTGCCATCTTGTTTATTTGGGTGTTGTGGCAACTCCCATAAGGCGACCAGTGAAATGGAAGCTCTTGGCCTCCCATGATTTTCCCACAGCTGCTTCTCACACAGCTGTTCTGATTTCAAAGTGCTAGGTACACAGCATACCTACAATCAGATCAGAGGCTGGTAGGAACAGAAATTGTATTCCTATGTGTTACAGCATATGGGAACCCACCAAACCAAACAGCTGTTGGCACTCCTGCTGTATTTTGATTAATTGGACTTGACATTACAGTTTGGATATTTTTCACACTGGAGTAAACTGGAAAAAGCAATTTGCTCAACCAGTCATTTTCAGTATTTTCTCTGCTGCTATTTCAAATATTTGTGCTTGGAAAAGAGTAATCTCTCCCCAATTTGTTTCTTCAAGTCACCCATCCTCTTCCCATCTGTATCAAATTCAGACTTCTTGTCTTCACCTACAAACTCTGCTCCACATCCCATTGCTGTTTTCATTACTTACACTCCTTGATGCCACCCAGTGAATCCCGCTGCACAGAGTCCATGAATGTAAACTCACATCAGCCAGCCCACCATTATTAATAAAGAGATGCCCTAGATGCTTTCTGTTCTGTTGTGGCGGTCTTCCTATTTAGCCTGTAATCCTGCTAATGAGGGACTCTAGGCCCATGTAGGACAGTGCCTAATGGAAATACCTCCATTCCTCTGGATTCTGCACTGAAGTCATAATCTTTTTTCCACAGAAACTAGATCTGGAAATTGGCTTACTATGGAATCTAATCCTTTCCCCTCCCATTGTCTGAGTCTCTTCTGCTGTACATTGACTGGTGCTATTCTACTTTCATTCTAAATAATTCGAGCAAAGGCTTTTCCTCTGCTTCCCTTGGGGATGAATCCACATAATGAACCTCTCTCTTTAAGGTTTGCCCGGATAGTCAGCCTACAAATTCACTCTGTTAATTTCATCCCAATCATTACTAGTTATCAGTACAGCCTTGTATGCAATCTTACACAACTCTTCTTCCTCCCTTCATATCTCCACCTCTCCCATACCTTGTTTAACTATTTTGAGCACATTTATCCTCTTTAATCTTCCCTCCTAATTCAATACATCCAGCCCTCTGATCATTGCTGTAGGAGGTATTTGCTGAAGTCCTTCAAATGTCAATATCTTGCTGAACTGAATGCAGTATTCCAGATGTAGATGCACCATAATTACAATAGAAAGGGGTCTGTTATCTTCCTGCTCCATGAAATTATGTCTCTGGACATTCAGACCAAAATAGAATGAATGGTCTTAGCTCTATATTGCATTGTCTAAAATTGTGGCACATTCCCTTTTTTTTCTCTTAACAGAGAAATCTTTGGTGAGCTTAAACACAAAAAGGAAGCTTACAAGAAGTGAAAACTTGGACAGATGACCAGGAAGGAGTATAAAAATATTGCTTGAGTATGCGGGAGTGTAATCAGGAAGGCTAAAGCACAATTGGAGTTACAGCTAGCAAGGGATGTGAAGGGTAACAAGAAGAGTTTCTACATATATATTAGCAACAAGAAGGAGGTCAGGGAAAGTGTGGAATCCTTACTGAATGGGGGAGGCAACATAGTGACAGATGTGGAAAAAGCTGAAGTTCTCAATACCTTTTTTTGCCTTGATCTTCACAGACGAGGTCAGCTCCCAGACTGCTGCACGGGGTAGCATAGTATGGGGAGGAGGTAAGCAGCCCTCAGTGGTGAAAGAACAGGTTAAGGACTATTTAGAAAAGCTGGACATGCACAAGTCCATGGGGCCAGATCTAATGCATCTGAGGGTGCTGAGGGAGTTGGCTGATGTGATTGCAGAGCCATTGGCCACTATCTTTGAAAACTCGTGGCGATCGGGGGAGGTCCCGGACAATTGGAAAAAGGCATATATAGTGCCCATCTTTAAAAAAGGGAAGAAGGAGAATCTGGGGAACTACAGAATCTGGGGAACAGCCTCACCTCAGTCCCTGGAAAAATCATGGAGCAGTTCCTCAGGGACTCCATTTTGAAGCACTTGGAGAAGAGAAAGGTGGTCAGGAACAATCAACATGGATTCACTAAGGGCAAGTCATGCCTGAACAACCTGCTTGCCTTCTATGATGAGATAACTGGCTCTGTGGATATGGGGAAAGCTGTGGACATGATATACCTTGACTTTAGCAAAGCTTTTGATACAGTCTCCCTCAGTGGTGTTGCCAGCAAGTTAAAGAAGTATTCTTCCGTCCTAAGTGCAGGACTCTGCACTTGTCCTTGTTGAACCTCATCAGATTTCTTTTGGCCCAATCCTCTAATTTGTCTAGGTCCCTCTGTATCCTACCCTCCAGCATATGTACCACTCCTCCCAGGTTAGTGTCATCTGCAGACTTGCTGAGGGTGCAGTCCACGCCATCCTCCAATTCATTAATGAAGATACTGAACAAAACCGGTCCCAGGACCGACCCTTGGGACAGTCCGCTTGATACCAGCTGCCAACTAAACATGGAGCCATTGATCACTACCCGTTGAGCCCGACGATCTAGCCAGCTATCTATCCACCGGAAAGAATACTATGGGAGACCATATCAAAAACTTTGCTAAAGTCAAGGAATAACACGTCCACTGCTTTTCACTCATCCACAGAGCCAGTTATCTCGTCATAGAAGGCAATTAGGTTAGTCAGGCATGACTTGCCCTTGGTGAATCCATGCTGACTGTTCCTGATCACTCTCCTCTCCTCTAAGTGCTTCAGAATTGATTCCTTGAGGACTTGCTCCGTGACTTTTCCAGGGACTGAGGTGAGGCTGACTGGCCTGTAGTTCCCCAGATCCTCCTCCTTCCCTTTTTTGGAGATGGGCACTACATTAGCCTTTTTCCAGTCATACCTGACCTCCCCCAATCGCCATGAGTTTTCAAAGATAATGGCCAATGGCTCTGCAATCACATCCGCCGACTCCTTTAGCACCCTCGGATGCAGCGCATCCGGCCCCATGGACTTGTGCTCGTCCAGCTTTTCTAAATAGTCCTGAACCACTTCTTTCTCCACAGAGGGCTGGTCACCTCCTCCCCATGCTGTGCTGCGCTGCCCAGTGCAGTAGTCAGGGAGCTGACCCTGTTCATGAAGACAGGGGCAAAAAAAGCATTGAATACATTAGCTCTGACTTGCTTCAGCTCTTCGGAGGGTTTTAAGCCCTGGGTTCTTCCGGGGCCGTTTTTGTTCAGGGACCTTCGCCCCCCATGCTTTTGCTACCAGTCCAAACCGGTCTTCCACAGCTCCCTTAGTTTCCCCAAAACACACCGGTTTCAGGGTCGCGAGACTGTTGTTTTTCAACTCACTGGCTTTTGCAATTTTACTGGTTTTGCCATTTCTTTAGTTCTGTCTGGCTTAGTTTTTTTTTTTTACGGCTGGCCGGGGTTGAGATACAGGCTTCTGTCTGTTTGGCTGCACAGAGCTTGTTTGTGTGCGCTGGCCTTGGGCTGCAGTTTTGTTCCTTATTTTTGGGCCCAGCTGGATCGTTGAGTTAACCCGTTCCTTTCTCCCTTCCTTCCCCTTCGGCCTCCTGTAACCTGCAAAGGAATCTTCCATTCCACTCTTACACCTTTAACCCTTCCCAAGATACTTCCCAATGCTTATAAAGGCGTTAGTAATATACAACGTTGCTGCTTACCCAGGGGACCCCATGGGGTGGGGGTAGGGGGCATTTTATTGTGACAAAATTGGAGAGAGTCCAGCGGAGGGCAACGAAAATAATGAGGGGGCTGGGGCACATGACTTATGAAGAGAGGTTGAGGGAACTGGGGTTATTTAGTCTGCAGAAGAGAAGAGTCAGGGGGGATTTGATAGCAGCCTTCAACTACATGAAGGGGGGGTTCCAAAGATGATGGAGCTCGGCTGTTCTCCGTGGTGGCAGATGACAGAACAAAGATCAGTGGTCTCAAGTTGCAGTGGGGGAGGTCTAGGTTGGATATGAGGAAAAACTATTTCACTAGGAGAGTGGTAAAGTACTGGAATGGGTTACCTAGGGAGGTGGTGGAATCTCCATCCTTAGAGGTTTTTAAGGCCCGGCTTGACGAAGCACTGGCTGGGATGATTTAGTTGGGGTTCGTCCGGTTGGCCTAGATGACCTCCTGAGGTCTCTTCCAACCCATATCTTCTATGATTCTAAGTAGAATTTCCAGGACACCCTACCTAATTCCCCTTGTGGCACCTAACACTTTTATTTTAGCTCTAGACAAGCAGCAATCTTAAAAGCAATCATACAAATTGCTGTATGTGTCCTAACAGTTTAACATTACATGCACATAATCACCCAGGAGCATTAAATAATCATCTATATATAATAAATTAAACTCAGTCAGCAAATAGTTGAAAGCCTACAAAACATGCCTTTAATCCCCTTGGATCATACCTTTTATTTGTCTCTTTCCACCCCAAACCCTGTCAAATAAATGCCTTTTGCATCATGCCCAGGAAGTCAGTATGCGCGCGCGTGTGTGTGCATGTGTTGGGCTCGGGGGGGATTCCACAATCCCAGAGCCCTCCATGAGGGCTTCTATAATCTTCTATAATAAGGGCATCCAAATTGAGCATCTCCGCTGACTGCAGCTGTGGCAGTATGTTAGCAAGAGAAGTGATCCCTCAAATAGGTGATCTCCAGGCAATGTAGAGTTTTATAAGTCATAACCAACAGTTTAAACTCCGCCTGGAGACCAGTAGTAGCCAGTGGAGATCTCAGCACTGGTGCCATGTACTCCCCGTGTTATGTCCTGCACAATAAGCAAGATGCTGCAGTCCGCACTAGCTTCAGTCTCCCAATAGTTTTAAGGTATAGCCTCATATAGAGTGTATTGCAGTAGTATGTCAAATAATAGTGTATCAAATAATCTTGAAGTGACTATGATATGGGGAAGACATACAAGGGAGACATACGAAAGAAAAGGTCACATCCTTCTCATCAGATACAGCTAGAAAAAGCTGTTATGGTTACTGCTTTAATATGATCATCTAACAGCAGTCTGGTTTTATAACTTGGTTCAGAAAAAAAGAATTAGATAATTTGAGCAGGGGATTGGACTAGATGACCTCCTGAGGTCTCTTCCAACCCTAATATTCTATGATACTATGATAACTTCAAGGATGATAGGTGCATCTATGGCTATTAGCAATGATGGTCAGGGTTGCAATGCCATGCTCTGGGTGCCCCTAAGCTTCTGACTGCCAGACCTGGGACTGGAGAACAAGGAATGGATCACTCAAAATTGCCTTGTGCTATTCATTCCCTCTGTAGCATCTGGCACGAGCCACTGTTGGAAAACAGGATACAGGGCTAGCTGGGCCATTCTTATGTTTTTATTTAAAATTAGAACTGAGTGAAATTTGGAATTTCCATCTTGGGGGAATTACTGACATTTCAGCATTTGTGTTTGTCCTGAAATAGGATGAAAAGATGAAATTCTGAGATTTTTCACAGAACAGAAATTTGAAAAGTTTTTGATTCAGAAATGTCAGTACATTTCAGCATTTTCAATCGAAATGAAACATTTCAATATTCCTAAAATCAAAATGTTTTGTTTTGTTGAATTGGCCAAAAATTCTTTGTTTCAGGACAAATCAGCATTAAGCAGCATTTCTCTTCCTTATGGGAGTTGTAGTTTGAGCCCCCGTTGTAAAGCCCATCATCTCCCCCTTTCTCTGCTGTGGGTCTGGCCTCCCTGGAAGACTACATTTTCCACACTGCTGACTGAGCTGCATGATGCATCAGGGGAATCCTATGATTCTGGGTGTATCATGGTAGGTGTAGTCTAGCTAGGGAGGATGGGGCATCAATTTTTTAAAGAAACTGCATTTTCTATTAGAAAATCATTCAGACAGAAAATTCCTGATCCATTCCATTTAAAATCATCCCTAAATAGAGAATTTTCATGACCAGTGGAGAAACAGTGGCTCCGTTAAAGGGGCTGACGTTACCGCCACCATCTCCTCTGACTGTTTCCTTCAACCTGTTGTCCTCACCTCAGTCTTGCTGAGCTGAGCTTCAGGCACCTTGCTCTCAATCATGCCTCAGTCTTAACTGGTGGAAGTGCTGAACTGCATTGTTCTCCAAGTTTGAGAATTAGACACATACAGTTATGTGTGTTCAACCGACAGAAATCACTACATCCCATGTCTCCTTACTAACCCTCCTAGCGGCCCCATATATATTTGGAACAGAAGGAGTGACAGAATAGTATATTGGACTGGAGACCCTTCAGGGAAGAAGAGCAGTTGCTCACAGCTACTCGTGATCTTTCCAAGAGGAAAGAACCAAGACACTGGGGGGCAGTATGATCCATGGTCCATAGATGAGGCAGCAACACTTATGACTGGTGGTATCAAAGGCAGCTGATAAATGTAATGATGCTAGCAAGGACATTGGAACTTTATCCATCGTCAGTAGGAGATCATTTGACATCACAAATAGTGCAGTCTCTGTACCAAATTAGGTCTGTAGCCAGATTGTCAAGGGTCAAGGACATGAGAGGTATCTAGATACTCCGATGTCATATAGTATATTATAGTAGAGCCCTAAATAGGTTAAGTGCTATATGGATGTATAAGAAAACACAATCCCTGCCCTGTAGAGCTTACTGTGCCCCATTGCTGGAATTCATATTGGGATTATATTGTGTGCTGGGCCAGTGAAGCTTGCTAGGGAAGAGTGATGGCAGCATGATCAATGTAAGGAATTTTAAAAAATTCCTCATAAATGTACAACTTAATCTAAATTGGGACAAAGGGGAGGGAATGTCTGCTATAGCTTGTTCTTTCTGACTATTGGGACCCTTTACACCATCTCCAAATGTATTTTAGTTATGAGTTTTAGGACAATTTATTTAACCATAGCAGTGGCACTAGACAAAATATGGAGGAGGACATGGTCTCTTCCCCAAGGACCTTACCGTCTACACAGGATGGACATGGCAATGAAGACACATTATATACCACATGGTAGGATTTCCTTCTGAGTCACTTGGATGCTAAGGGGATAAGCACTATAAAAATGTGTTTGGGGGACTTTTGATTTTAGATATATAAATTGCAATGCATACCTTTAACTCTCACAATGTTTTATATATGGTTCCCATTACAATGGAAGATTGAAATGGTTAATGGGGCAGGGACATTAGTAATTATTTATCTGTTTGCTGCAGCACTTTGATCATGTAATGTATTTTATAAGAACTAAATATTAAACCCTATCCTGCTCCCACAAAACAATTTTTGAGATTTACTAGCAAGACTGGGGTTAGTTCTTAGCACTGCATCCAGCTGATTAGATGTGCAGCAGCCAGGAACACTGACATTTGAGTGCCTGGTTTTTGGCACATTTCAATGAAAGTTTTACCCCACTGCTGTTTCCAACACAGCAATTTCTTCCCAGCAGTTAGATGAAAATTTCACATTTTCTTTGAAATAAAATTAAAACCACTGTTTGTAAGCCACCTTGCTTCGAAACAGATAATTGTATAACCTTCTTAACATAAGAGCTCCCCCTAAATGTAATGTGACTAGAGTCTTGTAGGAAATGGGTGAAATGATTTGTACTACACACAAAGCTAGAAGTTCTGTCCCTGCCATTCCTAGACTGTGTCTCATAATTATGTATCCTGGGTTGCCAAGCATTTTCATTATTTTTATCAGATAATGTTTGTTGATTCTGGCAAACCAGTGCTGATGAAATGCACATCTTGACTACCAGTGCCAAGGGAGCTCATCTTAGGAAGTGGAAGTGGGGACTCCTGCAGGATCAGTAATTGATTATTACTGGATTGCATGGCGTTGGTTGAACAAATAAAAAAAAATTAAGAAACTCCAATGAATTGCAGATGTAGATTGCAGATTTTTAACTGGGAATCCTAAAACCACTTGTCTGAGTTGAACCACATTAAGGGCTTGAGAAACAGCAGGTCTATGGGAATCCTGTTCATATTGGCATGATGTCCAACAGCCTCTGTTTTTAGGCTAGACACCACATTTTTAGTTAGAGATGTGTTGGGTTCCAAACAGATTTTTTTCATTTTGTTTTAAGTTAAATTGAAAAAAAAAAAAAGGGAAAGCAAGCAGCCAGGAAGAATTTTTGGCTTTTGTTTCTTCACCAGCTGTTTTTTTTCTTGGAAACTCATTTTAGCTCCTGGTGTGTTTCTTTAATTTGTAGCTTATGAATTTCAGAAGCATATAGATACACTGTAGACTCCAACCTCTGTATAAAGCTGTGCGTGAGAAATAAGCATTTGTGCACTAATTGCACAAATTAGTTGTTCAAACAACTTCTTTGTCGGGAATTCCTAGAAATTCCCTTTTAGATAAAAGTTGCTAGGCAAACTCTTGTAAATCAAAAAATTGACTACTTTTAAAATCTTGGTTTTAAGAAGGGTAGAAGATCTTTTTATATTTTTCAATTTTTTTAATGTAGCTATGAATAATATTTGCTCCGGATCTCATTTATACATCAGTGTGGCAATTTCTCATTCGTATTCCTGCAAATCAGATCTCGGATTTGCGAGTCCTTAAAATGGAAACCACCATGTGGTGGCAGCTATTTTTAGTAGTCACTCCTGTCACTCTTCCTAGTGTCAGCATTGCTCCACCACCTTTTCTTGTTCTTACTTTGACACCCCTTCTACTCTAGGAGAGTATTTAGTATCCAGCAGAGGCCAAGGCCCAATCGACCCTTCTGGCTGATTAAAACATTTACAAATATTTAATGAGGAAACACTAAGGTGCATAAGTAGATTAAAGATGAAGCTCCAAGACGGCATGCAACAAAACAGTATAATTAAAGACTCGGTCAAATAATAATAGAAAAAGAACTGAGCTCTGAACCAAGATTACTTTACCTCTAGGTAACTTTATTTAGGAACTGGATATAATTACAGCCTAATTTAAACTGAGAAGACATTAAGCAATTAAGAAACCTTCCCTTTATGAGAACAATTATATTTATGTAGGTTTAACTAGATTGCTGATATTTTTGTTTCAAATAATATCTCAACAGATCATAGAATATCAGGGTTGGAAGGGACCTCAGGAGGTCATCTAGTCCAACCCCCTACTCAAAGCAGGACCAATCCCCAATTTTTGCCCCGATCCCTAAATGGCCCCCTCAAGGATTGAACTCACGACCCTGGGTTTAGCAGGCCAGATGGCTGGTAGGGTATGCTGGTGTCATGATTACTGAGTGACCTGCAGTTTTAGACCCCCATATAGCCCTTCTTGAATGCACCCATTCGGTGATAGACCTGGCTTCCTGCACCTCACTTCGGATGAAACCCACTTTTAGATGGCATCTCTGGTCTGCAGTCTTCCTACTTCCATGTTTAATGCAACAGACCCAGCTGCATTTGGCACTTGTAAGCTCTTTCATTTTGGGGTCTTGTGACGAGCAAGTTGATTAAAGCAACACAAAAAACGTCTTCAAACCACGGCCTTTATTTATTCATTCCCCAAAGGTGCAAAGCACATAGAGCAAAAGGTAAAAATAATAAAAGGCCTTAATTACACCTTAATCTTTCCTGGCCCGCTTTTGTAAGTATCCCTAAGCCCAGCTAACCCCCATTTTTGGCTATGTCTGCTCTTAAAAAGCTACAGCGGCACAGCTCACTACAGTGACAGGAGGGGTTCTGTCATAATCATGGCCTGCAGCAGAACTAATCTCCAAGCAGCCTCATCAGTACAGGCACCCCGGGTTACAGTATCTGACCAAGGATCCCCGTTTATTTCCCACTTCTGGCGAGAATCTCTATGCCACCTGACTATAGAGGCCCTAACCTCAACAGCACCAGGGCACCAATGGACAGGTGGAGTGGGTCAATTATGTAATTGAACAGTATATTGCTTCCTAAACTATCATCAAGATGATTGGCTGTCACTCATGCTGAGTTTGCTTACAACAATGCCACAGGCCTCCACCAAGCAGACTCTCTTCTTTGCTAACTATGTTTTCCATCTTCGTGCTCATCCAGAGATCCCCTCTGAATTGTCAATGCCCTTGGTTACTGAACTCATGGCCTACATCCAGCAAATACACCAAGAACGCCAGAGGGAGTTAGAAGTAGCCAAGAAAACCTACAAATGCTATGCCATCTGGTTCTGCCAGCCAATACCTGGGTTTGGGCTAGGGGAGAAGGTGAGGTTGTCCGCTGAGCTGGGACTGAGGGGTTTGGAGGGCGGGAGGGGGATCATGGCTGGGGCAGGGGGTTGGGACACAGGGGGAGTGGCTCAGGGGTGCAGGCTTTGGGCGGCGCTTACCTCAAGCAGTTCCCAGAAGCAGCAGCATACCTCCCTATGGCTCCTACGCAGAGGCGTGGCGCTGGCAATGCGACTCTGTGCACTGCCCCGTCCTCAGGCGCTGCCCCTGCAGCTGCCATTGGCCGCGATTCCTGGTCAATGGGAACTGCGGGGGGCAGCGCTTGGGGTGGGGGCAGCGGGCAGAGAGCCCCCTGGCTGCCCCTATGTGTAGGAGCTGGAGGGGGGACATGTCGCTGCTTCCAGGAGCCATGCAGCAAGCCCCCAACCCTGGTCCCTGGCTGGAGCGCTGGAGCGGAGCAAGCCCCTGATCCCGCTCCCTGGCAGGAGCTCGAGGGCTAGATTAAAAGGCCTGAGGGGCCGGATGCAGCCCACGGGCCATAGTTTGCCCACCCCTGGCCTAGCTCCACCCTGGCCTAGAACAGCCATTACTGGGAAAGTCCAACTTTGCCCATTTAGCCCTGGGCTGGAGTATGCTCAGTGGCCCTGTGGGGATGGTGCACATGTAATCTTGTCACATGTAGGAGCTGTGACCGCTTTGAGCTTGCTCAGTGAGGATGAAATCTTCAGAAATTTTAGCTGCTACATTCTAAGAAGTCTCTATTGAGTATGTGTGAACTGTGATTTTTCAGAGGCTTATAACTTGTCCACAGCTGGGTGGATTTTCACCAGGATGGCAAAGGATACATCTTTGACACAATGGTCACCCCTTCCCCCCGTCCATGCCACATATCAAGTCCCTGCTCCAAAGTATGGGAGTTTTAGTGTTTTTCAAAGAAAGGATTTTTTAACACAGGCAAAACAACATATCTTTCCCTAGCCTTGTGTAGTAGGAAGAGAGCCTGAAGAGATACATAAGCCCTTGTATCAGAGGCCTGGTATGAGGCAGGACCTGCTCACAGAATCTGGCAAGAACAGGCCTGATATTGCAGAGATATACATTCCTAACAAGTGCAAGTCACAGAGTACTCACGCAAACACATACTGATATCAAGTGGTACCAGAACATCCCAATATCAAGGATGGTACGAAAACATTCCGCAAGGATAACAGGAACACACTCACCTCTCGTAAAAAATAAGGTCAGGATGACCGTACATAAGAGAGATGTTTTGATTGAACCAACATGTACAAGGTGATTGGTGATAACTAGCCACATCAGGGGGCAATAACTAACTATGTCAGAGGGGCAGTACTAACTTGTTTGTATCAAGGTATAAAGATGTATCTCAGAGGGAGTATCTTCGTCTGGCCTAGGGAGGAACGGGAAGTTCCACCATTCACTGAGCTGGTCCATTGTTACGAGCATACATGTATTAGTGGTCGGTTAGTCTGCGGGATACTAGTACTGTACTTCATCGACAATACATCTGGCTGGGTGCCTTCGTTCCTTAATGGATCTTGTGGTCATTGGGTGGTTCGCTTGAGGTCTGCGCAGGGCAGCACACAGAGGGAACACATACACGCAGCCAAACAGCTATCAACATCTAACCACACCTTGTTCTTGGAAATGGCGGAACTGTTTTGGCTGAAATTTTCCAGAAAAGTTCAGCATGAGGTTGATACTCTGCATGGATAATTCAGCCTAGACAGTTATAGCAACTGAAAACAGAGTCCTGTAATGGGAAGTGTTGTGAAACCTTAATAATAGGCAGTGTTACCAGCCCTACCTATAATAACTGTGGGACTTACTTTACTGTGGCAGAGTTGTCTTTTACTCCAATGCCCTTTCACATCTCTACTGGCCTAAACAAGGATGATGTTAGTGTTGCTACCTGGCCATTTTGGACTGACCTGATTGGGTCTTCTTCAAGTAATGGTCCCTACTCTATTCCACTTAGGGTTATGCATGCTTACCATGCACCTAGAGCTGGAGAATTTGAAAGTAGTGTCTGTTGGTCTGCATATGCTCCCTGACTCACCTTGTGCTTCCGTCTGAGACAGGCCACGCACGCAGTGATGTTGACTACTGGCTACGGATGTCACAGCTGAAGGTGCTCTGTCACCACCTGGTCGGCACCTGAGTCTCGCACTGTGTGCATGCAATGTGCCAGGGGCAGACACCAGCCAATAGGGAAGTGGCACCCTAGTCCTGCCCCAGAATCCCTCCAAGTTTCGCATAACTTTCTGAGAGTTGAAGTCCTCCCCATAGTTGCCCCCAGCCCTGCGTCCTGGCTCCATCCACAGGTCAACTGTTTTTTCTGTGCCTTGGAGGTGGAACCCCTAGATGATGTGTAGTTGTGACAATGAGAATGCAGTGTCTGTCTGTTAAACATATCGCCTCCCTTGTGTTAGGTAGACTTGGTGAGAGGGATTTTGTTTAGCAGTACTTCAGGAAGCACGTTTGTTAAAGGCGGAATGTTCTCCCTCTTCTCATTTGCTGGCACTTATGTCTATGAAAACTTTCCCTTCCCACCAAAAACTCCAACTGAATGTATTAGGTGTTTTCCGGACGAATTATTCTACTATGTTTTTACGAAGGCAGTCAGTCTCACCCTGCTCCCATTTCATGGGTGTAGGAAGTAGTAAAAGTTTAGTAGAGCTAGCGGGGAGGTACTGATGGTGTAACATCCACCATAAGGAGAAATAAAGCTAAATATTATTAATGCTGTAGCCCTACTAAGACAATAAACTCCTCTACCTATTTCCCAGTTTGGCTGAGGTGGAAATAAATGTGGTGTGAAGGAACACCATTAGTTTAAGCTTTCCTTGGGCCCAATTCAAGCCCAATGAAGTCAATGGGATTTTTTTTATTGGTGTAAGAATCCCCCCCAACCTCCGCCATATACTATTGCCAAGTGCCATCTCTCCAACAGAGCAGTGTACTCGTCTTTTCTCATGGGGACATGGCTATTAAAATTATGAGATTAGTATCGCATGTATTATCTGTTATGCTTTATTTTTGTAACGTTATGCTTATTCAAAATTTTTATAATTAGAGCTTGTCTACATATACAGTGCTGCAACAGCGCAGCTGCAGTGATGTAGCTGCACCGCTGTCGCACTTCGTGAAGATGCTGCACACGCTGATGGGAGGGCTTTGCCTGTCGGCGTAGGTACTATACTTCCCTGAGAGGTGGTAGCTATGTTGACATAGTACTGTCTGCACCAGGAGTTTGGTCAGTATATACTGTGTCGCTAAGCTGAGCGACATAGTTATACTGTCATAAGTCTGTAGTGTAGACCAAGTCTTATTTGCATAGGAGTTTAAAATATTGTTGCACTGTAAGGCATCAGTGCTTACAAACATTTGACAAAATTGCTCAATATTTTTAGAGCACAGGAGATGGCATTCATTCTGGATCTTTTTCTACGTCGTTTTAGTTTACATTTATGGATGCTTTTAAGTGCTATATTGTGTTTATGTTACTCCATCAGCTAAGAATGGTGAGGTATGAAAGGGGGCAAATGCACACTTAAAAAAATCTCCTATAAGGCATGTCTTTATGATGGTTAGTTTATTAGAATTATTCTGTTCCCTTTGGCTATGTAACTCTCTTGTTATTTATGTGTATAGTGGATTTTGAGGATATTTATTCTTTAGCAGTGCCATGAGAACATTCATACATCATCCTTGAGTACTGCAAGTTCCTTACCTGTTCATCTACCTTTACGTTCTTCATCCAGAAAACTTTTTTTTCCACATTGGAGCCCATCACATGGAAATAATTATTACTGAGAGGAGGGAAACATTTCTTTGTTGGATGACAGACAAGCCTGTTGTCAGTTTTTAACTTCAAATTTTTCATTGTGAAACACTTCCTCTGTAGAAAAAGTGCTCACAGTAGTTTAGACATTTCAGAAGGACCTAATGAGAATGTTTTGATTTGTCTTAATAATCAGCCTGATTACTTTTAACTATTAATTATTATTTTTACCTTTCCATGGTATTTTCTCAATATGCTGTTTGGCTGGATGCCTGCTTTTATGTTTTAAGAGTGTAGCAGTGTACAAGAGAACATTTACCAGAGTAGGCATAGAGTGACTTCTCTGGTGAACCACACCACCACTTACATCAGTGGACATTCATCTTCAGTAGAGTGCTGTTGCATTGTCCACTGAATAGATTATTTATTCTGGGGAGGAAAATGATTTGGAGACGTGATGGGTTGCAGACTATAAGGTAAGTTATTATTACTACCGGTGGGTGCTGCTGTTCAACTGGGTGAAATGCAAGATAGATGCCATCCAGCTACAGTTCCTTTTTACAATGTCAGATTAAAAAAAATGGGAGCAAGCAAACTTGAACTATTGAGAAGCTGCTGTTCAATCGCTAAATCTCTTGAGAGTTAAATACTTGACATCTTTATAAGGCTCTTACAGAATTTTTGTTGAGAAAGAAGGTTTTTAAACACTTTGTTATTCTTTATAAGTTGCAGCTAAGGGTATTTCTGTTTGCATCTTAAGGAGTTAAATTCCAGAGTAATGCAATCAGAGTTTTGATGTAACTTTGGAAGACAAATGCCTACAATTTGGAGACTGTGAATTTTGTAATTGGCAGTCCTGCATTTATCAATAATCAATGGACTTTTCAGATACTTTATATTTATGGAACTCATTTCCTAATTTTAGTGCCTATTTAAAAGTTCTGGTTTAGTGTTTCGTTTTTCAGTGAACCTTTTGTATTGGTAATTCAAGTTTCAAATGAGAGGTATTCTGAGTGTTTCTGGATGGTGTCAAACAGTAATTATGTAAGAACACTATCCAAAGTATATTGAGTATCAGAGAGTGCATTTAAAAAAATATCTTGTTTGCTTATACGATATGTGAAATATAGCTGAGGACCAAGATTGTCAAATATTACTGTTCTTGTATAGTAACGATAATCCTGGAAAATTGTAGATGTGTGAAAATGGTCATAAACAGGCTCGGTAGCATGTTATGCACAGATGGTTAATAAAATATTCCCTAATTTTTAAAAAATTCAGATTTAATCCATAAATTTTAGCCATAGTCAAAATGATATTTATGTGCAATAGATGATAGTTAAATGTTTCTAACGTATCACTTTGGCTTTCAGCTTTTGATTTATATTTGTCTAGAGAACCATGCTGGAAATGGGGACTTATTGGTATGTAGTAATTTCCAATGATCCTCATCGATAAATTTGTTGTTTAATTTATGTTTTCTGTGATCCCTCCATCATTTTCATGGTAGTCTTAGTCAGTTTTGTATTTGAAATCTGCATTGCTCTGTGGAAGGCATATTTGGGCAGTGTAAAAAGAAAACAGAAAATTGAACATTTTATATTTACTGAAAAATATCTGTTTGTACAAAAGATTCAGCAAAGTTATCTGAGGGTCACCCTTTCCTCCTCTTCCCTTGCATGTCTAGCTCCCATGATTCAGATCTGATGTGATGGTTTATTGACTTAACCTGTCAATAACAACTTCCTGAATTTGGTGGTAAGGACGTGCAATTTATTGAATCTATGTGTGAAGCCATTGGCCCTGAAAAGGCTATAGTTGGATCAGAATACAGCTGCTTGTCTAATAACCCTGACAGGCCATTGAAAGCATATGACCCCAATGCTATTCTCTTTGAATTGTTTGCACTGGAATACACATAGCCGTCCTCTATACAAGCATGACAATTCACAACAACTATTTTTCATTGGAACTATGGAACTCTTAGCCCAAAGGTGTGACTCATGACTGTGAGAGACAGAGTATTCCTGGAACATGTTGGAATGAGAATGATTCCTGCCTTCCTAAGAACAAGATGCAAAGCTCACTTATTTGATTTACCATTCGTACAATAATAAAGGAAGGAGCATGTGGGGAGAGAAATTAAGTTATCTGATACTTGTAAATAACAGATAGTGAAGGAAAGGTCCCATGATGCTGAGAATATGAGAAATGTGATAGATGAAAATGTTTTCCCCCTCACAAATATTAGACTTTTACTAGTTGTCAGTGTGCTGAGTTGCTGAAAAGATGCCTGTTTGCTGTCTGTTTTTACAAACTTGGGGCCTACTCATGCTAGGGTTACCATACGTCCGGTTTTCCCCGGACATGTCCGGCTTTTTGGTAATCAAACCCCCGTCCGGGGGGAATTGCCAAAAAGCCGAACATGTCCGGGAAAAATACTCCCAGCTTTGCCAGCATCCCTGGCTTACCTTAGAGCGGGCTCCGGCGGCTGCTGTACTCCCTGACTCCTGGGCTCTGTAAGAGCCGAGCTTCCCGAGCGCTACCGGCTTCGGGCAGCCCCCAGACCTCCAGACCCTGCGCCCCCGGCTGGGCACTTCCCCTCCCGGGCTCCGGCGGCTGCTGCTGCTCCCTGACTCCTCAGCTCTGTAAGAGCCGAGCTGCCCGAGGGCTACCGGCTTCACGGTTTGCTGGGCAGCCCCCAGACCTCCAGACCCGCTGTGTCCCTGGCCAGGCGCTTCCCCAGCGCAGCCGGAGCCCGGGAGGGGAAGCGCCCGGCCGGGGATGCAGGGTCTGGAGGTCTGGGGGCTGCCTGGCAAACCGTGAAGCCGGTAGCGCTCGGGCAGCTCGGCTCTTCATCTGCACAGAGCTGAGGTGTCTGGTGGGAGCCTTAAGTATGGTAACCCTAACTCATGCACTCCTTAGTCAGTGAGAGATTTTCATAAGGGCTCTGAGACTAGGCCAGAAGGTTAGTTTTTTCCTTTATTTATGCTTAACCACACCCCTACTGTAAAACAGATTCTAGCTTTTTATATGACAGGTCATTTTTGTGATGATCAGCTCATAGAGTGAGTGAGCTTAGTGACAATGCACCTTCTGCAAGTTGCTGCAAAGATAAGTTGGTGCTACCCTCTTCAGGTGGTGATGAGGCAACATTGTCCCCAAGCCCATATGCTTCTCCAGGGGAGGACCTTCTTCACAGGGTTAACGTGAAAAGGTTTCAGAGCATTTACTGGAAAGAGACTTAAGCCTTAGAAAGTCCTACCAGTTTTCTGTTTCATTTGTCACCAATACAGTAGGTTCTGCTGATGCAAGAGAACCATGTGTAAAAGATGCTATTGCATTTTGTTTTGCTACTGCTTGTGCAATGAGGCAAGAGTCCTGTACAAAAAAATTATATGTGACCATATAATTAAAAATTATATCATATGCCCAAGGGATGAAAATTAAGGTCACACAGGCATATTTCTCAACCTTTGCATCCTTGAATTGCAACTTTAATAGCATTTTTAACATAGTTTTAAGTACTTAGCTCATATTACATATATTATAATATACTTACAGCTACTACAGGTAAGGAAAATTTCTTCTTTCAGCAATCGAACCAAATTTTTTTGGAAAAGCAATTTTTGTATTACTGGTATCTGCAGCACCAGTAGCTTTCAGTACTTATGGTAACATAGAGGACAATGTAAATTGTAAATAGATGCAACTTCTTTTTCTGAGAAAAAAGGTGCGAAACACTGGGGTTGTTATACCCTCAAATGGGAGAGCGTGTCTTTCTGCTTTGCTCAAGAAGGAAGCAATAACCTCATATTTCTGTTCGCGTGTAGAGTTTTCCCATGATTGGCAACTCCTTCAGTCTGCCACATAGAATTTGAACTCACTAGGGCCAAACACATTTAATAGATGCAGTTTGGGATGAATGCAAGTCTGTTTATAATCTGTTGTAATTTGAAATGAACTTTGATTTCTTACTATCTGGAAAATATACCTCAGGAAAAACAGGTATTTGTTTAGGCAACAGTTTCTTGAGCATTTGGATACTTGCAAAAGTCTTCTGCTTTTTGCAAGAGATTTGTATTGCTCCATAAATCTTTAAATTTGGAGAGGAAAATGGATCTCTCCATTTTTCCATAACTGCTTCATTCTTTAAATAATATGGATGCTCTTTTCTTTGGGCAGCAGGGGGGAAGAAGCTGACACACTAGCCAGTTAAATTTTTTTTGACATTTTTTTAAAGCAGTATAGCCTGCACTAATAAGCATTTTGAACCCTTCCCTCCAGAGTGCCCTGGGATGCCATGTGGCCTCATTATGTTAGCCATTCCAGGAACAGATTGAAAGCTGCTTTTCCATGTGTATTGTTTAAAACTTGGCTGCAGCGATGAGGCTGGGGCAGGGGTATAGAGGAGGGGGGAGAAAGCAGGAAGAAAAGCCGTAAGGCTAATTTCATATAGGCTGCTTTGTTAAAAATATGGACATTTTTGTAATTTCAGTATGTTAGGATCACATCATGTTGGCTTTTCTGTGGTAGATTTCTTTTGGGATGTCTCCTTTACACTTGTTGAGTTTAACTTGGATTGAGATGAGGGGCACTTACTAATTGAAGCATAGCACTATAATCTCTCTCTTGATGATAGACTAAAATAAAAACATTTACAATACTTCTGCAATTTTTCCTGCAGCAACCCTAGACCAGATGGAAAGTAAAACACAGACTTTTCTACTGTGTGTATTTCCTCCTGGACTTCACTCTGCCTTCAGTAAAAGACACATCTGTGCTGTATCCCAGCATAATGCAACAGTATAAATCTCTGGTACACCCACACCTTGAATGCTGCGTGCAGTTCTGGTCATCTCTTTTAAAAAAAGAGAGATTAGAATTGGAAAAGGTACAGAAAAGGGCAACAAAATGATTTGAGGTATGGAACAGCTTTCATATGAGCAGAGATTAAAAAGACTGTGGCTGTTCAGCTTAGACAAGAGATGACTAAAATGGGGATATGATAGTAAAATCATGAATGATGTGGAGAAAGTGACTGGGGAAGTGTTATTTATGCCTTCACATAGCACAAGAGCCAGGGGTCACCCAATGAAATTAACAGGCAGCAGGTTTAAAACAAACAAAAGGAAGAACTTCTTCACACAACATGCAGTAAGCCTATGGGACTCATTGTCAAGGATGCTGTGAAGGCCAGAAATATAACTGAGTTCAAAAAAGAATTGGATAGGTCCATCAAGAGCTATTAGCCAAGATGGTCAGGGATGCAACCCCATGCTTGAGGTGTCCCTGAGCATCTGACTGCCAGTAGCTGGGACTGGATGATGGGATGGAACACTCAAAATTATCCTGTGCTGTTTATTCCCTCTGAAGCACTTGACACTGTCCACTGTCAGAAGACAGGATACTGGGCTAGAAGTTCTATTGATCTGACCCAGTATGGCCATTCTTATGTTCTTATGTAGAGGAGAAGCATCCCCATCTGAATTTCTGTCTCATAAGGTTCTCTTGAGTGAAATCAGGGAGACTGCCAGCGTGGAGAGGCAGTCACACTCTTAGGATCCATACTAGAAGTAGATTTAATGCATCTGTGACATTTTGGGGTTCAACTTAGACCAGTGAGAGGTTGTGTTACTGCCTGCCCTTTAACTCTGGGTGCTTAAATGCTCTGCTGCAGTGTCTTACAGCCAGGACATCAAGAGCCAGCAGATAAGCATGCAGTTCCCTAAGGGTATGTATACATTGCAAAGAAAAATCCACAGTGCTGACTCGGGGGGGGGGGGAAACTCAGGATGTGCGGCTGTTTCCTTACAGTGTAGACTTCTGGGCTCGGACTGCAGCCTGAGCTCTGGGATCCTCCCACTTTGCAGGGTCCTAAAGCCTGGGCTTCAGCCCAAGCCCGTAAGTCTACATAGCAATGAAACAGCCCCGCAGCCTGAGCCCCACGAGCCAGAGTCAGCTGGCACGAGCCAGCCGTGAGTGTCTAATTGTAGTGTAGACATACCTGAGTGTCTGTATGCTGTGGAGCCCTGGTTCAACACCTTGACCCCAGCAGCCTGCCTGTAACACAAGAGCCACCCTAGCCTCCACCAGCCTTGTTACTACTTGCAAGCTGACTCCAACACACTCCAAGTCCCGAGTTTTCCCCAATCTGTCTGCCCTGAAGTGTCCAGTCCTCACCCGGAACACTCAGACAAGTAAGAAGGTTCATTGTTCCTTTAAAGAGACAGAAGCATCACTTATCACTTTAATTGGAGCTAACAATCACTTCAGTTGAAACACAGCACTGAGTTGGTTTAGATTAAAAGTAAAATAAGTTTATTAACATAAAGAGAGTTTTTAAGTGAGTTCAAGTACAAGGGATAAAGATAAAAATGGTTACAGACAAATAAAAGTTAAAATAGGCTAAGATCTATCTTAACAAGCTACAGTCTTTGTTCAAGGTAGATTTCTTACCAACAGGGATTCTAGAAATCTGTTTGTCATGGAAAAATGCAGAATTTGCGTTTTTACAGAGAATCTTTAGTTTTTACATTTTGTGAAAAAATAAAAACATATACAGTGGAACCCCAATTATCCAATCTAATTGGGAATGGGGTCAGATCAGATCATCAAAAATTTGGATAATCAGGAGAATGGATGGGGCTCTGGCTGTCAGCTTAAAAATTGTAATTATATCAGTAAAACATTCTTTTCAACTGATACCTATATATATCGTGGCCAGGGAAACTAAAGTTCAGCATTTCATTTTAATTGGGGGAAAATGCAGAATTTTGTTTTTTTTTTATCACAGAAAACTAGGATCTCTGCTTACCAATCTTTCTTCTTCAGCCATGGCTGACTTTCTCTCAGTCAGTACCTTCGACAAAAGTACAGGGGCTGGATTCCATTGTCTCCCAATGTGAAATATCCAACATGGCTCTTTGTTTCCCCTTATTTCTCTCAGAGTTCATTGACCCTGTTTCAAGATGCAGGAGGACCTCATGCTGTTTTTCTTCCTGTGGAGTTTCCATCCCCCTGCTGATTTGTATGTAAATTGGGCTTCCATTGTTTTGATTCCAAAATGCTTATTGTACATTGGAGACAGGTAGATAGTTTTCTTTCCTCCTGTCTGGGGGAAAACCTGCTTCTGCATGTGTTTGGTCACAGACTTTAAGCATATCATCAGTGAGTATTCATAATTCCTCATATAGTGCTAATGAATACATTTTACAATGATATTGATCGCCAATGTGTCACAGACTTTCTCCCCCACTCACTAGGTTGATGGCTATGTTTACTTTTTAAGTAAATATACCTTCATTGTCTCTGCCTGACGACCAGCCTGGTCAGACAAAGAGTTGCTGATACAGAGTAGTGAACCACAAATGGGGCTCTGTGTCACAGCATCCTGTCACGTGGCTTGGATAGCTCTGACTTGTCCTTCTGGTGGTATATTGGTATCAGTGGGTCTATTGCAGGATAAGGTTTTCTCACTCTATTGCCTTACTCTTCAGATTAGCGTTCTAGTCACAAACTCAGCCTCTGGAGATAAAACAGGTGCTTAGTTTGCTTGGCAGAGTACAGGGGTGGCTCTTTGAAACTTGTCTGTCATGAGGATAGAGCTGCTCAGGTGCAGAAAGAATTAACTGCTTACTTGCACTAAACCTTTCTCTTCTAGCTTCTTAGGCCATGACAACACTATGGGCACTACAGTGGCATAGCTACCGCACTGTAGCACTATATTGTAGACACTTCCTACAGTGACAGAAGGGGTTTTTCAGTTGTTGTCAATTATCCACCTCCCCAAGTGGCAGTAGCTAGGTTGATGAAAGCACTCTTCCATTGACCTAGTTGCATCTACACCAGGGTTTAGGTTGGCATAGCTACGGCACACATGCTTGAGCAATGTAGTTGTGTTCATCTAAATTGTAAGTGTAGATGAGGTCTTAGCTTCTAAGTCTGTTTTTGATATTTCCTGGAATGCTAGTGAGGGATTTTATGTGTCTAGTGTGCCTCCTTTGGTCTTTATCATTTAATCTCCCTTGTATCCCACATAAACACTAGATCAGACCTTATCAGTGACCTGCTTGTAGTATGTTGCCCAGCTTAATAGCCTGTAGAGCTCATGGATCATTTTTGTTTTGCTCACTCCAGGGTGTTTTGATCATCTCTTCACGTACTAATTGATCTCCCCCTCGCTCTCTGTTTACTTCTCACACAGAAGTTTTGGCTCTTTTGCTGTAATAAAACCTGAAGACATGGGATTTGATGTATCTTCTGGTTTCATATGAAATTGTTCTGATTGCAGACATATGTTGTCATCAATACTACTCTCTTGTGAGCTCTGCTGCAGCCAGCAAGGGGTGATTAGAAGTTAGCTTTAAGAAAGAAATATGCAGCCTTTGCACAATTCCTACCTCTGGAGCCTTGGGAATGAGAGTCTGGTATTCAAAAGAGGGCTGTCCATTCCTGTTTTGAATCCCAGACTCTCATTCCCCAAGACTCTGGATGTAATAATTGTCCAAAGGCTGCATATTTTAAAAGTGATGTCATTTTATTTTGGGAATACCAAGTTTGGATTTTCAAATTCTAAATACTTGTATATTTAAGTTTCTTACACGAAACTTTTAACCTATCTTGCTCTTTATGTTACTATCTTGGTATAGTGCAATAGACAAACAGAAACTCCCATGAAAGACGTTGTTAACTAGGACAACTAATGGCTATTAACATTATTATTTCTATAATAAAACAATGATAATTGAACTGTGACAGCTGGAAGTCAGTGGATTCCCTCAGCAGGAGTAACCAAAGGCAGAATTTTCACAGGATTTGCTGAAGAGGGAGGTACTCTGCCATATTTAAGCAATGTGGTATGAAGTGTATGTTGGCAAATCTTTAAACTTTCAGGCTGCAAAAAAGTACTTTGGTTTAAAAAGGCTCACATTTCCAAAACTGATCTGTAATTTTGAGTAATGTAAAATGGGTCCTGTTTTTCAGTGGTGCTGGATACCCACAGTTCCTGGGGAAGCTAATTGGAATTGTGGATATTTAACGCCTCTGAAAATCAAGCTTGTGATGCTGACACTGGGCTCCCAGAATTGGAGATCATCTTTGAAAATGTGGCTCTTTAAGTCTTTAACTGTTGGCTAGTGACCTGTAATGTAACAGACAGTCATGCAGGTGGAACAGTGAGCCAGCCTGGTGCCATCTTATATAAAAGCTTTTGCTTTTATCATTTTAAACTTCTTTCCTACTTAATGGTGAAGTCAAAAGTGTTTAATGGAAATGCTTGTATTTCAGCACTCTCCCTTACAATTTGTAGATCAACACAGCCTTCATTGTCTTCCCCTTACAGGAACCACATCTTCTTTCCTGCTAATTGTTCTCTCAGCTACTCAAAGACTGAGGAACTCTTTAGTGGCTTGGTAACAGATTGATTGCATGTGTGTCTGAGGCGTTATTGTCTTCAGCTTGGCTTCTGATGCTGCTTGGAGCAGCAGTGATCTGCTGGACAGAGAAGAATGACAGATGAGTGGAGGCTTCCTGTAGGGCATGGGGCGCATCACCCAGCTGTTTAGAGGCATTGGAGAAAAGGGAGAAAGTCAGATTATCTCATTATATTTACAGAGCCCTAGTCACACAAACAATGACTATCCCCTTTGACAAGAAGATTGTTTAATTAGTCAGGGATTTAATAAAGAGATGACTTAACACACTGTGCTCTGAAGGCATCTCCTTTTTAATACTGTGTACAGTAGCATGGTTCTCTACAGTAGTGTTTTTTCTTTCCTCTGCTCTCTCCAGTGGACACTTCCATAGCTCTGTTCCAACTCTGTTGAGTAGTTTACTAGAGCTCAAATACTAGACAAGAACTGCCATCTGGAAAACGAAATTACAACGGCATGGCCTGAAAATTGGCTCTGAGCTCCCATGAGCACCCCCCTAGCTGTACAGCTAATTTGGAGGTTGGGAGAATTCTCCACCCCTCACCCACATTGCGTCCAGGTGCAGTATCTGCCTCTCCTTTCCTGCCTGTACCCGGGAAGACCAGACCCTGTGCCTTAAGATTCACCTCATGGATGTAGCCATGAGGCCATAGTCAGATCATGGCCGGGGAACCCCTCCTGTACATTGGCCTGAGCAGACCAGGAGTGCGCCTCCTACTGCGGAGTCACGGATCCACTGGTGCCAGTGCTATAGACCTCACGCCTGGGCCTTGCTGTGAAACATGGAAGCATGCGCATAAGCATGGCAGTAAGTCTTCCTCCAGATCCAAGAAAGAGTCTGTACCATCCATGTCAGAGGAGGAGCACATCCCAAGGCCCACAAGAGTGAGAAGAAGTCTCATTGTTCACTGGATCTGTTGGTCCCCGAACCATGCACCCCTCCTGCATTGGCTCCGCTGGCACAGCATGAATTGTTGGCATCGAGGCAGACCCCCTTCCCAGCCCTGGGTCCATCCATGGACTGGGTGTTGTTAACACCGGGGATAATCGGACGTTCTCCCAGGCCTCACCAACAGTTTGCCCTGGATTGGATGAGGTTTCCACGTGTTCCAGTCCATTCACCTGCTAAGAGAGCTCCCTCTCCTGTGTTAGATCTGTTGCCCTCTGGTCGTGTTCCTACAGCACACCCTGTTCCATCAGTCCTGTCGGCACCCCGTTTGTACAGGACTCTGGTTCCTCTGAGTCTGAGGATTTGGACACTATGCAGAGTCCGCTGCTTCCATTCCAAAGGCATGCTTACCAGAGCATTCTAACAGCATTGTGGCAGTACCCTCCTTTGCCTCATCCCAGGAGCCACTGGTACAGCTGCAGCAACAGCAGGATCAACCAGGTTGGCCATATTGGAGCTCGTGGCCCCAATATTCGCCTTCAGAACCATCTCGCTCCCCTGTTTCACCACCCTGTCCTTTGTCAAGTAGACGTTCGGAACCGGGGCTGGATGATGCACTGCTCAGCCTGGCTCCGGCAGTACCAGCGAATCTGGGGAGGTTCCCCTCGTCATCCCTGGATGCAGCTGCGTCATCTATCGTCAATTTCAGGAATTGCTCAGCAGACTAGCTTGTCATGTTGGAGAACACCACTATGGTTTACTACGTAAACAAGAAAGGAGGCACAAGGTCCCCAGCACTGTGTGCGAAAGCTCTGCGTCTTTGGAAATGGTGCTTGGAAACTGTATCCTCTTGTTGGTGGCCTACCTGTCTGGGACCAAGGACAGTATGGCCGATGTTCTCAGCAGGAACTTTGCAACCGACCACATGGTAATTGCAGACATTTTTGGTCCATGGTGAACTCTGATCAGGGACCTCTTTACATCTCACACCAACACCAAGTGCATTCAGTATGGCTCAAGGGGAGGACTTGGGGCCCATTCGCAGGATGACGCCGTGGTCTTTGACTGGTCGGACTGGGTCAACTATGCCTTTCCTCCTCTACCATTCATGTCACGCGTCCTTCACAAACTCCCATGAGAGAGGGCGATGGTCATCCTGATTGTTCCAGTCTGGCCTCGCCAGTTCTGGTTTCCTCTGCTTCTCTGCATGTCGAAACATCCTTCACTCCTACTCCCAAAGTTCCCAGAACTGCTCACACATCACAATGGCAGACTCAGATTCCTCATCCACAGACGCTTCATCTGACAACCTGGTTTTTGGATGAACACTTCCATTAGTACAAGAATATTCGACAGCAGTATGAGAGGTCCTCTCCAATAGCAGGAAGGACTCCACAAGATGATCCTACTAAGGTAAGTGGGTGTGTTTTGCCTCTTGGGCCCAACAGAAAGGTCTTGCCCCCGAGACTGTTGGCATCCAGATGCTGTTGGACTATTTCCTCTATCTGAAGGCATCAGGACTTGCTCTCAGCTCCATCAGGGTGAATGCAGCAGCTATTAGTGCTTTCCACTGTCCAGTGGAGGGTCATTCAGTTTTTACCCTCCCTTTGACTGCCCAGTTCTGGAATAATCTTGTCTGTAAATACCCGCCCATCCAACCTATTGTTCCTCAGTGGGACCTCAGCTTAGTCCTTACGTCATTAATGAATTCTCCCTTTGAACCCATGGCCTCCTGCTCCCTTTCTCATCTTTCCATGAAGGTCGCCTTCCTAATGGCTATCACCTCTGCAAGGAGGGTTGGTGAACTGGGAGCCATGATGGCACCCTCCCTTTCACCACATTTCATAAGGATAAAGTTTCACTGCGCTTGCAGCCCAAATTTCTACCAAAAGTGGTGTTCGCTACCTCCTCAACCAACCCATACATTCAGGGGCGGCAGGTTTGTATAATTTTTGGTGGTGCCCAGAATGGGTCCATGTCCCGCCCCTCTCCCCACACCTGCCTAAGGCTCTGGGAGGGAGTTTGGGTGCTGGGTGCAGGCTCTGGCCTGGGGCAGGGGGTTGGGGTGCAGGAGGGGTCTTGGGGTGCAGGCTCTGGGAGGGAGTTTGGGTGCGGGAGGGGTGCGAGCACAGGGAGGGAGTTTGGGTGCTGGGTGTGGGCTCTGGACTGGGACGGGGGTTGAGGTGCGGGAGGAGGTTTGGGGTGCTGGGTACGGGAGGAGGGTTTGGGTGCTGGGTGTGGGCTCTGGGCTGGGACAGAGGGTTGGGGTGCGGGGCATGGGGCTGGGCAGGGGATGAAGAGTTTGGGATGCAACAGGCAGGCTGTTCTGGGGCTGGGGGGCCAGAGAGGAGAACTCCCCCCAGCCCTCTCCCCTCTGGCAGCAGTGAGCTCGGGGGAAGTGGGGGAGGGGGAGGCTCCTCCCTGGCACGACACTCACCTAAGCCCCACCAGGCTGCTGCTCTGGAGGTCCAGCACGGATAAGCCTGCCCCCTCCCTCAGGGTCAACTTGGAGTTGCCTGTGGGGGGAGGAGGGGCTGCTATGCGCCTCCTTCCTCCCTCCGCAGGCGCAGCAGCCGCCTCAGCCTGCCCCCGCCGCTGCTCCCTTGTAGCCGGCAGTGGCCAGTGAGGGAGCGCAGCGCAGAGCTGCAGGGGGCAGCTGCCTGCTGCCCAGGGCAGGCAGGGACACTCGGGGGAAGGGGCAGGCGGGGCCAGGGGAGAGACCCCGCTCCAAACATTGGGGGAGCCGGGCCCCTGGGCCCTGAATTTGCAGGAGCCCAGGCACCATGGGCCCATACAACTCACCGCTCGTGCATACATTTGCCAACCTTCTTTCCCAAACGGCACACCTCAGTTGCGGAGCAGTAGCTTCATTCCCTCAATGTCTGTACGGCCCTAGACTTTTACCTACAGAGGATGAAGCCCTTCCGGAAGTCTCCTAGACCAGGCGTGGGCAAACTTTTTGGCCCGAGGGCCACGTGTGGGTGGGGAAATTGCATGCAGGGCCATGAATGTAGGGCTGGGGCAGGGGGTTGGGGTGCAGGAGGGAGTGTGAAGTGTGGGAGGGGGGGTGTGGTGTGCAGGAAGGGGCTCAGGGCAAGGGGTTGGAGTGCAGGAGGGGGCTCAGGGCAGGGGGTTGGGGTGCAGGAGGGGTGCAGAGTGTGGGAGGGGGCTCAGGGCAGGGGTTTGGGGTGCAGGAGGGGTGCAGAGTGGGAGGGGGCTCAGGGCAGGGGGTTGGTGGCTCAGGGAAGGGGGTTGGGGTGCAGGAGGGGTGCAGAGTCTGAGGGGGCTCAGGGCAGGGGGTTGGGGTGCAGAAGGAGTGCAGGGTGAAGCAGGGGGCTCAGGGCAGGGGGTTGGGGTGCAGGAGGGGTGCGGGGTGTGGCAGGGGGCTCAGGGCAGGGGTTCGGGGTGCAGGCTCCAGCCTCGCACCACTTACCTTGAGCGGCTCTGGGGTGGCAGCGGTGCAAAGCGGGGCTCAGGCAGGCTCTCTGCCTGCCCGAGCCCCGCGCCGCTCCCGGAATCGGCCGGCACCACGTCCCTGCAGCCCCTGGGGGAGGAGGGGTAGAGGGCTCCTTGTGCTGCCCTCGCCTGCGGGTACCTCCCCTGAAGCTCCCATTGGCCGCGGTTCATAGAATCATAGAATCATAGAATATCAGGGTTGGAAGGGACCTCAAGAGGTCATCTAGTCCAACCCCCTGCTCAAAGCAGGACCAATTCCCAACTAAATCATCCCAGCCAGGGCTTTGTCAAGCCGGGCCTTAAAAACCTCCAAGGAAGGAGACTCCACCACCTCCCTAGGTAACGCATTCCAGTGCTTCACCACCCTCCTAGTGAAATAGTGTTTCCTAATATCCAACCTGGACCTCCCCCACTGCAACTTGAGACCATTGCTCCTTGTTCTGTCATCTGCCACCACTGAGAACAGCCGAGCTCCATCCTCTTTGGAACCCCCCTTCAGGTAGTTCTCCGTTCCCGGCCAATGGGAGCTGCGGGGGGCAGTGCCTGCAGGCGAGGGCAGCACGCGGAGCCCTCTTCCCCCCCCCCCGGGCCTCAGGGACGTGGTGCCGGCCGCTTCTGGGAGCGGCGCGGGGCTGGCAATTTCGCGGGCCAGATCCAAAACCCTGATGGGCCAGATCCAGCCCACGGGCTGTAGTTTGCCCACCCCTGTCCTAGACTATTTGTGGCCATAGCGGAGAGACTTAAAGGGCAGGCCATCTCCACCCAGAGAATCTCGAAGTGGGTCTCAGGGTGCATTACACTCTACTATCAACAAATGGGATGGTCCCCATCTGATGCCTTTTCTGCCTCGTCCCTGCCCTCCCCCCCCCCCACATACTACTACATAGGGCCCCATAAATCCTAAGGATGACCCTGTGTCTGGGTTCTTTCTCACCCTTGTAACCACAACCAAAACTGGAAAGGGGGGAGGGGAGAAGAAGAGTTTTGTTACTTCTGTGAGTTGGTAACACTGGAATCAGGTGGTTCCTTTCTGCCCAATCAGCAGATGGAAAGAGTGTCAATCTGAAGCATTCAAAAATAATGAGTTGGACCCTAAGAAATCATGAGGTTGGCTTAGAAATCACAAGATTTTTTACAAGAATAAATGTTTGGGTTCTTTATTTGCCTTCTGGTTTCCGAGAATTTAGAGTTCATGTTTTCCAGATTTTTTTCTGTAAAGCATAAAGGGTAGAAACGTTTTTTTAAAAAGAATGCTGAGATTCTTGCATAATCACATGACATCAGGAAAAAATCCTGTGACTTTAAAGAAAAAAACAAATATTGTTAGACTAATGATAAAATCCCTCTTTCACTAGTACTTTTGTGAAATGCTGCTATCACTTGGAAAAACATTCTCAATGTTAGCATGCAAATTGTCCACACTATTTGACTGTAACAGTTATATGGTCTTCATTACCCCACACTCATATTGGATTAATGCATTATAATCCTGAGTCCCATCATTTAAAATGTGCCCATGCGGGCAAGCCTCACCTGATAATACCCTTGTTCAATTTAAATAGCTCTGTGCAGTGGAATAGCCAGGTAGCATCTGAGAAAAAGCAGGGTGCTTTACACTCCATTCATATGTGATGGGTATGCAGGAAGGCACAAACAAGAAACCAGGGTAAAAGAGGTATGTCTGACAGATAAAGAAGCCTTCTGGGCAGAAAATAAACATTGCTTTCTGAATAAATCATGGTGTGTTGAACATTTTGACAAAGGAAAGAAGCTGATGATGAGTGTAAGGAAAACCTCATCACAGGTGCCTAAAGAGAATCTTAGGCACATCTGAAATCTGTCACTTTCTTATTTGTAATGAGATCCACAGATCCCTGACATTGGGTCCTTTGCTCTGTGCAGTCTTGGAGGCAGATCAGATCTGTCAATCAGAGACAGGAGAGGTGTGTCTGGCTCCACTTCTGAGAAGCTTCCAGATTTTGTCTGCCTCTCCCAGCTGCAGTCAAGCAGACCAGCTCCTCCCTGCTGCAGAGCAAATTTGAATAAGAAGAAAAGGGGGGCAGGCTTAAAATCTCCAGGCTCTCAGGGTCTGCCTTTATCAGCAGAGAGGATTCCTTTTCTCTTCAGTCACTGGGATCGCTGTGCCGTGCTCACTGACGCAGAGGGCACCAGGGCAGAGAAAGCGAAGTGAGGAAAAGCCAGACACTCAACCCCGCTGACAAGTGCCTGCATGGAGATCTGTTCCTCTTCTGTTGAGACCCAGGCCTCTCTCAAGTGCTCAGGCTTGGGCAGGGTTTGCAGCAGCCTCCCTCCCTGAGCAGGAGAGCACCCAGGAAGCAGTGGCAGCAGCCCAGCAGCAAAATCCCCTGGGCCTGGCACAAGCTACAGCTGCAGCCCCAAGAGCAGCAAGAAGCCACTCCCTCTCTCCCCCTTCTCCTCATGTAAGTTGAGGCACAAGAGCAAAGGGCCAGGGACGCTTCCCATTCAGCCACTGGAGCCTGGCCTTCCCCTGTAGTACTGTGGAGGAAGGGAGCCCAGCCCTTTCCTTCATTTTACAGCATGCCCCCCAGCTCAGCCCTGCAGTGGATCAAAGCTACTCCCTGCCAGCAATGTCAGCCCAGCGCTGTCTGCCAGTGCAGCAAATGGCCAGGGATTCCCTGTGAACTTCCAGGTCTGTAGCCCGAGGCCACCATCTAGGAATCTCCCTTAAAGTGTGGGACCTAAGGAAGCCCTCTTCTGGAGCAGTCCAGCCCAAACCTCCAGTCTGAATCTCCTCTTTCTCAGGGCAAGACACCTGTTCAAAAGAGTAACTCCAAGATCCCTTCACCCCATTCCAGGTGCTGTCAGTCTGAAATTTCTCTCTCTGCTTCTGAGGTGGAGGATCAAAGGGATGCATAAGAAAGAGGTCTCACAGGTGTTCAGACCCCTTGAATCGCCCAAACGTAAAGGAAAAAAAAACCCAATCCCCTTCTTCTGAAGAGTCTGATTCAAGGGATTTCCCCTAGGAGATACTCTGACAGGTACAAAGTGGAATCTGTTTCCCTCAAAGTACATAAATCTGCAGAGTGCAGCAAAACAGATATCCTGAGCAACTAATTCCCCAGCACACCTTCACGGAGTATCGCAGAGGGGCTAATCCGCCAGTGCCTGGGTTCCCCGGCTCATCTTCACTGAGTGCGGCACGGCAAATCAATGCAGGAAAGACCAGGTCATAGGCAAGTGCGGTCTCCTCTTGGCATGCATACACACAGTCCCACAAAGGAAATTCTTTCTGCTTACAGGAGAAGGCCAATGCTCCAAACCAGAGCTAAAGACTCAAATATTAAAAAAAAACAAAACCCCAAACCCACAAAAAAGCCAACAACATCAAATCAAACCATGCAGAGAATAGACTTTCAGGCAAAAGTGGACTGGCTATTCTGAACTGTAAAGGTCTGCAGATGCCTCTGACAAGCTATAGTTATACATCCCTCTTCATACAGCCCTGAGTGTCTAATAGTGGAATTGGGATTTTCCTGCCACATCTAAAAAGACTGATAAAGTACCAGCTGCTGCTGCGGGTTGCTGTATCTTAGCTTTTGGGCTGTCACCCCACAGCAGCAGCTGGGAATATCAGGCCCTACTGTCCTGGTTATTGCTTCCAGCTTCTGTTGCAGGTTGTCATGCCTTGCTACCACCTCTACCTCCTTCCCCCAGCAGATGACTGTGGAGTGATGAAAAGGACAACTTCCCAAATGTGGAACAACCAGCAGACAGTGAGGATCCTCTTGGCCCACCATAACTTTCTTTCTACCCCTAACTTGCTGTGGCCTCCATTCTATAAGGTTCCTCAGTGTCCACCAGTCAAAATTTATCCTGGTATCACTACCAAAGATAAATGTGCCTTTTCCCTCGTGATCAGGGGCTAGTTGTTTCTAAGTGTGAAAAATGTTTACCTGAAAGAGTGGCATCTTTACTATCCAGGCCCATTCACAGGCATCCAGGTCCAGGCAGGCATAATCTCAGCCCCCTCTTTTGGGCATGAAAACTATTGGGGGCATCAGGCCAACAAGAATAAATAAAAAACAACAACCGTGTCATCTGACATCCTAAGTGCCCCCACCTACTTTCAAAAGCAGTGCTAACGTCCATGGACAGCATTGCAAGGATGGTCTCTTTCACCCTGTACATAAATAAATCACAAGCCTAAAGGCTTCTGGCTGAGGAAGAGGAGGAGTTAGGGTATGCAGACAGTCATCTTAGATCTCTTTTGAATTGAAGCAATTGAAACTGTGCCTCCTTTTCAGAAGAAACAAGACCTTACCCCATATTCCTCCTAGTTAAAAATAAATAAATAAGTCTACAGAGCAGTTTTTTCCCATTGAGTAGCTCTACAGGCCCATGAAGAAATCAAAATTCAAGATGGAGACCTTGATGCTGCCCTCAACAAGAACGACTGCCTGAGTTCAATAGATTTTAAAGATGCCTATTTCTGTATCCCAATTTGAAGTCTCACAGATGCTTCCTAAGTTGTGCTCTGACAGTACAGGCGCTTGTGCTAAAAATGTTTATGAAAGTATTGGTATTTTAAAGTATTTTAACACTTTAAAATCAGCTCTCAGACAAGAAGGGATCTATGTCTATCTCTTCCTGGGTGACCTCCTTATCTAAGCCTCATTCAGAGTCAGTCGGATTAGCATGCTGCAGAGCCACAGTTCTGTGAAAGAGTCAGTTAACAGTCTCAATGCATTCCCAGTCTCTAAGTGGAAACAGTCAGTGTCCTCTCCAAAGTTCCTTATTTCAGGAAAGACAAGAGAAGCTGAGAAATCTTAACAAAATAGTCAGCCTCTCACGGGGAATACCCATTTCATATGCTACTGTCTCTTCTGGGATCAATGGTCTCCCGAATGGACATTCTTAGCAGGCCAGTGCTCACATTAGGCCACTACAGAGCCGCTCCTTATCTCTTCCTCAACTATCCCTTATCCATCCTTCAAGGAAGGTATCCCAACCCAGGAGAATTCTCAGTTCATTCACACAGAGTTAAGGACTGTCCAAGGGATCTGATCCAAATGAGAGCAAGCAAAGCAAAAACTGGTGAGAGCTGAGGACAGCCCAGTATGGTCTCAAAGCTCTACACCCATATCTGGACTTGCCTCATCCTGATCATGACACACAACATCTCAGTCATGCCATGCATAAGCAGACAAAGGGGAATAAGGTATACAGTCCTTCAAAGAGAAGCTCATCTCCTGATGACTTGGGCAGAGGAGTATCTGCAGTCAGTGTGCACCCTTCACATCCAGGGACAATTTAATTTTACAGCCAACTGGCTCAGCAGGTGAAAGTTAGATCATCGAGAATTGGGACCTACACCTAGAGGTGTTTCATCTCTTGGTAAAATAATTCAGTCTCCCAGCAATAGATCTGTTTGCCTCCCACCTGAATTACAGAGTTACAGTGTTCTTCTTTTTCTGGTGGGATCACAGAGCCAAGGCAACGGATGCTGTGTTGCAAAGATGGCCAAAACGGATTCTCTCTCCTTTCCTCTCCTCTCCTCACCAAAATGCTACAGAAGATCAGGAGAGAAGCAACACTGATAATTCTGATATCCCCATTCTATCCAAGGAGGCATTGGTTCTCTGACCTACTTTCCATCCGAAAGGGATATTACATTACAAGGGCCAATCATGCATCAGAATCTAGATGGTATGAGCCGAGGTGTCTGGTTGTTGAACAGAGCCTCTTAAGCCAATGTGGTTATTCAGAGAAATGATATGTACAATTTTCACTCTAGAAATGAATCTACTAACTCAGCATATTCAGGGTCCTGGTTGAGTTTTAACCATTGGCACCAGGGCAAGGGTTTCACCCCCATATCTGCATAAGTAACACAGATTCTCAAATTTCTTCAAGATGGATTCAGGCTGGGCCTGACAGTTTGGACACTCAGTGGTCCAGCTGCTGCTTTTTTCTAGCATCCTTAGTGCATCAGACAAGTAGTGAATTTCATCTTACCCAGATGTCCAGCATTTTTCTTAGGAGAGCAGCATTTCTTCTACATCCTGTGAACGTGCATCAGGTTCTTTTATGGGATCTTACCTGCTTCTCATTTGAACAGCTCATAAAGGAGACTCTTTACTTTCTAACCATTAAAGTGGCCTTTTTGATAGCAATCTGGTCTGTTCATAGGGTTTCTGAGTTGGGAGCTCTTTTTCTGGATCCTCCATACTGTACATAACATAAGGCTAAGGTGGTATTCAGAACTGACCCTGTCTTCATACTACAAACTCCATAAGCACAGGAAATTGTTCTTCCATCCTTCTGCTCTGATCCATCACATTCCAAAAAGAAATCATGCCATGCTTTTGGATATCTGCAAAGCTCTCAAAGCATATATTGACCCCACAGCTCAGGTCAGAGACCAATATTTTGTTTGTGCTTTGTTATCCGATGTCAAATGAAAAGAAGGCTTAAAAATCCTTGATGTCCAGGTGGCTGAAGTACTGCATCTCAGAAGCATCAAAGTCAAATATCTTAACTCCATCTTCCAATATCAGAACTCACTCCCTCAGAGCTATGGCAGCTTCATGAGCAGAAAGATCATATCTCACACATAATAAAATCTGTAAAGCCGATACCTGGTCATCTATTCATACCATGTTCAAATTCTACAAGCTGGACATCAGTCATCATCTGATGCTGCTTTCAGTACACAGATCTTTCTTGCTGTAGTGTCATTGTAACGATCAGGAAAGAGCTATTCCATTTTGCATTTGTATAACTGTATATAGTTCCTGCCCCAACTGGACAGTGCTATAAAAATTCCAGTGTCATGAATCTGCAGACCTCACAATAAATAAGGATAGGAAAATTAATCCATATCTTTCCTGAAAATTTCCTTTCTTGGAGTAATGAGTTCCACAGGTATAACCCACCCTGAATGGGGTGTTAATCGGGAAAATATATTGAATTCTTTATTGTCACTCAATGTTTACTATTCATTGAATACGTTGCTCTATGGGAGGTTGTTCTATTTAGTCTTATTGCTTAATTTCCCTTACTGATAGAGTGCTTACTTTATGCTAGGCTATGGAAGTGTCTCAACTGGTGGTTTCTTAGAGGTAGAGCCCCACCTCCCCTGTCTCTAATTGCTGGTTTAGTCTGCCTCCAAGGCTACAAACAGCAGAGTACCCAATGTCATGGATCTGTGGAATTCATTACTCCAAGAAAGGAAGTTTTCAGATAAGACATGGATAAATTTTCCTATTCTCTTCCCTAGGCAGAGCCTTTTCTGAACATCATAATAGGGGAGTTTGCTATAAAGCCCTTCCCTGAGCAGGTGGGGGGTGATGTACTTCTGTTTAACTGATCCTTCCTACCCCACAACCTCTTTCAATTCAGCGTGTTTGAGATAGTCTGAGTTTTGGAAGAAAATGCAAAGATCTGGATAATTTCTGTGTTAAATACAATCCATTATGATAAGCTCTGTAAATAATAAATGCTTCAAGCATATAACAAAGAAGAGATCCCTCAGGGGTCTGAGATATGGCAAAGATAAATTGATAGAAGATGTAAACCTTACTAAAAATTTAGCTCTTTATTGTTGAAAAAGGAGCATTAGGGACACAGATCCTCAGTGAGAAATTAGAAAAACAATGAAAGAAATCTAGATCAACCCAGAAAAAATAATCCAGAAATCAAAATCCTGGGGTTTGAGGGAAGTGATGTGAGAAATGTATGAGGGAACCTTTATCAGGTTATAATATTCCTTCTTGGAGAAGGGGACAGGGAGATAACAGCAGACTGAAGTAAAACATGTGACACCTGTATAAACTACAAACCTGTAACCTTCATGTCAAAAGTGGAAAAGCTACTGTCAACTCTGATCTAAGATAGCACTAGGTGGTCATCTAGAAAGTTAGGATTTGAGGAATGTTTTGGATTTACAAAAGGGATACAATGTCCAACAACACTGTGAGTGACAAAGGTAACACATTATGTGAAATACTGCCTGCAAGGAGATGGTTGGACTTATTTTGCCTTGATTCCAGTAGCATTTTGCATAAAACAGTTATGTAGAAATCAGCATGGCCTGAGCTTCTTTTAATACATACAATCTGGGATGTACGAGAGAAAAACGGAGTGGGAAAAATTTAAGATGGAGAAAATCCATTATATATTGTAAGGATTGCTCTTTGGACTAATCTTGTTCACTTTGGGGATGATTTTATGAGGTTCTGAATACCCTAAATACCCATTGAATTCCATGAAAGATGAGAGACCTTACATCTCCCAAATGTATTGGTGATCTTTATATGCTAGAAATTCATTGATGCAAAGTTGCAGAGGCCAATTGTGGAGGCTTCATCAGAAACCTGAAAGAGAATCCTCAAATGTTCTTTTTTGCAAAATACTGAGTAGAAAATTAATAGTGGATAAAACCTTGGACCCATTGCTTAACATTTATGCCTAAACCTCTAACCATAATACTGGGGTGCAAACTAAGATTCTAAACAAGCCAACATGAAACTATTCTGGCACTGTTTTAGGAAATAGAAAGGTCACATTTGGAGTATCCAGAATAGTTCTGTTTACAGTATTATGTAAAAGTCTGGAAATGGAAATAGTAAAGCAAAGAGAAATAAGAAATGGAACTCAAATGACCTTGAATTATCAGCATTTAAAGAAACTATGCCCTGTATTCATTAGTAAAAGAGGATACACACCTTAACATTAAACATACATATTAAGTGGCTCTTGGGTTTCTTAAAGTTGTTTTCTATTTAATATTGTATGTATTGTAGTGATTGTCAGCAGTGACTGCTGAACAGTAATTATGTTTGTAAAATGTTTTCCACTATGGCTCCTTATTTTCATTTGCTGAGAACTTTCTGAACCTTTTTTATTTGGGCAAAACTTTTGCAGGCATGGCCTTTGTCCGAAGTTTAGGGTTTTTTTTAAAAGGTGTCACTTTGAAAGTTAAAAATGTAGTCTGGACTGAGGCCTGTGGCCTTTGGTAGGTTAAATGCTGTTTGGTTTTGAGCTCATCAAGTTACAACTATTTGAAATCCCATTTGGAACTTGCAAACAGAAACAATCCTTAAGTCACCTTCTGCCTGACTGGTGCATGTTAACTGGCAAACTGTGGGTTTTGTTTTTCTTCTTCCTTTTTCTCCCTAAACCAATAAAATAAAAAATAAAATAAAAATCAGGGAAAGTAACTGTGACAGATTGGACCCCACCTTCTGGGATGCCACCTGATGTACTGGGATTTCACTGAGCCCGCCTGCTGCACTAGCCTCGGCTCCCTCTCCCTATTTTGCTGAATCAGGCTCTCTGGTCTCTGGAAGCACCAGCCGTAGAGTCACACAGAGTCTGCAAACAACTCTCTATGGGAAGGCTCAGCAAGGAAATTGCCCAGCACTCAAGTGCAGCTTCCCTCTGGAAAGTACACCCAAAATAATGTTGTCTTGCGCTGTAGAGAAATCTATACAGCGTAAGCTCATAAATTCGCCCCCTCTCTCAGTGTGTAGGAAGATATGCACAACTTCTTTCCCTTCCCCCGTTATAAATTGCACAAACTGGGTTAAGTTATAAACAAGAAATACGTTTATTAACTATAAAAGGTAAATGTAAGTGATGATAAGGGATAGCAAATAGAAGCAGATTACTAAGCAAATAAAACAAAACATGCAAACTAAGCTTGATTCACTAAAGAAACAGGTTAAAAAATGTAATTTCTCACCCTAAATGTTGACTTAGACAGGATGCAGAGTTTCTGTAGCTTAGAATTCCAGTTATTTCTCTTTACAGACTAGACTTCTCTGTCTCAGCCTGGAGTCAGCCCTTGTCTTTCCCTCAGCTTAGTTCCTTTGTCTCTTCAGGTACTTTTAGCAGTCTTTCTTCTTGGGTGGGAAGGCAGTGAAGGGACAGTCCTGTTTGCCTTACTCCCCAGCTTTAAATAAGATTTACATACTGCGTGAATCTTTTGTTTCCCAGTGTTGACCTCCCTCTTCTTTTAGTGGAAAATTACTAGAAGTCCAAGATGGTGTTCAGTTCCAGGTGACAGGACCACCTGATCTAGTAGTGTCACAGCTATGTCCCAGGAGGCCTCTCAGGAAGGTGGGAGATTAGTATCTTCAAAATCTTATTGTTTCTTCCTAATGGCCCATCAAGGCTGATGGCCTGTTATCTGGTGAGTGTCTCCCAAATAGTTGTATTTGTTACAGAGTCAATATTCCTAACTTTAGATACAGAAATGATACATACATACAAATTGGATAATCACAGTCAGTAAATTATAACCTTACTGATGATACCTTAAAAGACCCATCTTGCTTAAAATATATCTCAGTTATGCCATACCCATATCATAAGCATATTTCCATAAAGAATATGGGGTATAACGTCACAGTAACTTCAAAAAACTATGTTTCACTCAATATGCATCCGAAGAAGTGGGTTGTAGCCCACGAAAGCTTATGCTCTAATAAATTTGTTAGTCTCTAAGGTGCCACAAGTACTCCTGTTCTTTTTGCGGATACAGACTAACACGGCTGCTACTCTGAAACCTTTCAAAAAACTAGTAATAGTGTAAAGGTGGAAAAATCGAGCAATCCAAAATTGTCAAATTCCAGAAACTCAGATTTCTATTGCACAATTTTGTGCACAAAGTATATTCTCTCTATCCCTTGTTTAATGGAAACCTTAATGTGTGATATAAAATATTTAGAATGTACTATATTACTGAGAATTCCAGCAGAAACATTCACTTTTGGTATCTGCTGACTGCAGAGTGCTTGATTTTTCCCCTTCACAGTGGTCATTGCTGGATGTTTGTATGGAATCATATTGTTGTTTGGTGTTCATGCTGTGTATTTTATGCTTAATAGTACTCTGCATCTGCAAAACTTAATACTAAAGGAAGAGGTCACCTCCCTGATGTACACACATTTCTGAAAAGAAAGGAAGGGAATAGATGCCCCATTTTTTTTTTTTTTTAAAAGCACAGGCGGTGGGTAAAAAAGGGAGAAGGGTAACACTAAGGAAGAGATGAGCACAGGAAGAATCATAGAAATTTAGGACTGGAAGGGACATTGAGAGCTCATCAGGTACAGCCCCCTGCACTAAGTAAATCTAGGCCATTTCTGACAGGTGTTTGTCCCACCTGTGCTTAAAAACCTCCAATGATAGGGATTTCACAGCCTCCTTTGAAAGCCTATTCCAGAACTTCACTACCTTTAGCGTTAGAAAGTTTTTCCTAATATCAAATCTAAATCTCGCTGGCTGCAGATTAAGCCCATTACTTCTTGTCCTCCTTCAGTGGACCTGGAGAACAATTGAAAAGTCCAATGGGTTTTGTAATATAGTGAATTTAATCTATAAAATTACAGATTTGAAACATCAAGGGCAAGGAGGACTATCTGTGATTAGTGTCAGTTTATAGGAACAGTTGGGAAAATATTTGAAGAGAACAACTTTGAGCAGTGAAGTTGTTCAGAAAAGAAAGGAAGGTGTGGGAGGGCTAGAGGGAGATGGGCCTTTCCATCCTAAAACTTCCTGTACTCACTGTAGTAGTTTGTCAAATGGATTTTCTACTCTGAGCAATGTCTGTGATATTTAGCCAGCAGAGGGTGCTGGAGACCAGCATACAGACATTGCCCCTCTGCCTCTTTCCCGAACAAAGAGAGACCTGTAATGCAGCTCTGGAGCTTGTGGTCCAGAGCTAGCATCCTTTCTCTGTGTTAACACAGGGTAAGAAATGGCTACCCTGGACACTGAGAAAACATCCTTTGACTTAGGAACCCTTCCCTGTCTCTCAGCTGGTCCCCTTCAGTTCTACTTGATATTCCCGAGCAAACATGCTAAGGGACCAAGTCTTATTAACTTGAAAAAACAGCTAGATGAGCAAACAGAGCCTGGTCATGGAGTTTTCAGGGTGTATCTGTTTGTGCTGCTGGCAAAGTGCTTTACAAGTTCTCTAAAGAAAGGGAAACCTAGAAGGCTAGGACCTGCAGCTGAATCACCTTTGCCTTTGTGGATGGAAAAACTCATTATTTCAGCTGGGGGTATGTATCCCCCTGCCCTGATGAAGCAGAAGGCTCTCTGTGGGGACTGGGCTCCTATAGTAGGGGAGACGTTTCCTGTACAGGGACTACCTACATTTTGAGGTGATGGTAGGTGAAGATTCTTCCAAAATAGCTCAGATTAAACCTACATCTGATGATGTAGAAGAGGCAGATGTTCCCCAGCCAATGATAACTTCCCTTTCCCTGGGTGCAAATGAGGCCCTTCTTAGATCAGCTCTTAAACATGGGTTCCAGGACATGAGCAAGAAAACTGTCTGATAGGTAGATTTAAAAATTGGTTTGTGACAAGACTTGAAAGGCAGAGATGATATCTTCCTCAATAGCTGTATTCGGCTGTTCAAGGCTAACAAGAGGAAAGAGCCCAAAACTAATTTTGTCAAAAGATTTCAGGTAGAAGATGCACTGAGTGACACATGCATTCAGAGTCAGAATTTACCTCAAACCATAGCTTTTGTGAGGAAAAGATTGCAGAAGGTTTGTATCCTTCCAGCAATGAAGACTCTCCCAGAAGTCATCATTTTAGAGCATTTTCCCAGCTGGGAAAAGATTTATCTTTTGAGAGCAGGGTTGTGTCGTCTTTATCAACCCTCTGAATAAACCTTCCTTATTCCATTTCTGGGAAATCAGTTAAGTGATATGCCATTAAATTTGCTTCAGTTTGATAGTACCCGTGATCTGTTTATCCTGGGCAGGAGGGAAAAGAGGGGGTACCTTTAACCTCGCTACCTCTCTAATGCTGAGTAACTCAGCTGCTCTGGAGTGGGTCACAGGATCATGTGCCTGCTGTCTTGTGATCTGCAAAGTTAATTACAGATTCTGAATGTATGAATGGTCAGATGTGAACCTCTGCTAGACTATTAGGCATTGGCATATGTAACTGAAAAAGTCATTTCTATAGCTTTATTATTGTTTGTTTATTATTGGTATTCTTGGGGGGAGGGATAGCTCAGTGGTGTGAGCATTGGCCTGCTAAACCCAGGGTTGTGAGTTCAATCCTTGAGGGGGCCATTTAGGGATCTGGGGCAAAAATCTGTCTGGGGATTGGTCTTGCTTTGTGCAGGGGGTTGGACTAGATGACCTCCTGAGGTCCCTTCCAACCCTGATAGTCTATGATTCTGTTGATACCCACAATGTGGCATTATCCACACAGGCATGAAGACATAATTATTGTCCCAAAGAGCTTGCATTAAGGTCTCAGATTTTATTTATTACCTTGATACCACAATAATTTGTGTATTCTTAATGCATGTTCCTTGGAGAGTGCATTGAGATGGTATAACTCCACTGACTTCAACCATGCTTGGTCTGTTCAGTGCAGGCAAGACACAAGGAGTTCCACTGAATCCTGTTATAATTAACTGGTAATTTACATTTCAAAACAATCCAAAACTTAATTACTTAAAAAAAGGTGTATGTATAAAACAGAGACCGAGAGTGATGGATCTGTTCATTAGATTGATTTGTAATAAACTAAATGATGTGTTTAATTGAAAGAAGTCCTCCATTTAGTTTGACAGTTCTGGCATTACATGCTCTCACTAATAGATCAAATGTTTCGTATTCTGCTATGCTGCTGTGTTCTGGAATGCTCTGCAAGCTGGGTCCAGATGGGTCAGAGGTGAGCATCTCAGCCAATCCACTTTGGGCCTACGAAGTTTTATGTGCAGACAAGTAACATTCCAGACCATTGATAAAGAAGTGAAACTGCCTGGGGCTCCTTCTGCACAGAATTCAGACTGTTGCTTTCAGACTTCTTTTTTCCCTGATGTTGATAGTTGCCCTTCTCCCTTGCTGTCAAGAAATTAAATATAGGGTTTCTGTGTAGTTTTAAGATTTATGTATAGAGGGGGTTGGCCAAGTGAGAACAGTTTGAACTTGCCTTTTGCATTTCATACCCTTTCTACAATGAAAGGTATAATATACACACTCCCATGTATTTCTGATAAATAAAACTGACCAAAGAAAATGTCTGGAGATAGGCGTAATATACAGGTAACTGTACTGACGTACCAAAAAAATGTGATGACATTTGGATAACTACAGCAATGAAGAACTATGACATAGGGTATAATCCTAAAACTGTTGAAAACAATGGAAAGACTCCCATTGACTTCAGTGGGCTTTGGATCAGACCCATAATGCCTTTGCCAGGACCCTGAAAGATGTGCATGTGTGTTGCTTTAACTAAAATGGACCTCCAGGACTGTTGCCCATCCCCGCCCTCCATACTCATGGTCCAGTGCCTTCTGGGATGCGTTGAGTGGTGCTGGATGCCTCTCTGGCTCCATATCCTTCCATGTTAGGTGGTGATGGAGCAGTTAAAGGAAAACTGAAATGATTATTAACAATTAAATGTTTAATTCAAACATTGGTACTTGAGTTTGTGTAGATGACAGTATTGCCAAGCTGAAGCATTCAAAGATCATGATTTAGTCCCCAGAAAATCAAGAGATTGATTTAAAAATCATGACATTTTTTAAAAATAATAAATGTTGGCTACTTTTTATTCTGGTTTCTGTGCTTTTAGGTTACATTCAATTAACCCTTTCAACCATTTCTTCAGAATCATGGGGACTAGAAATTTACTTTTGTTAAAAAAAAAAAGTGTGTCTCATGCTGTCTCTTCAATCTAGCAGTTGTGACTTAAAAAAAACACTAAATAATGTGAGACTTGTGTTAAATTGCAAGAACTGGCAACACTGTATTTAAAAATGTCAAGGAAAAAGCAATACTTGTTTTTCTCTGCCTGCCTCCTGTTTCTTGCTTGCTCCTGCTTGTGACCCCACTTGCACTGATAGCATTGAAAAGAAAACAGGCCCTTCAGTTCCCTGTGTTGTGTTAGAATCACAGAATCGTAGGACTGGAAGGGACCTCAAGAAGTCTTCTAGTCCAGTCCCTTGCACTCAAGGCAGGACTAAGTATTAGTCATGGCTAAGGCTGTCTGTCTGTCATGGAGGTCACAGAAGTCACAAATTCCGTGACTTTCCGTGACCTCCATGACTTCTGCAGCGGCTGGTGCTGACTCGGGGCTGCCCGAGCCGGCAGCAGCAGTTTGGGTGTGTGGGAGAGGGAACCTAGGTGTGTGGTTTCCGGTCAATGGGAGCTGCGGAGCTAGCGCTTGTAGTGGGAGCAGCGCACGGAGCCCCACTGGCCGCTCCTCCCCCTAGGAGCTGCAGGGACATGCCGGTCGGAGCCAGGTAGGGAGCCTGCCAGCCCCGTCAACCCTGCCCCCCAGCACAAGCAGGGGTCCTGCTCTCCCCCCCCCAGCAGGGGTCCCAGGCTGTGCACCGCCCTCCGCACCCCCCCAGCACCAGCGGGGGTTGCTGGGCGCTGGCCGCCACACCCCAGGACCAGCAGGGGTCTTGGGCCACACATCCCGCACACACGGCGCCCCTGGACCATCCCCCCAGAGCACCTGCGGACCCTCGGCCGAAGTTTTAGATAGTAAAAGTCATGGACAGGTCACGGGCCATGATTTTCTGTTTACTGTCCATGACTTTTACTAAAAATACCCGTGACTAAAACGTAGCCTTAGTCATGACCTCAGGTGCTACTGAGGCCTGGTCTACACTGCAGAGTTAAGTTGACAGAAGGTGGCTTAAGTCAACCTAACTCTCTAAGGGTATGTCTACACTACCCGTTGGATCGGCGGGCAGCAATCGATACAGCGGGGATCGATTTATCGCATCTAGTCTAGATGTGATAAATCGACCCCTGAGCCTTCTCCTGTCGACTCCTGTACTCCAGTGCCACGAGAGGCTCAGGCAGAGTTGACGGGGGAGCGGCAGCAGTCGACTCACCGCAGTGAAGACACCACGGTAAGTTGATCTAAGTACGTCAACTTCAGCTACGTGGAAGTTACGTAACTTAGATCGATTCCCCCCCCCCCCCGGGTAGACCAGGGCTAAGTGTCTACATTACAATTAGGCTCCCACAGATGTAAGTCAGCCACTACGTCAACTTAATAACTCCACCTCCGAGAGAAATGTAACACTTAAGTCAGTGTAGTTAGGGTGACAGTGTCAGTGTAGACAGTGTGTTACTTACTTCACTGGAGCCCTGTTGCCCCACACTGACAGCCTGAACTGTCAGTCCTGCGTGGGGCTCACAGCTGGAGCACTGCCTTCCTCCCCGCTCCCAGCCCTGGGGCTGTCAGATGAACTAGACATTTTCCTCCTCCGGACATACTAGGCTCAGACCTTGATTAGACTAACCCATTGTGCGCAATCAAACTCAAGCCTGAATGTAAAAATAGCAGACGTGTAGTGAGAAATGAAATAATACCTCTCTGCATGGAGAACAATTGAACTAAATTTTACATCCACTCCAAAATTACTCTAATATGATGTAAAAGAGAGAATTTTTTTTAAAAAAACCTCAGGCTAGAAAGAAACCACAAACAGAAGAGAAATTGTGATTTTTACTGTTCAACAAAAATAGAAGCAGTGTCTGGAGGTTCTTTTTTCTGCCAAGAAACGTTAATGAATTATGGGACCTGTCCGTTTAATGCCAATGACTTGAAAAATTGCAAACGGCTGCAGAGGGAAACTAAAAACAGGTATTGTACAAAAAGCAGGGTTCCCCAGGCTGTCACGGTTGGAAAAAGGCGGGGGGATGCCATTAACTGTATAGCTTCTTTGCACTGAAGCTAAACATTTCAAACATCACATTATGTCTGGATACCTAGTCTCATTGTGTGCAGCCCAAAGGTGAAGAGTTTGTATGTTAAATAATTTCTTAGATTATTGTTTTACTAGGCTAGATTCTCAGGGCTCTATGCAATAAAAATAGTCCAAGCAGAATATGTAGAATGACAAGGTCCATCCTAATTTACATAGTTTTGAGGCAGTAGCCAAAATGGAGATATGACTTGCCTGTTTTTTCTGAAAGTATCTAAGAAAAAGGCGCTTTCCACAAATCATAATACCTGACCCACAAAACAATGGGATTTGATTAATGCTCTGCATGGCTATATAGATGCCTGACTTAATTCCCAGTCTGTTTCTTCACACACTGGCAATGCAGCAGAAGCAGTGTGATCGACACCTGAGTGAAAATGAGAGACATTTATTTCTCAGCAGGCTGCATGGCTATAGAGCAGCATCAGTATGAGTTGCCCTGGTAGGTGACTCCTGGGAGGGACACAAAGGGGGCACCAGCGAAAAGGGGAGGACATGTGACCTCCCCACGTGACCTCCCCACATGACTCCACCCCGGCCCCAGCAAGGGCCCCCATGCTTTCCCCATCCCACGTTACCTGGGGGAGGGAGGATGCTGTCCTACTGCTGCGCGGGCTCCCCCTGGTATGTTTGGCTTCTCTTCCTGACAGCCAGGTCCCAGAGCCACTCCTGGATGCTGTCCAGTGCAGCACAGCAGCTGCCTGGGAGAATGCCTGGCTGCGGCGGCAGCAGGCTGGTTCTCACCTGGGCTTGGCTTCCAGGACAGCGGCTGAGCGAGTCAGAGCCCCCCCGCCTTCCCCGGCATGCTCAGAGTCGGCTCCTGTCCCCAGATGGGGGACAGTCTGCTGCTGCCACAGCCAGGCGCACTCTCCCAGTCAGCCGCTGCACTGCACCAGGCTCTGGCCCTGCTTCTTCTCTTCCAGCTCTGGCACCACTCCTTCCTCTCCCCACCTGGGCCAGCTGCTGGGGGCACCTGACCCTGCTGGAGGGTCACTTGACGCTTTGTGCCCCTCTCATGAGTCACCACAGTGGGGTATTCTCAGGGTTCTGACTAACAAATAGAAGAAGTATTTGTGGGGAGCAGGAGCTGAAAATGTCATTTTAAAAACTATTCTATAGATCTCTGAACGTGACTCCTGATATTGTATGCAGTGGTCTTTCCTAAAATGGCTGCTCACTGAAAGAATATTGCCAATAGGTAAGAACTGTTACAGAGTTGGAATTCTGGAATTACTCAGCTAAATTCAAAAGGGAATTTGAAAGAAATCTTGTCAGAGTTCCAAAAATCTGCCAAAATGCTGAGTGTTTGTGCCAGTGACTGTGGTCTGGACCTCATGCCACTGGACCTCATGCCGCTGACTACTAAATAAGACCATATTCCTTGGAGGGTCCTGTGCCATTTCAGTGGGTGTGTTTGCTTGGACTGGTTAATAATGTACTTATGTCACTATTTTCTAGAGAGAATTAACGGGATACTCCATTTTATAGGTTTAATAATCTTCCTCCCATCATTGCATTCTTTTGCTGCCAACCTATTTGGGGGTCACAGAACCACAGTAGGGAGGAGGAAGTCACATCTTAGTGTGATATATTTACACAGACCCATTAGAATCATAGAAACATAAGACTGGAAGGAACCTTGATAGATCTAGTGCAGTCTCCTACACTGAGGCAGGGCTAAGTATTATCTATCCCTGACAGGTGTTTAACCTGTTCTTAAAAACTTCTGATGACGGAGATTCCACAACCTCTCTAGGATATTTGTTCCAGTGCTTACCCTGACAGGAAATTTTTCCTGATGTCTAACCTATATCTCCCTTCCTGCAATTTAAGCCCATTGCTTCTTGTCCTGTGGCTAAGGAGAACTATTTATCGCTCTCCTTTTTATAGCACCCTTTTACGTTCTTGAAGACTGTTACCATGGTGTGTCCCCCCCCCCCCCCCCCCCCTCTCCCCCCCCTGTCTCCCCCCCCCCCCCCGCCCCGCTCATCTCCCCCTGTCTTCTCTTCTCCAGACTAAACAACCCCAGTTTTTTCAGTCTTTATTCATAGGTCAAGTTTTCTAGACCTTTAATCATTTTTGTTGCTCTCCTCTGGACTTTCTCCAATTTGTCCACATCTTTCCTGAAGTGTGGTGCCCAGAACTGGACACAGTACTCCAGTTGAAGTCTTTTATTAGTGCTGAGTAGAGCAGAAGAATTACTTCTCATTTCTTTCTTACAACATTCCTGCTAATACAACCCAGAATGATGTTAGCTTTTTTTGCAACACTATTATGTGTTGACTCATATTTAGCTTGTGATGCAATCTAATACCCAGGTCCTTTTCTACAGTACTCTTTCCTTGGCAGTCATTTTCCATATTTTTTGTGTGCAGTTGATTATTCTTTCCTAAGTGGAGTACTTTGCATTTGTCCCTATTGAATTTCATCCTATTTATTTCTGACCATTTCTCTAGTTTGTTAGGATTATTTTGAATTCTAATCCTGTCCTTCAAAGTGCTTGCAACCCCTCCTCCTGAGGGCATTCTGCACCAAAAAATTAAAAATTCGGCACCAAAAAAATTAAAAATTCTGCACACAATATTTTAAAATTCTGCAAGTTTTATTTGTCAATAAATAAATGCAGAGGCTCCAGCATGGCAGTGGGGAGCACAGGCCACTGGCTGCACAAAGGTGGAAGATTACTCTGCATTCCCCAACCCTCGGGACACGGACTCAGCGGTGAGGCTGCACCTAACCCTGACACTGCACAAGGCCTGGTCCTGCCCCAGAAACACCTTGGGGCCCTGCCTCTCTGCGCCAGGCACACGAGGTGTGGGCAGGCAGGCTCAATCAGGCAGGATCCAAGTGTGGAGGGGCTCAGTGTGGAGGAATCCAGATGTGGGGTGAGAGAATTCTGTGTGGGACAATCTGGGTGCAGGCAGCTCAGTGGGGGTGGAGAGTGTCTAGGTATGGGGGGATCTGGATGCACAGAGGCTCAGGGTTTTTTTTTCCAGATGCAAGGGCAATGGGACTCTGCAGGGGCTTCCAGGTGAAAGTGGTTGGGGCTCAGCGGAGGAGTCTGGGTGTGGGAGTCTCAGCGGGGGGGTGTCTGGGTGTGGGGAGTGGAGCTTGGTGGGGTGGAGGTCTGGGTGCAGCTAGTTGGAGGTCAGTGGCATGGGGGTCTAGATGTGGGGTCTTGGTGGTGCAGGGGGTGGGGCATCGGGGTGGGGGTTTGAGTGCAGGGAGCTCAGTGGGGAGTGGTCTGGGTGCAGGGGTGGGGGTCCGGAGGCAGGGGGTCTGGGTGCAGGGGGCTCCAGATATAGGAGTTGAGGTTCAGTGGGGTGGGGTTTGGGTATACCAGGTGAGGCTTGACAGTGGTGTCTGGGTATGGGAGGTCCAGATGCACGGGGGTTGAGTGGATGGGGGAGCAGCTCCCTGTACAGTGACCCCTCCCTCCGCCGCTAGGAGCAATCGGGGGAGGTAGCAGGGAAGCATGCTGAGCTTTCTGCAGCTGGGGGAGGTTTCTGGGGGGTGGGTCTGACACAGCCCCAGACACTCCTTGCAGGGGAAGAGGAAGTCCCGTCCTCTCCTGCCTCTAGCCCAGCCGGGACTAGCAGCTGATCCCGGCTCAAGGTAGGAGCCACTGGCTGGGGTCTCCTCAGTCCTGGGGTGATTAACCTCTCCACTGGCTGCTCCGGGTGCCTGGAACAATGTACCTGCAGTGCTAGGGAGTGGTGCATGACTGCTCTTGCAGCTTCCCTTTGCTTCCCTGTCAGAAAGTCATTTTTCTGTGGGGAAGCAAAGAAATCTGAGGGGGGACATGAATTTTGAGTATGCGCAATGGTGCAAAATTCCCCCGGGAGTAAATCCCTTGCAGCTTGGTATCATCTGCAAATGTTATAAGTGTGCTGTCTGTGCCATTATCCAAATCACTTACGAAGATATTGAATAGAACCAGACCCAGGGCCGGTCCCTGCGGGACCCTACTCAATACGCCCTTCCAGCTGGACTATGAACCATTGATAACTGCTCTCTGAGTACGGTTTTCCAACCAGTTGTGCACCCACCTTATAGTAGTTTCATCTCTAGGCTATATTTCTCTAGTTTGCTGATGAGATGGTAATGTGAGACAGTATCGAAAATCTTACTAACGTCGAGATATATCACATCTACTGCTTCCCCCTCCATCCACATGTCTTGTTATCCTGTCAAAGAAGAATGTTAGGTTAATCTGACATGATTTGTTCTTGACAAATCCATGTAGTCAGTTACTTATCACCTTATTATCTTCAAGGTGTTTATGTACTTGAAAACTGTTATCATGTCCCCTCTCAGTCTTCTCTTGTCCAGACTAAACAAACCCAATTTTTTCAATCTTCCCTCATAGGTCATGTTTTCTAGACCTTTAATCATTTTTGTTGCTCTTCTCTGGACTTCCTCCAATTTGTCCACATCTTTCCTGAAATGTGGCGCCCAGAACTGGATACAATACTCCAGTTGAGGCCTAATCACCACGGAGTAGAACGGAAGAATTACTTCTCATGTCTTGCTTACAATACTCCGGCTAGTACATCCCAGAATGATGTTTGCTTTTTTTGCAACAGCGTTACACTGTTGACTCATATTTAGCTTGCTATCCACTATGACCCTCAGATCCCTTTCTGCAATACTCCTTACTAGGCAGTCATTTCCCATTTTGTATGTGTGCAACTGATTATTCCTTCCTAAGTGGAGTACTTTGCATTTGTCCTTGTTGAATTTCATCCTATTTACTTCAGACCATTTCTCCAGTTTGTCTAGATCATTTTGAATTTTAATCCTTAGTTACCAACTCCTTGAGTTTGCTAAGGTCTGCCTTCTTGAAGTCCATTATCTTTATTCTTCTGTTTCCCCTCCTACCGTTTCTTAGAATCATGAACTCTATAATTTCATGATCACTTTCACCCAAGCTGCCTTACCCATTCAAATTCTCAACCAGTTCCTGCCTATTTCTCAGAATAAAATCTGGAACAGTTTCTCCCCTGATCATTTTCTCCACCTTCTGTACTAAAAAATGTCTTGAATGCATTCTACAAATTTATTGGATAATCTGTGCCTGCCTGTATTATTTTCCCAACAGATCTGTGAGCACTTGACATCCCCCATCCCCACCAAGTCCTGTGCTTTGGATGATTTTATTAGTTGTTTAAAAAAAGCCTCATCCACCTCTTGTTCCTGGTTAGGTGATCTATAGTAGACCACATACCATGACATCACTTTTATTTTTTACTCCAGTCATCCTTACTCAGAGACTTTCAACATGTCTGCTTCCCACTTTATATCTTGACCTCAGTTTGAGTGTATACATCCTTGATATGCAAGGCAACACCTCCTCCCTTTTTTCCTGCGTGTCCATCCTGAACAAGCTGTACCCTTCAATACCAACATTCAAGTCATATGAATTATCCCACCCTGTGAAGCTAGTTTTGTCATAATTGTGATTATTCACTAGTTCTTCCTATTTTTCCCCGTACTTCTTGCATTAGTAAACAGACATCTAAGATATCCATTAGATTTTTCCTTTATATTCCCTCTTGTCTCTACTTTCTCCCTTCTATGATTGTCCATATTCCTCACAGATTTCGACTCTTCACCCAGGTCTCCATGTTCTGGACTCGTCAGTGGGCTTTTGTCTTCTGCCCCGATGAACCTTGTTTAAAGCCATCCTCACTACTTAGCCAGTCAGTGTCCAAAGATACTCTTCCTTTTCCTTCATGGGTGGATCCCATCTCTATTTAACAGTCCTCCTTGGAACAGCATCCCATGGAAGAGGTTGCCAACGCCCTTCTGGTGGCACCATCTGTGCAGCCATACGTTCACCACCAGGATGTGTCTGTCTCTGCCTGGACCCCTACCCTTGACCAGAAGGATTGATGAGAACACCACCTGCGCCTCCAATTCCCCAACCCTAACTCTCAGAGCCTTGTAGTCACTTCTGATCTGCTTAGTCTTACACCTTATAGTATAATGAATGCCCACATGGATGAGCAGCATGGGATCGTAGTTAGAGGGCCGGATGATCCTCGGCAGTCCTTCAGTAATGTCTTGGATACAGGCCTCTGGGAGGTAGCACACTTCCTGCGCTCCCAGGTCAGACATCCATCCCCTGGTATAGAAGATACACTGTATGTATTTGTGTGGAGCAGCTTTATCCATCTGCAATAGAAGACTATAATTTTATTGACAGTTTCTGGTGACAGTGTAAACTGTGTGAGTGACACCCTCAGAGTGATGTGTATATCTCACTAGAACCCTGGGGTAAGTCATCTTCTACGGTTGCATATTGTCCTCTGAAGTGCTCATGAGCATAGGCGTGCGCACAGGGTGTGCCGAGTGCACCCAGGCACACCCTAATGCAGGGGTGGGCAAATGGCTCCACTCTCCCAGCGCGGCAAGCCGCGGGGTCCGCGCTCCCAGGCCGGAGCACCCGGCCGAACGCAGCAAGCCGCGGGCTCCTCCCCCACCTTCCCCCGGAGCCATGCTGCCATGCGCAGCGCTCTGGGGCTGGAGCTGCGCGCTCCTGTGGGGCAGCGTTTGGCTCCGTGGTGAGGCAGACATGCTCCCCCCATCCCTGGAGCCCTGTCACCACGTGCAGCACTCTGGGAGCCGGGGCTGCGCGCTCCCGTGGGACAGTGTTTGGCTCCGTGGTGAGGCAGACATGCTCCCCCCTCCCCTGGAGCCCTGCCGCCACGCGCAGCGCTCTGGGGGCCGGGGCTGCGCGGGGAGTCAGACATGCTCCCCCTTCCCCTGGAGCCATGCTGCCATGCGCAGCGCTCTGGGGGCCGGGGGCTCAGCGGGGAGTCAGACACGCTCCCCCCTCCCTATGAGCCATGCTGCTGTGCGCACAGTGCTCTGAGGGCTGGGGCTGCGCGCTCCCGCAGGGCAGTGTTTGGCTCCAAGGGGAGGCTAGGAGCCTCATCTCATGGTAAGGGGTCCAGGGCCAGGGCGGTTGGATAAGGGGTGGGGGTCGGGGCAGTCAGGGGACAGGGTGGGTTGGATGGGGCATGGGAGTCCCAGGGTCTCTCAGGGAGTGGGGAGTGGATAGGGGTCAGGGCAGTCAGGGGACAGGGAGCAAGGAGGGTCC
>NW_020664859.1:628394-670781 GCF_002925995.2 Terrapene triunguis | reverse complement strand
GGGAGTTCTGGGGTTCCTGTCAGGGGGTGGGGAGCAGTTGGATAGGCGTGGGAGTCCCGGGGGTCTGTCTGGGGGCGGGAGTGTGGATAAGGGTCGGGGCAGTCAGGGGACAGGTAGGGGGTAGGGTCCTAGGGGGGCAGTTAGGGGCAAGGGTCCCAGGAGGGGGTAGTCAACTCAGGGGACAAGGAGCAGGGGGGGTTGGTGGTTCTGAGGGGGGAAGTCAGGGGGCGGGAAGTAGGAGGGAGTGGATGGGGGCAGGACTAGGGCAGGGGCGGGGCTAGGGCGGGGCTCCCTGGGTGCACACCCTAATGAAATGGGCTGCGTACGCCTATGCTCATGAGACTACCATTCACTTCACATGGACTGTATTTATAACACTCAAAAAGTACACAGACCTGAAGTAAGCCTTTAACAGGTTATCCAATAACTTAAATCCCTTCTCTTTCCTAGTATATTTGTAGTCTGTGCATTGCTGTTTGCAAGAACACTAAATCTCGGTATTCTTGAGGGGAATTTCCTGACAAACAATCCTCTAATGTGAGTCAGCAGGAAGGATGTAGTTAAGGCACTGGACGGGGACTCAGGAGCCCTGGGTTCTATTCCCAGCCACAGCCAAGATGTAATGAGTGGGTGGGTGAGCAAACAGGTAGGTGGGGCAGTGTAACAGTGATGCAAACATGATTTTGGTTTCAACAGTTTGCAAAATTGGGAAGTTATGTAGGTTTTGTTTTTGTTAACGGGGACAAATAGATAACATTCAAGATGAGGCTTTGATGTACATTGAGGTCTGTGAAATATGAACCTAAAAATTAATGTTACATTGATGTAGGAATCAAGCTGCATTGTTGAACGTGTGGGAATAATTGAGATGATGTGCTCATCTGATGTTGTGATGTCTTCCACTGCGGGTTTAGATTAATAATTCCTCACGCAGCGTGTGTCTACACAGCTGCTGGAAGGTGTGATTCCCAGCTTGGCTAGATCTACATGCACTAGCTCTGCTTGAGGTAGTGCCTAAAAACAGCAGCATGGCCAAGGCGGCACTAACTAGCTGCCCAAATTCACGTCAGGTAGGATTCTATCAGGTGATTAGCCTGACCTGCTGCTGGGCCACCATGGCCACACTGCTAGTTTTAGTTTGAGCAGAACTAGCATGCCTATGTCTACCCAAGTAGGGAATTACATCTTCCAGCTGCAGTGTAGATATACCTTTAGGAGCCCTCATCCTTCAAACTGGAGGCACTTTCTCCCCCACTTTGCCGAGGGTCAAACACCCCTTAGTTTATGAAGTGCAAACTTAGTATTTCCTTTGTCAAACTTGTGAAGATCTCACAGGCAGTAACTCTGCATTTTTCCTTTCAGAATTGAGACCACTGACTGCACCATTTTAGCTCAACATTTTAACTTGGTGTCCATCTAGAAAGGATGAATCAGGAGAGCAGCCCAAGCGACCACACTGATGGTGAGTTTTCTGCCTGTACAGGCACTCAGATCTATCTGTAATGTTTTGGTCAGCAAGATTTGCTTTGTGTATGTTTTACTAATTTCTGTAGTGTCAGAAAATTAAACCCCAAACAAGAATAAAACAAAAACAGTGAATCAAGTGCTGAACCAATCAAATGCATCTTGCATCTATGATTTTACAATGTACCATGAAGGTGACTGGACTTTCAACACTCTGAGACTAGTTTCAGAGTGGTCGCCGTGTTAGTTTGTATTCACAAAAACAACGAGGAGTCCTTGTGGCACTTTAGAGACTAACAAATAAATTTCTTAGTTTGCCCAAATAAATTTGTTAGTCTCTAAAGTGCCACAAGGACTCCTCATTGTTTTTTCTCTGAGACTAGTCAGCTGTCAGAACGTTGGGATTTAAAAAAAAATGTTTGACAATTGTACTGTTTCAACAACCCCCATCTATGCACAAGAATATACAGTTTTAATTATAATGCCTTACACAAGTGATCATTCAGTTTTATCCATCATCTAGTTTTTCTATTATTCAGTCATGTGTCAGCAGTAATTATCCTTCTAATGAAAGAGTTCCTATTTAGATTACAAAGTAATGTGCAGCAAAGGTATAGATGTGTGTGTGCACATGTACATGTGCACGTGTAATAAAAAAACAGTGGCATCATGTCCCAATCCTATGCAGGAAAGAGGGACCTGAGAACTACGTTAAGTAGTGAGTAATTAACCACTGGAACAGTTTTCTAAGGGTTGTAGTGGATTCGCTGGAAATATTAAAATCAAGATTGGATGTTCTTCTGAAAGATCTGCTCTAATTCAAACAGACATTATTTCAGGGAAGTTCTGTGGCCTGTGTTATGCAGGAAGTCAGGCTAGAAGAACACATTTGGCCTTTCTGGCATTGGAATATATAAACCTAGAAGCAGTGACTATAAAGTGTCAGGTTCCTATTCAGTTGTGCACTTATTTTAACGTGTAAAGAGCTGTTCTTATTCTGATGTGAGGGCTAGTTTCATGGTTTCCATTGTTTCCAATTTTCTGTTTGTGGATGAGGAGCTTTTTTTTTTTTTTATGTCAGATTTCTTTTGCAAAGAAGAGGCTGTTGTGAGAGCTCAGTCTACTTGCTGTTTTGGTTTTTCCGTGAGAGGAATAGTGAGTCTGTTTCTTTCTGGGTTTTTTGTTTGTTTGTTTTGATTTAGATTTTTTTTTTGTTTTGTTTAGGTTGGTTTGTCTGTCTCTGACTTTATCTATGTGAGGAAATTTTATCATTCTGATAGTGACAGTGAAAATCCTCATGTAGACAAAGTGCTGGTGGCCACCATCAGCACTACATCACACAGACCCGCAAGGAACAGGGGAAGTCGACATAGTGCTTAAAAGCCTCGTGGCTGCCTGAGCCCTTTCTGCACTAGTGCTCCTACCAATGTTGTGACTACTGGAGCGGAACTGGTGGTTGTGGAGGAACAGTGAGAGGTCCCCTCCCCCTCTTTAATATGCGTCCAGTTCTTGATCTAGGGCAGTGGCTGTCAACTTTTCCAGACTGCTTTACCCCCTTTCAGGAGTCTGATTTGTCTTATGTACCCCAAAGTTTCACCTCACTTTAAAACTACTTACTTACAAAATCAGACATGACATAATACAAAAGTGTCACCACCACATTATTACTGAAAAATTGCTTACTTTCTCATTTTTACCATATAATTATAAAATAAATCCATTGGAGTATAAATATTGTACTTACATGTCAGTGTATAGTATATAGAGCAGTATAAACAAGTCATTGTCTGTATGAAATTTTAATTTGTACTGACTTTGCTAGAGCTCTTTATGTAGCCTGTTGTAAAACTAGGCAAATATCTAGATGAGTTGATGTACCCCCGGAAGACCTTTGCGTACCCTCAGGGGTACGTGTACCCCTGGTTGAGAACCACTGATCTAGAGGAGTGAGAGTTCCCACTCTTGAGTGTCCTCTGTGTGTTTTGTTGATGTGGATGGAAGATGGCTCCATGGTAGGAGGTTATAGGGGGCAGATGAATTAAGTGTGTGAGGGAGCAAAGTTTAGTGTCTTCGACAATACGTGCTAGGATGACTCTGTGCAAGGGAAGGCTCCTTAGGCAAATCTTTTTTTGTCTCCACTGAGAGAGGTGGAATGGTTGACCAGAATGCTCCTGGGTTGCTCATTGAGGGTGAAAACTTAACAAGATTTAAAAAGGCCTTGGGTATTTATATGGAGCTCAATAATATCTGAAGTTGTTATAATTAATGACAACAGAATTTGGGGAGGGATATTAAACCCTGTGCTTCGGGGCTTAAGCCAATCTCTGACTAATAGAGACCAGGATGAGACCTTCATGGGGGCATGATATCCCACATGTACCTACTGGGGTGTTCTTACATCTCCATCTGGTGCTGGCCATTGTCAGATACAGGATACTGGACTAGATAGACATTGGGTCTGATCCATTGTGGAAATCCCTATGTTCCTGTGGTTTGCCAGCTGTGTTGCAAATAAGGCTGACAATCTATTTGGAAATCTCTGAAATCTGATCTCCATTTGTTCAGCTTCCAACACCTGATTCTGATTCTACAGCTGCCTTGCAACTTTTAGGACCTCAATACAATTAATTCTCTTAAGCCCCACTGAGCCTACCACTTAGGTAGAGTTATAGAAGAAGGATACTTTAATCTTTAGAAAGATTAAAATATTTTAATGTAATCCAGCTGGAATGGTTAGACTTTTCTCAGGGTCAGAGACAGCCAAGTTTTTTCCCCATTCCCTCCTCCTCCCTTCATCTACAGGAAGGAAGTGCTGGCAAGGGCCCTCTCAGCTTCCTGTCGACTTCTGAGCACATTTCCAGACACAACCTTCTCCATCATCCATCACCCAGACCAGCAAAACAATTACTGCAGTGCAACAGGAAAAACACACGTCTCACATAAACAGTTTGGAGGCTGTATGATCCCAAACCACTGGAATTCACATACAAGCCAGATTAATCTGTGAGTTACATGTGACCGGAGATTATTCAGTACTTTCTTCCCTTCCTTTTGTAACCAGATGTCTTGGTCACTAAAATTCTCCTTTAAAGGACACTTAAAAAAAAAAGGAATAACATTTGTTTAATAAACTAGTTGCTACATTGGCAAAAGTCAATAGAATTTATACAGCCTTAGGCCAAGAAAATGACCGAGCTTGGTTTCTGGTCAGAAGCACAATGGAAGTGGTGCCTTTGGCTCCAGCGGTTACTCCTGGGGGCATTCTGTGCCAAAAAATTAAAAATTCTACAAATGTTGTTTGTCAAAATAACAGTACATAATCACGCTAGTTTCAATTATTTTGGTAATTTATTTTAAAATACCTGTCAGCAAGTATGTCTAACAATACAGACACACACAAAAATTCCCCCAGGAGTAGAGAGTTAAAGAAACCCCATGATAACCCAGTTCCTGTTTCTCTGCCCCTTTGTCCCAAGCCCAGCCGGGGAGCCAGACACCCACAATCCCTCCCGCCCGCACAGCCCAGCCGTGGGGCCCCCCAGCCAATACACCTGAACCCCCTCCCAGCCGTGGGGCCCCCTGCCCAGATACCCACACCCCTCCCCTCCAGAGCCCAGCTGTGGCCTCCCCCAGCCGTGGGCCCCCCCCAGCCCAGACACCCCCCTCCACCCCGAGAGCCCAGGGATCCAGAGGAAGAAACAGCCTGATGCTTGGTCTCAGGTTTGCATGGAGTTTCCTGCGCGCTGCCCTCTCCTTCCCTCAGGGCATGTTGGGAACTGCAGCTGTCAGGAATCCACTAGCTCCCTCTCCCTTCCCACAGCAGTGTCTTCTATGTGCGAGCTGGGCTCTGCTGGGTCCAGCAGCCCCTAATGGCGGCTAGCAGCACTGCAGCCAATTTCTGTGGGGGAAAGGAAATTCTGCATCACAACGTTAATTTCTGCAAAATTCTTCATTGCGCAGTGGTGCAGAATTCCCCTAGAAGTACCTAGGCATAGTAGGTGACTGGTCAGTATCATATTACTAGGGCAAATGTCCCTGCCAGATGTTCAAGCAGTAATATTGATGGATTCCAGAACTTGGCAGGGATGAGAGTCATAAGGCTGAAGTGAGGCATCTTAAAAGAAGGAATAAATATGGTGGAGAACCTGAAGACCTCATCCCTGGTAGGGGGGCAATGGTTTTCTTTCAGAAAGGGTTAGGAGAGTCGTTTATGAAATTCTGTTGCATAAAAGCTCCATATTTCTAATTTTGTGTCAGAAATTGCATTGCAACATTTAGCCACATTCTCAGTACTATGTGCTATGCATCTTTTGTCAGGCCAGGCCTTAAATCAACAGTCAGTTTTACATTTCTTTATAATATAAATCCCTTTTGGAGTAATATAGGTCTTCAAATCAAGCCTAGGCTGGGGTCTGCTCAGGAAAATCAGGAGCATTTGGGTAAGTCTAAGTTTAGGGGAAAAACTACTTTTGAATATATTAAAACTTCAGCATCTGTTCTTAGGAGAACAGAATTCAAGTGCAAGGGGCTAACAAAATCAACTAGCAACAGAGAGTCTTGTGGCACCTTTAAGACTAACAGATGTATTGGAGCATAAGCTTTCGTGGGTGACTACCCACTTCATCAGACAAAGTGGGTAGTCACCCACGAAAACTTATGCTCCAATACATCTGTTAGTCTTAAAGGTGCCACAAGACTCTCTGTTGCTTTTTACAGATCCAGACTAACACGGCTACCCCTCTGATACTTAAAAATCAACTAGGGCAGTGTTTCTCAAATGCTGCCACTGTGGCTGCATGCAGCCACCAGAGGTTTTTCATGTGGCCACATCCTCCTTGGTGGTGATAGGGGGGAGCAAAGCAGTGGCCCCTACCAGGGCTGCCAGTAGGGGTTGGGCCCTGTCCCCCTCTGGAGCCAGAAATGCTGGAGGAGCAGGCAGGCGGCGGGGCTTGGGTTTCAGATCTGGGGTGGCGAGTGGCAGGCCCCAGCTGTGTGGCAGCAGGCTCCATCCCCTGGCCATGGGCTTTGAGCCCTGACTCTAGGCTCACCCCCTTCCCCCAGTGCCTCCTCTGGCCCCGGGCTCTGGCCGTGTGTTCTGACCCCCATCTGCAGGGTTTTGGATTCCACCCATGGGGCCACACAATCCAGGCCCGGCCCCCAGCCATATGGCAGTGACTGCCAGTCCCAAGCTCACCCCCCCACACATCGCCCCTGTCCCCACTATGTCCTCCGGCCCTAGACTCACCAGACTGTGCAGTTGCAGGGCTCCAGTCCCTGGACTCACCTCCTGCATCACCTCTGGTCCCGAGCTGCCTCCCTACCCACCTCCCCATCCAGGGCTTAGTTTGTCCCCCAGCTTGCTAGGGCTGAGTGAGTCTGTTGTGAAAAATGATATTTGTATGTTTGTTAATATCACTTTTCACTGCCTCCCTGCTAGCTAGCAAGTCTGCTGCTGTGAAAAGTGATATTAACAAAATACAAATATCACTTTTCACACAAACAGACTTACTAGCTAGCAAGTCTTATAAAAATAAGCAACCAAAAAAAAGCAAAAGAAACAACAACAAAAAGGGCAAATACATGTAAAACACATTATTTGTTTCTATTCTGTTTAGGTCCAGTAAAAAATAGAGAAAACTGTACATTATTTTTATTTTTGAGTCTGCAAAAAAACACTTCATAAATAAATTACAATGATTTAGATATGTATATATGCATATTTATTTGTTTTTCCTAAAGTTAATTGAGTATTGTAGGAAAAATTGTCAGAGCGGCCACCAGCAATAGTTGGTGGTCGCAATCTGAGGCCACCAAAATTTTTCTTGTGAGAACCCCTGAACTAGGGTGTCTTCCATGTACTAATCAGTCTTTCCATGATACCACTGAATTTTAGTTGATCGTCAGTCTTTGTTTGTTCTTTCTGAAAGAGTCATCATTATTAAAAATTTTCAGTGCAATTCTGTTTACAATGTTCCCAATGTATTACTGGCAGTAGTAAAATTGTCTGGTGGCTAAATTTGGCTAAATATGCTAAAATGTGAATAGATGCTGTAAACTCCGTACTCAGAGAAAGGGTTCATTGTGTTGATGAGACAGTTTCCAGGTTAGACTCGTAGAAGGCAGTTTGTTTAGGCTTTACTCTAAAGCCTTGTTATGTATTATTGAACCCTGGGTAGTATAGGAGAATCCTGCCTCTTCTACCCACTGGCCTAGGTAGAGTCATACAGTTTAGGGCCAGATGGGACCACCAAATCACCTAGTCTGACCTCCTGTATTTCACAGGTCACCAACACCACCCAGCACATGCACACTAAACCCATCAACCAAAATTAGACCAAAGTATTACAGCCCATTATGTTACTATTTTAGGTATAAAGCCACCTGCCCCAGCTGAAGAGATCAAGGTGGTTGTACCCAATAATAAAACAATTAAAAGGCTTACAACAGTGGTTCTCAAACATTTGTACTGGTGACCCCTTTCACATAGCAAGCCTCTGAGTGCGACCCCCCCCTTATAAATTAAAAACACTTTTTATACATTTAACACCATTATAAATGCTGGAGGCAAAGCAGGGTTTGGGGTGGAGGCTGACAGCTCATGCCCCCCCCCCTGTAATAACCTCGTGACCCCCTGAGGGGTCCCGACCCCCCAGTTTGAGAACCCCTGGCTTACAACTTTAAAAAGTTAACCAAGGCTAGTCTAACCAAGGCTAGTCTAGCACAGGTGGAGCATCCCCACTGGAAAGTACTATCCATGCCAGAACTGTGTGGCTGTGTCTACAGTGGTGCTGTACTAGCTGTGTGCTGGGTGGATTTCTGGCAGGATATCCCAGGGTTCTTAGTGGTGCATTAAACTGGGCCACTCTATAAATTTATTCAGTGTATTTTGGGAGAACATGTCTGTCCTTCCTGAGCTCCTGTGCAGAAGTGTTCTTATGGGTCTTACTGATATCACACCACAACTTTACCAGAAGGTTGGTGTCAGCTTCTGGCCAGCTGGCAGCATGGGCAAAGGCATCTGGGATGGCATCTCTGATTCTGTGGAAGTGTAGCAGAAATAGAGCAGGCAAACATGGGGTTAAAATACAGTGTGGAATAAGGCAGGAATTAGACAAGAAAGTACAGCTCAGATGGAATTGTGGGATAGCATTGGAGGACTAACAGCCCCTGGTCTTGATTAGCCTGAGTTTTCACTGCAAAGCAGGTGGGTTTTCAGCTCAGGCTGAAGCAAAACCTGAGCTCATGCCTATATCCTGTTAGCCCAGGCTTAAAGCATCCTTGAGTCTGGGTTAGAGGATTTTCTATGTGGACGAGAGGGAGGGTGGGGCAACATCCATACCAGAACCTGGGCTAACTCTGCAGTGAGGAAAAGACTGTGTACCCAGCTAGTTGATCGAACAATCTGTTCCTGTCACTGTTAGCCTCATCCACTCTCCTCCATTAGTTTGTTTCATCTCCTTGTGGTGTTTTGTCTTGGAGCGTGACCCTTGGGTCAGGGACTGTCTGCTACTTACATTATGTCTGTACAGCACCTAGCACACTGGGGCCTTTATCAGGGCTGGATTTGCACCTTACGCGTCCCTAGGCACAGCATCATCAGTGGGCCCCCCCCCCCCCATGTGGCCCTGCCTGGAGCCCCCCTCTGGAGTCCCCATGTGGCCCTGACACCCCCTCCCCCCAGCAGCCCTGTGTGGCCCTCTCTGCCTCCTAACCTGGCTCCAAGAACACTGATGTGACTTTTCACTTGAGAAAACAGTGCACCCGCTACCCACCTGCTAGCAATTTGCCACTGCCTCCCAGACCAGTCAGCATCATCCAGCTCAGGCTGTTCTCATGCCACAGTGGCATCTAGTGGGCGAACGGCAGAACTGCAGCATATTTTCTGCAGGGAAAAAAACTCTGCCTTCCTCGAACAAGAATTCTGCACATGTTGCAAATATCACTTAAGGAGAGGGGGCACGACGTAAGACAAGCGGTGCGTGGGGTATCTTGGCAGGGGGTGGGGCAGATCAGGAGGCTCCCTCCCTCCCAAGAACATCCGAGCAGTGCCGCCAGTGGCAGCAGGGCAGCAAAATAGCCCAAAATACCGCGACTTGCAGCTGCCAACCCCGCCCCGGCAACTGACAGCTAAAAATAGTCCAGTTGGGCTAGATAATCATATAGTTGACATTGTGACGACACCCCTAAATCTAGCCCTGGCCCTTATCTATCCTGATTACGGCCTCTAGGTGCTGTTGCAGTACAAATAATAACAATATATTTTTTTCAAACCCTCTTAAAAATGCTGATTAAAAGAGTACAGTAACTAAAGAAGAGGCTAAATGGATTGGGGTAAGCAAGAAAGTGAAATATGGCATCAGATAGTTGTAATTTAATAAAAGAGACAGCTCTGAAATGCCAAAGGAATCTTGAGGTGTTTCTTTAGTGGGGGAAAATGAACTGGGACAACTGTCTGCATAGAGGAGCAGTTTCCACACCCCGTGGCCTTCAGCACCAATATCCCAAATACTGGCCTGGAACATAGCAGTAAAATCCCTAATATACAGAGGCATCAGAGCATGGATAGCCATCAGGATGAGGGTGGAGGAGGTGGTTAGAGGATTGTACAGCCCTCAGGGCTGTAAGAAACAATGTGTCAATTTGAAATCATGTCAGTTTCAAAATTTAGTAAAAAGTATTTTTGGGTCCTACCCAGCCATAGCTCCTGGTCAATTCATGTTGGTTTACAACCCTGTTTCCCTGTTTTGTAAATGTTTTCTTCTCTTTGCTTTATTAAACTGACTATACAGCCATGAAAATGGGCAATACACAAAATGTTATAATTGCAGAAATCTGCCTACTGTAAAGATTCTTGAACCTTCTGGCCAGTCTTGAAGACAGGATACTGGGCTAGATGGACCTCAGGTCTGAGCCAGTCTAGCAATTCCTGTGTTCCTAAATAAAGTGAAAAAAAGGTTTGTCTTCAATCTTTTTCAGTTACAGTTATCGAAACAGTACTTAGGATAATAATGGGTAAAAAGAAATCAGCAGAAATGTGATTTTTTGACAATGTTTCATTGCCAACTTGAAATCAGTCCACCACATTCTAGCCGAGCGATGTGAGGAACGCAGGGCAGGAGTAACATGATCATAGTTACTCAAACCACTGAGCCAAAGTGCTGCTGCATTCTGAACAAACTGCAAGCAACAGAGATGCACTATCTCAAGGGAATGACAATCATCAGTTCTCATGGTCACAAAGTGTATGAAGCAGTCAGGGAGTTGAAAGCCTTTTCTAACAGCAGTTATGGATCATAATCCTGGTTAGAAGGGGAAGACAAGATGTCTCAGCACCAGTAAGAAAAACAGAAATCCATGGAATTCATTAGTCTCTGAGGCCTTGAAGAAATAGACTAGCTGTTGTGCTAATGCTGGTGTGGAATAGGCAATACACTGAAACTCACCAAATGAATCAGTCCAGCCAAAAGGGCTGACTGCTTATGTTTAGGATATGCCCAAAGACGCAGAGCATAAACCACCAATATCTGAGAATTCTTCCATGAATATCCTTTCATTGCTTGAGGGTCTGTACACAGCTGGACCATCAGCTGGCTACCTGGTGTATGGCAGAAGTAGCTAAAATGAAAGACCACAGCTTCCTCTTCCCATTCGTATTCTTCTGCATAAGATTAGTGGATTTCAGAATACCTGGCTAATCCCAGCTATACCAAAATGGCCTTGAGCAACATCCAGCCAGGTCCCCACTAGACTGGGAAAATGGACTGCAAATTGGAGTGATGCTGTGTGTGTCATAGACACTTGCAGCAATAAACTGGATACAAGTAACTAAACAACAGTTAGAACAGTTGGTACAGAATTTGGTCACTACTGAGAAGGGCCAGATTTGAACCAGAAATGTATCTTTGTACCACACCTGAGGTTGTTAATCCTCTTCAGTGGCTATTATCAGCATAACAGCTTAACAGTTAACATGTTTGCTGTTTTTCATCTCCCCCCTACTCCATAGACCTTCTCCACAAGATAGGCTGCGATTCCTTCAGTTTAAAAAGAATACCCAGCTATTTGTGCTCTGTAGGAGCACAAGAAAGTGACTGTAGCAACCAGTTTCAAATGTTTACATGTTAGGTATCTACACCTAAATAATAATGTAATAGAATAGAAACACGGCCTCCATGGGGCAAGGGGAATGACACTGCTATAATCAAGTTTCATTTTTATTTCTAAAGAACTATGAGGCTGTAGAAACACAACTAGTTCTGTCCAGGTTCTAAGCCAGTGTTTGCTCTTTGTGTGTATGTGATTGTGGATTTTTTAAATTAAACTATTTTGCAAGCACTTCCTTCCTACATTTCTGAGAAAGAGGGAGGGGGGAATGTTTAACTGTTTGCCTTTGACAGAGGAGGAAAAACTGAAGAAAACAAGAGATGCAATCCTAAGTAACTACTGACCTTTTACTTCAGACTGGTGATGTTTTTCAGTGGCAGAGCCTCCAGGGATTGACAGCATCCTCCTTGCTATTGTGCTGCCTGCTCAAAAAGGGGCTAAAGTTCAGCTTTTATGATGTTCTCACTCTGGGCTTGTGGGAAAAAAGGCCACATTCCATTTCTTAAGTCATATGAGTGCAAAAGCTGACGGAGTTCTACAGTCTAACCTCAGGGCATTAGGCCAGTTCAGAGTGAAACTGGGAACGACAGACAATTTAGGTAAATATGAAGCCAAATCTTTCTCCTCAAAGAGATTCGCAGCAGGTGGGAGGATGAGGGTTCAGTGTAGTTTCACTGTTAAATCAAAAGCACTGATTTATTTTATGCTGGCCTGTTGCTTTTTCATAAAAATGTGCTGCTTGTTATTACTCATAAAGGGCTCTCATGCTTTGTTGTTCAGAGAGTCTTTTCCATATTGGACTGCTCTTACTGGAAATGAATGTTATTCCCCAAGACAAAAACCAGTAAGTGATTCTTTGATGGTGATTGTTTTTTTTCATCTAATATTCCCAAGTGAATCTTCTGTCCCGCAAGTCACTCTTCAGTCTGCTCTCTGATAGGGGCTGGATGGCCTTTTGTCTCCCTGATTAGTCGGGTGTCTCTCATTGGGCCAGCTAGGCACTGGCTGGGTGGCCTTCTTTCACTGACTATTATGGCTGCCATCTTTTCATTGATCTCAGTTGCTTCCACCATTGGACAGTGAACCTTATTTCCAGAAAAATTCCCTTCATTCTCATTGTGGAAAGGTCACTAGATATAGCTGCTTAGTGTTTAATATGATGATTCCCGCTGTGAGAAAATGGAAACAGCTCTTCAAGGGGTGGGGCAACATTGTACGCAGAAGGGGCCACCAATCTCAAAGATAGGGTTAATATTTTACAGAGGCTCAGAGTTTTCAAATGTTGTGCAAATGGCTAAAAATAAAAATCTGGATGACCTTTAAAAAAAGGGTCCCAATCAGTTTGCATCCCTACTACAGTGCTTGTGACTTTACTCCTGATGAGAGTGCTTCTGCATTTTTGTGTAGCCCTCTTGTGACTCCCACAACCACATGCTGACCAGTACTGTGTAATGGGCCTATCTGGGGAAGTAAGCTCCCTTTGCAGCTGGAATGTCCCTGGTGTATTGAGATGGGCCAGTCACTTGAGTTTGTTCGGTAGAAACTCTTGTTGGCACATATGAGAGATGCTGTGCTCTGGATTGTAGCATACAGAAATATAAAGAGAGTCCCTGCCCTAACAGGCTTACAACCAAAAATAGAGATACATAGAAGGCCTGACACAATGGGAAATGTTGAAGTGAGGACATAGGTGTGGGTTGTTTTTTGAGATGGTGGTTAGTGCTGGCATGAGGAAAAAATTCCTGACTGCAGCAAAGAGAGTAAATATCTCCAAAGATGTTAGTTCAAACATACTTTGAAAAATGTAACAGAGGCATAAATGCACCTCTGGATGAATGTTTTATAGATGCAGGACTGCCAGCCCTCCCCTAGCAATCACATTTCCACTTTCTCATGTGGTATACACCTGTGGCATGCCGATAGTGCATGTGTTGTGGTGGGGAGATGGCCAGCTTCAAAACCACAGATTTGTATCTTTGTTTCTTAATGTCAGTTTTTGTCCCAGTCTTTTTGTGGCTTTTCTGTGCTCCTAGTTCCGTCAGTAGCATCTTTACAACAACTCATTTCCTCCCCTCAACCCTCAAATTTGGTAAATAATACTGTGGAAATAGAAATCTGTAGAGTTGCTAGCAAGGCACAAGCAGATGTTTCTGCAGACTGTGTAAGTAGTGCACTTTGAAGAACTCTTCATACTTAGTACTGAAGCTCACTGTGTAACTACTTGTATCTCCTTTTGTAGGTAAAAATTGAGAAGCTCTGTGGATCACTCAACCCTATGACATTTCCATTTTTATAATGAACAATGCAGTGTTACAAATTCAGAGGAGATGTGGAAGGGGGAGTCAGTTCTGTAACTTGGTTTGCTACAGCTCAGACCTTAAGTTTCTCCCAGAGAAAATAGACTGAAAGGGCCAATGCACAGCTAGTCAGATTGCAGGATTCTGACAGCCACCAAAGACTTGCTCCCATCCCGTTTGTTCCCCGATTTGATTTATTACCTGAAATAAGTCCCATTAGTCTCATCTATTCCTCCCCTCTTGGAGAAAAATGCATCCTTTCCAGCAAGGAATCAGATTCCTCTTGGCTAGCTCAAGACATGCTGTTTGCATATATTTACTTACCTACATGTTTTTTTTGTTTCTGTATTTATCATAAGAACCATTTTCCTTTAAAGTAAGTGTAAGTGTGTGTGTGTGTGTGAGAGAGAGAGAGGTTCTGTTTACCCTACTGACAATTCATACCACCACCAGAGGTTCCAGAGGTACATTCCAGGACAGGGGTGGGCAAACTTTTTGGCCCGAGGGCCACATCTGGGTATGGAAATTGTATGGCAGGCCATGAATGCTCATGAAATTGTGGGTTGGGGAGCAGGAGGGGGCGAGGGCTTTGGCTGGGGGTGCAGGTTCTGGGGTGGGGCTGAGGATGAGGGGTTGGGGGTGCAGGAGTGTGCTCTGCCCTGGGACTAAGTGGTTCGGAGGGTGGGAGGGGGATCAGGGCTGGGGCAGGGGATTGGGGTGCAGGAGAGGGGGTCAGGGTTGCAGGTTCCGGGCAGTGCTTACCTCAAGCAGCTCCCAGAAGCAGCGGCATGTCCCCGCTCCGGCTCCTACACAGATGCGCGGCCAGGCAGCTCTGCATGCTGCCCGTTCCCAGGCGCCGCCCCTGCAGCTCCCATTGACCGCGGTTCCCAACCAATGAGAGCTGCGGGGGCAGTGCTTGGGGTGAGGGCAGCGTGGGGAGCCCCCTGGCTGCCCCTATGTGTAGGAGCCGGAGGGGGGGACATGCCGCTGCTTTCAGGAACCGCACGGAGCGGGGCAAGCCCCCGACCCCGCTCTCCGGCGGGAGTTCGAGGGCCGGATTAAAACTTCTGGAGTTTGCTGTAGTTTGCCCACCCCCATTCTAGGAGCAAGTGAAAAACTATGTGACTAGGGATGTGGTGATGACTTGGAGTCATGGGTGAGGTAAGTCCCTTGATTTAAATGGAGCTATGACTATTTACACTAGCTGAGAATCTGGTGTGTAATGCATTCACCTCATTATATACTTGTGCATCTGATTTTTTTTAATTTTATGAGGCGTATAAGAGCTAGTTATTATTATTATCCATTTCCATTCTGTTCTTGACATTCCTTGCAGTCAGCTAACCAGACATTATGATCAAAACTGTTAGAACTATTTATTTTTCCTGGGCTAACTAAACTAAAATAAGCATTATTATGTATCTTCATTCTACATTGTTTTACCTCAGAAAAATTTTGCACAAGGTAGTTTTCAGGTTTTGCTGCAATGAATGTAGCAGGATCCTAGAAACTCAGCACAACAGAAGTTCAGCCAGCTCCGAGTTTTAATGAGTACAGTGAAGCTTTCCTTGGGAATTTTTGAAACCTCCTAAGCAGAATTAAAACAGTTCCCCAGCAAGGAAGTGAGCAAGCTGGGGACTCTCCAACAGATGTAATCATTCAAGCAAATCTTAGTTTGGCTTGGCTGAGTCTCTCCTTCATTCTTGTCTGTTTCATCCTTGTCTCTCTGTGTCTCTATATCTGTCTTTGTCTCCTTCTCTCTCTCTGTCCACCCCGCATCCAGTTGTAGTATGAAGCAACCAGTACTAACCTGACCACTTCCAAGACAAACAGCAAATCAGATTGACAGAAGAGGCCTTTGGCTGTCACAAGGACTTGTGTCCACTCATTTCCTAGAATGAAAGGCTGGGAGTTGAGCTGTCACCCAGCCAAGCCACAGACAATTACTAGGTTTCCATTTTGTGACTTTGATAGAGACCTAAATACATGCACCAAGTGAGAAAACAAAGTATATGGCAAAATAGATAGAAATCCACTTTCTCATATGGGTAGTTCCTTCCCTTTCCCCACTGAGATGCATTTTCTCTCTCAGCATAACCAAAGCACATTTTGCTTTTTTATTAGAAATCCTGAGGTCAGGTCTATGCTGTGAAACATCAATTTGTAATCTGTCAAAGTAGTTACTAACTATGTAGTGTGTCTAGTAGTTATAGCAAGGAACTAGGAGCTGAGGTTCTTGGGGCTTGATTGTGATCTCACACCTGAGTCAGTAAGGAGTAACTGCATTGAAATAAATGCAGTTACACTCATGCAAGTGTGGTGTAAGTGAGATCAGAATCAGGCCCTGGGTCTCTGTTCTCATTTCTACACCTGATTTACTGCATGACCTAGAGCAAGTCACTTAACTTCCTCAAGCCTCAGTTTCCTCATTTGTAGAAGGGGAGTAATGCTTACCTGTCTTGGAAAGGTGTTGTGAAGCCTAATTATTCTTTACATTTTTTTAGATTTGTAAATTAAAATTACATATGTAGTTTAATAACAAATAACATAATCATTTACCTCAGGACACAGCTCTTTAGAGCTCTGTCATCCTCCTCAGCAGGGAAAAGCCAGAGAAAATACAGGGATTGCTATCACAGTCTTCACAATAGTCTGTGTTATTAACAAGTGTTGTGACATATCTTTTACTAAGTACAGAAACTTCTGGGAATATCATGGTAACAATAAAGACCTGCAGAGAGAAAGTATTAAGATGTTAATGACAATTACTGTAAAAGCATTGTGCCAAGAAGGTCAACAAATTCTGACTCAACATTATGCCTTCAGATTGGTTGAGAAATCAGGTTCCAAAAACCAGAGCCCTCCAAACCCTCTGTGACGGGATACCTGGGGTGCAGTCTGGGACTGTGGGACTACTGTGCCCCCTTAACTGTCTCCAGCCTGGGCTGTCTCTCAGAATGCCTTGCTAGTGACCAGCAGCAAATCCCTCCAGGTGTTGTTATCACTCAGCACCACCGCATGTGAAGCCCCACACCCAGCTCTATTGCATGAATGCTTCCAGAGCCACTCATGAATCACACAGAGAAAGGCACCAGCCAAATCCCCCCAGCTCCCAGCCTTGTACCTCAGGAATATACCGTCTTGCACTGCTCAAGACGAACAGTGCAGATTTATTAATTGGTTCACTACTTCATCAATGGAAAGTGGATATACACCAGCCTTTGTAAACCTGAGCAAACACCCTTACCAAAAACTTCAGACAAACTCACTGGTAAAGATAAACAGTTAAACAAATTGATTGACTACAAAAGATAGATTTTAAGTGATTATAAGTGATAGGCAAAAAGTCAGAGTTAGTTACCAAAATAAAATAAAATATAAGCACGCAGTCTAAACTCTCAACCCTATTAGACTGGGCAACATCTAGATTAAGCAGTTTTTCTCACCCCATTGGATATTGCAGTCCTTAATATACAGGTTTGTCCCTTAAACCTGGGCCGGTCTCTTCTGTTGAAGTCTTTAGTCTTCTTCTGAGTGTCTTTGTTGCTTTCAGCACAGGTGGGGGCAGGAGAAAGGCCAAGCATGGGCCCCCTGTGTTCTGTTTTATACCCTTAGCCCATGTGCTTGGAGAACACAAGTCCAGGCATGTCTGGTGAGCATTGCTGAGTCCCCAGGCAAGGTTGAGCAATTCCCCGGTGTGGCCTCATGCAGATGAGTCATTGAATTGTAGCTCCCTTGCTGGACAATGGCTGTTGATGGTTGTTTCACACCCCGCCTGGACATTGGTTACTTTCCTTGCTGTTGTCTCTGAGGAGCTAATATCTCGCTGATTCCCCAATTTACAGCATGTTTTAGTGACAACTGTTGTATCTGAAGAAGTGAGGTTTTTTACCCACGAAAGTTTATGCCCAAATAAATCTGTTAGTCTTTAAGGTGCCACCAGACTCCTCCTTTTTTTTGTCGATACAGACTAACACAGCTACCCCCGACACTTGAAACCATACAACACAATCTTATAACTTCATCTGCACTAAAGATACATATATATATATTTAGATAGAACAATGGGTTTCAGCAGTTCATAACCTTTCCCCTGATATCTCACATGGCATGCTTTATATGCAAGATCACAGTTATATATAAATGAGGAATATGGGGTTACAGGACACTCCCCCAAGGTATAGACTATCACACCCTCCTTCCCAAAGTTTAGAGAGGCTGTATGTAAGAGTGCTGAAGGTGATCTTAGCCTGAAGCATCATATATAGAGAGGGGTGGGTTTCTCAGGTAGCTATGTGTAGTGCTTTATAGAGCTTGTGAGCTCCTTGAGTTGTACCACAGAAGAAGCCAGTACAGACTTTTTTTTTTTTTTTTTTTTTTTTTCAGGGTTGGAAGGGACCTCAGGAGGTCATCTAGTCCAACCCCCTGCTCAAAGCAGGACCAATCCCCAGACAGATTTTTACCCCAGTTCCCTAAGTGGCCCCCTCAAGGATTGAACTCACAACCCTGGGTTTAGCAGGCCAATGCTCAAACCACTGAGCTATCCCTCCCCCATTTCACGGGACTAATGTCGTACTCACTGCAGCAACACTACTCAGTGTGACCCTCATCCTACAATGTGTTTCCTCATGGCAGTTCCTTGCATCCATGTGGAGTCTATTACAGGTTTCGGGCCTAAGCAGCTACCTGGTTTTGCCTCAGCTATAAGTAATTAATTCTCATGGGTGATTTAAGGTCCGTGGATAGAAGGTGCTAAAGAAGGGCAACGAATTGTCACAGTCAAGTGTTATGATTCCAAGTTGTCCTCATATACCACCTGCCTTTTGGGGATCCCACCATTGTGTTTTAGGACAGCAGGCAATTAGGCTAAGGCCTTTGCTCTGTTGATCCCCGGCATATGCAACTTGCTCCCTCTTGTCCATCTTAGTCCATCTCCCTCCTCTTTCCACTGTCCAGCTGTCTTAAATTAACTATTGCTGGCTCCACATTTATACCTGTTCCTTGTGACATATAGTTCTGTTCATTTTGAATTTTAAGAGGGTGTTTTTATGTTCTCTGTTATCATATTTTAATCATGTGCATCATTGTCAAGTCCATGCAACAGCGAACAAGTTCTTTGGCAGTTGGTACTTTATAAATCATATTGTATGTTTAGATGAAGACTCTGTGCCTAGTAGTATACAATGAAAACATGGTGTGATGCTCCTCAGGGCTATCCAGGGGATGTCAGGCACCTCACCACTACCTGCCCTTAGCATGAAGCAGTCTTGTCTGTGCCTGCTGTAGATCAGCTCCTTGAAATCACCAGCTTCTGGCAGCACAAGCACTGCCTTCCTGGCCTCTGCATGCCTTGCTCTCCCTGTACAGGCACACAGTAACCCCTGAGTGCTTGGAGCATGCCCTGCAGTGTCCAGTCCCTTAGCCACTGAATGCTCACAGAATTACTATGCCTTCTGTTCCCAAAAGAGCAATACATACCAGCTTGTAAGATTCAACTCAGAACTACCACTTTGCTTAGCACCACAGCACTTAGATATATTTATAGTGAAAACGAGAACAATGTTGTTATCAAAGAACAGAGATTCAAGTAATAGTGAGTAAGACTATTGGAAACAAAAGGCTACATATAAAACAAAATCATAACACACTTTCTAGAGACTAAACTTTAACTAAGAAGTTACTCTCTAGTGTAAAGAAGCTTACAGCAGGTTCTCTTGAGCATTTTCAACCAAGCCTGCGACCCCTTGATCTTAAGTTCCCTCTAAGCTTTGTGGCCGCCCAGCAGTCTATCAAGTGCTGCGTGCTCCAGGTGCCTCTCCCCCCACTACCACACTGCTCCTGTTCTCTGCCCTGGAGCCCCTGGCCAGCTGCTCCCAGGAGCCTTGCTATGCAGAGCAGAAGGGGTTGGGGGGGACTAATGTCAGGGTGTCCCCCTCCCTCTGTACCCCATCTCCGCAGAGCCGAGGGGGTGGGGGAAACACATGACAGGGCTCAGAATTGGGACGGAGCTTGCTGGCAGCTGCTGCTGTGTCTGAACAAGCAGGCTTCAGACTGGTGAGTGCCAATTTACTTAAAGGGGCAGCATGTGTCTCTCTCTCTGATACACAGACACTTGCACACACTGTCTCTCTCTCTCTCTCTTGCACACACTGTGTGTGTGTCTCTCTCGCTCTCTCACTCTCTCTCTCACACACACACAGTCTTTCACACTCACCTCCCAATACATAATTGTGTTGTTGTTGTTGTTACTTCTTGATACTTCCTGCAGTGCACATATATTTCCTGTAATTTTATTCTTTCAAAGTGCTGATATTTGAGGTTTTTGACTGGTCTATGTATTTCATAATTTGTATTTCTCTCTTATGCTTAAAATTAATTCTTTGAGTAGTGAGTTCTAAAATGCCTAACTTGTCCTGACTGGAGTAATTATACCTATGGTAACGTTTAAAAAATATATATTATAGTGTGGAAGTGGAAAAAGGGATAAAGGGAATTTTACCACAGATATCTTAGTTTCTAGGAATAGAGCAAGAGTCAGACTAACACTAACTAACTCTAATAACGTGAGACTTTAAGGCAGGGCCTGGGTGAGTGGGAAGTGAGTGTTAGATAAGAATGGAATGCAGACTGTAGCAGAAACTGCTGAGAAAAGTAAGATATCAGGAAGGAATATGTATAAACAAGACGCGGCTGTTGATCATTATGGTATGCAACCAAAGGTATAAATGCTTGCCCTAATTGTTTATCTGGCGGAGACCTGCCTAGGAAGGGGGAATCCCTGTTTGTGTGCACTCTCCCCCTTGCAATTGCTTGAGAATAAACTGTCTCTGAAGTGTTGCAAACAACCTAAGAGTGAAGACTGTGTTTTCTTCCACAATACCTAGGTTTTTTGTTTCTACTGGTGGCGCACATCCACACTTTACCTCGTTAATTTGATGCACATAACAAAATTCATTCCGCACATGGATGGAAAAAATTAGAGGGAACATTGCCTTTGTCATGAAGTTAAATCACTATCCTTTTACTTTCTTAGTGAATGATGCCCAAATGTCTTCTCTGCCTCCCAAATGTAGTGGAACAGATCTAGGGTGACCAGATGTCCCTATTTTATAGGGAAAGTCCCAATATTCGGGGCTTTTTCTTATATAGGCGCCTATTACCCCCCACCTTCTGTCCCGATTTTTCACACTTTCTATCTGGTCACCCTAAACAGACCTCTGAAGTGCACCTTAACAGGAAGTCTTCTCCTCCTCCCTGCTTTTCTCTTCCTGTTAGTTTCTTTCTGAAATCCCCAGAATCTTTCATTTGCATTCAGTTCAGACTGGTGATAGGAGACCCATTGTGAGTGAGACATTTCTCATCACCTACAGTCCTCAGCTTAAACCTCTCCAACGCATCATCAGTGATCTACAACCCATCCTGGACAATGATCCCTCACTTTCACAGACCTTGGGAGGCAGGCCAGTCCTCGCCCACAGACAACCCGCCAACCTTAAGCATATTCTCACCAGCAACCACGCACCGCACCATAACAACTCTAACTCAGGAACCAACCCATGCAACAAACCTCGATGCCATCTCTGCCCACATATCTACACCAGCAACACCATCACAGGACCTAACCAGATCAGCTACAACATCACCGGCTCATTCACCTGCACGTCCACCAATGTTATATATGCCATCATGTGCCAGCAATGCCCCTCTGCTATGTACATTGGCCAAACTGGACAGTCACTACGCAAGAGCATAAATGGATACAAGTCAGATATCAGGAATGGCAATATACAAAAACCTGTAGGAGAACACTTCAACCTCCCTGGCCACACAATAGCAGATGTAAAGGTAGCCATCTTACATCAAAAAATCTTCAGGACCAGACTCCAAAGAGAAACTGCTGAGCTCCAGTTCATTTGCAAATTTGACACCATCAGCTCAGGATTAAACAAAGACTGAATGGCTATCCAACTACAGAAGCAGTTTCTCCTCCCTTGGTGTTCACACCTCAACTGCTAGCAGAGCACCTCACCCTCCCTGATCGAACTAACCTCGTTATCTCCATACTGATTTATACCTGCCTCTGGAAATTTCCATTCTTGCATCTGAAGAAGTGAGGTTCTTACCCACGAAAGCTTATGCTCCCAATACTTCTGTTAGTCTTAAAGGTGCCACAGGACCCTCTGTTGCTTTTTATATTTCTCAATGTGCATGTAAACAGATAGATGAATAAACATATTTTGTCTGACAGAAAACCCATTTGTCACCTTTGCGGGTGATTAACCCCCAGGCACAGACTTTAAGAACATACTTTCACTTACATAGTATCTGTACATACATTTCACTCTGATACTGATGACCAGTGTGATACTGGTTTTTATTTGAGACCTCAGATGACACTCGTTGATGAACTAGAATATACATTTCAGACCCAACAGATCCCTGTAAGGCCTCAGCACTCCCTTGCCAGTTGACATTAAGAGGTTATTGTGTCCCACATGGTGCTTTGTAAGTGTTCAGGATGCCTATGTGCCTTATAGCCTTCTCCTGCAGAATGTGATGAAATGCAGAATCCCCTGTGTAGTTTTACTCGAGTAGTAACTGATTCTGAGAGAATAACTGTTCTTGTTCAGAGACCCAAGGCTGAGATATTTATACGAAGCAGCTTACTGCTGAGGAGGTTCTTAGCCCAGGATTTGGGTATTGCCCTGTAAACAGAGTGCACTCTCCAGAAATGATGCCGAAATGTGCTCTGCTCTCTCTTCTCTGTCATCTGCATGCCTGATGTAAATCCTTGTGCTCTGAATAACTGTTGCCCTCTGAAGTCCCCCCATCCCTGTGTCCAAATCAAAGCTGGCCATCTCAGCTTCAGACACGGCTCCTATCCACCTTGTCAGATCACCTGCTGCACCCCCATTCTTTCAACCACTGTATATAATCCTGTCTACTCCAGGTCTCTCCAAACTACCTCTATTTTAGGTGCCCTATCTCTGAGGTATCTGTGCGAATCTCACCCCCTGTCCTTGAGGAAGGCTTATTTCCTCACTTTGCCCAGGATTATATTAAGTGAGAGTTAATATTGGGTTAGATGAGAGTAGTCAGAATTTAAATTAGCTACCCTCCTGCATTATTATTTAATAATAGCTAGCAAACAGGAGCAGCTAACCGGAGAGTTTTGTGAGGTGAAGGAGGAGCAATTACGTGACCCTTGGAGTAAGTTTGTTGTCTGTAGTGTGTGTGTTTGTGATGTGCTTGCTGCTTGACTGAAATATACCGTGTGTGTGCTGAGCCTAGCGGCCTGCTAGGCAAGGCTGAGCGATGAGAGCTTCTTAATGAGGCTTTGATTCCTAAACCTTTTAGCACCCATCAACCCTTAACCAGGGGGCAGGGCTACTCAGGAAGACCAGGGCTTTAAAAAGTCCTCTCCTAAGCGACCAGAGGAGCGGCTAATAGGGGAGTTTTGTGAGGGAGTTTACAGGAGGAGCGTGAGGGGGGCTAGATACACTTAACATTCCTAAACTTCTTTAAACTTAAAGCCAAAACCACCCCCTGATAAAAACAAAAGAACAATAAAGGAACGAGATTCAGGAGTTAAAATATAATGCAGGCAGAAGTCCAGCAACAGAGTGGGGGCTATCCACTTTATTGCACCCAATGCAGCATGCATGATTACCTGCCCTATGGGCAGGTGGCGTGTGTGTGCATTCGGTGCAAGGAGTTCCTGGCCCTCAGAGACCGTGTACGGGCTTTGGAGACCAGACTGGCTGAAGTGGAGGAGATAAGGGAGACAGAGCGGTACATAAATGAGACTTTCTGGACACACCGTAAAACAGCCTCTGTGCTGTTGAGGAGAATGAAAGTCTCAGGGAAGGAGAACATCCAACTGGAGCAGAGGGAAACAATCCCATAGTGGGGACCCTCCTTCCAGATGATGTCATGGTATCGTCTCGCACTGAGGATACCTCTTCCGTGAAGGGAGCTCCAGTTATTAGGAAAAGACAGGTATTGGTAATGCGCAATTCAGTTACTAGAAACATAGATAGCTGGGTTTGCGTGGATAGAAAGCTGGCTAGATCGTCGGGCTCAATGGGTAGTGATCAATGGCTCCATGTCTAGTTGGCAGCCGGTTTCAAGCGGAGTGCCCCAAGGGTCGGTCCTGGGGCCGGTTTTGTTTAATATCTTTATTAATGATCTGGAGGATGGTGTGGACTGCACTCTCAGCAAGTTTGCAGATGACACTAAACTGGGAGGCGTGGTAGATACACTGGAGGGTAGGGATCGGATACAGAGGGACCTAGACAAATTAGAGGATTGGGCCAAAAAAAACCTGATGAGGTTCAACAAGGACAAGTGCAGAGTCCGGGACTTAGGACGGAAGAATCCTATGCACTGCTACAGACTAGGGACCGAATGGCTAGGTAGCAGTTCTGCAGAAAAGGACCTAGGGGTTACAGTGGACGAGAAGCTGGATATGAGTCAACAGTGTGCTCTCGTTGCCAAGAAGGCTAACGGCATTTTGGGCTGTATAAGGGGGGGCATTGACAGCAGATCGAGGAACGTGATCGTTCCCCTTTATTCGACATTGGTGAGGCCTCATCTGGAATACTGTGTCCAGTTTTGGGCCCCACACTACAAGAAGGATGTGGAAAAATTGGAAAGAGTCCAGCGGAGGGCAACAAAAATGATTAGGGGTCTGGAGCACATGACTTATGAGGAGAGGCTGAGGGAACTGGGATTGTTTAGTCTCCAGAAGAAAAGAATGAGGGGGGATTTGATAGCTGCTTTCAACTACCTGAGGGGGGGTTCCAAAGAGGATGGAGCTCGGCTGTTCTCAGTGGTGGCAGATGACAGAACAAGGAGCAATGATCTCAAGTTGCAGTGGGGGAGGTCTGGGTTGGATATTAGGAAACACTATTTCACTAGGAGGGTGGTGAAGCATCTGGAAGATCTGTTGGAATTGGAAAAGGTTCAGGAAAGGGCAACAAAAATGATTAGGGTATGGAATGGCTGCCATATGAGGAAAGATTAATAAGACTGGGACTTTTCAGCTTGGAAAAGAGACGACTAAGGGGGGATATGACTGAGGTCTATAAAATCATGGTTGGTGTGGAGAAAGTAAAAAAGGAAGTTGTATTTACTCCTCCTCATAATACAAGAACTAGGGGTCACCAAATGAAATTAATAGGCAGCAGATTTAAAGTAAAAGGAAGTATTTTTTCACACAACGCAAAGTCAACCTGTGGAACTCCTTGCCAGAGGTTGTTGTGAATGCCAAGACTATAACAGGGTTCAAAAAAGAACTAGATAAATTCATGGAGGATAGGTCCATCAATGGCTATTATCCAGGATGGGCAGGGAAGGTGTCCTTAGCCTCTGTTCGCCAGAAGCTGGGAATGGGTGACAGGTAATGGATCGCTTGATGATTAACTGTTCTGTTCATTCCTTCTGGGGCACCTATCATTGGCCACTGTCAGAAGACAGGACTGGTCTAGATGGACCTTTGGTCTGACCCAGTATGGCCGTTCTTATGTTCTTAATATGCTACAAAGCCAGTTTTGTACCTTGCATTTTCTAGCCAATAGTTTTGCCCATATATCACATGATCAGGAGAGGAGAAAAGAGGTGGCCCAACAGTCCTGTGCATCTGCTGTCATTTTATTTTCTTGGCACTGACAGCTTTGAATTTCAGCAGGTGAGCCCCTGTCCCCAACAACAATGTAAGTAAGGGAAGAGGTAAGGAGAAGTGTTGGGAGGTTAGAGAAAGATGGCGAAGCATGTTCGCTGAAAGTGGAAGTAAGCAGTTATAACAAGCACCAGCACTCTGAGACTAAGTGTCTACACTGCACTACACTTGTCACAGTGTAGACAAGATTGTGAGCTCTAAGGGCTGTAGGTATCTAGTGTTCTTGGTTTGCTCAGAATGTGTTTTGATTAAATTTTTGCAATAGCTCAATAAGCCTTGACCTGTGTACAGTGTTATTTGCCTTTTGAAAGATGCAAGTATCAGGAAAGCCGATCTGCCTGTCAGAAGTAGAATATCTAGGACAAGGAACAATATGTTTTAAAGATATAGCAGCTTCAGTGCATATGTATAGTGTTTATACATTAATGCTAAGCTGCGTAATTCATCGTTGAAATTATGCTGAGATGGTAAGGGCTGCTCCAAGTACTGAAGTCATTCTAAGTCCCAGAGTTTCTGTGGTGGTTGCTCAGATTAAATGAAAGTTCCTTTGCCTCCCTCCCTTTTGGACCAGTTCCTGCAAACACTGCTGGGTCTACAATGGAGCTTACTACCACAAGAGTTGTACTGGGAGTACTTTGGGCAATGAGCACAACACCCAGCAGTTTTGTGACGTCTTACTCACACTGGGTAATACTTTACCCCTCCAGTAGTCCCTTTGAAATCAATGTTGGAGAAGCAAGGTACTACTCAGTATGAGTCAGGGTATCACAAACTAATACGATGTTCTCACTTTGTTACAGTAGCTTAATTCAGTGTCACAAATTCCTTTGTAAAGCAGTCTGTTCTGTGGGGTATTGTGAGAGGCTCTGCCTAGTGATACCACAGGGGCCAGGACTGTAATCTCCTCTAGAAGTGACATACATACAGACTTTACTTTTAAAACAAATTTATTTTCTTTGAAAAATCTTTAATAAAGAGGACTGCATTTTCCTGGAAAAAAATCTTGGAACATCTGCATATTATGTTCTAAACCAAAATGCTTTTATTTTGTAGTGACAGCCATGGTGCTCATGGATCATTTAAAATTTTCTGAGCAGTTTCTTCATTATTAGTGGGGAAACCCTGGTTCCATATTTTATATAATAACATTAGATAATTTAGGGTTGGGGGAGGGAGTGTTGCCCCATAAATGTCAGAGTGCTTGCTTATCTTATTCATTCAGATAAACACCTCTCAACATCCTGTTTTTGTCATACGAACAGGAAAAGAACAATTGTTTGAGATGTGCGTCAGTCATACTTGTAACCAGGCAGTCTCATAACCCTCCCCATTTACCATAGCAACCAACAGTCCTCTTAGAAATGTGTCAGTGGTATCTTGACAGGGATCCTTTCTTTTGTACTTCAGCTTCCAGTATGTGGGCTGTAATTTTACAAGCATCATGTGTGTTGGGCACCAGAGCTTTCCAATTTTACCTCAGATAAAGGGGTAAACATGTCAGTTTTGCCTTGCATAAATAAATGGACATTGCCATTTTTACCTGATCTCTGTCTCTTTGGTCTTCCTGTACCTATTACCAGGAATCCTGAAAATTCAGAGGCAAATTATTTAGTCATCTAAAGCATTATCTAAATGGCAAATTTTAGCCTGAGTTTATTTGTAATGCACACAACGCATATTAGAGAAGGGGTTGTCTGAGCCAACTGTTTGTGAAAATGAATTTGGTTCTTGGCTGAATTATTAAAAGGTGACCTGGAAAGCTTTGTATCTGCAAAAATCAGCCATCAAGGTTCTCTGAGCCTCCTGCAGCAGTTTATGACATTCTTAACATTAGGTCCCCGACACCCACTGCACTTTCGAAAATCCCACCCAGGAACGTCTCAAGCAGCAGTATTGCCCATAATACCCTGTGTGAGATGTTGTAATTCACGGTTGCTGGGGAAAATAGCAACTTTGGGGTGTAAGTAAATAAAGGAGGAAATAATTTTCTAATATTTTCTTTTAAAATATAATGATTTGTAGTGCCAGTCTGCTTTTGGAAGACCTGATTCTTACTTACAGTGGTGTAAATTGAGGTAATTTCATTAGCAAAGCAGAGAGGGGAACCGGGCCCAGAGTCTACTAATTATTTGGCAGGCAGATGGGCTGGGCAGTCTAGTAGGTCCTTTCTATCTCCAACTTCTGTGATTTTTAAAATTATTTTTGTCTAAGCTTTTTGGTTCACCTTTCCCATTATGTAAATAAGACTCAGTTTGCAGCTTGTTGGGGGCTGACAATGTTTCTTCCAATTAAATTCTTCTCTTGAAAGAAAATGTGCTTACTTGGGTAAGGCAACAGGTCACTGCAGAAAACCTGCCACATGGGTATGGCTCTTTGCATTGGGAAGGGTAAAAGCAGATTACCCACTGCTGTCTGGATTGGCATTTGTCTTGATGAGGGAGGGTGCTTTACCCACATGAATCGTAGAATATCAGGGTTGGAAGGGACCTCAGGAGGTCATCTAGTCCTACCCCCTGCTCAAAGCAGGACCAATCCCCAACTAAATCATCACAGCCACGGCTTTGTCAAGCCTGACCTTAAAAACCTCTAAGGAAGGAGATTCCACCACCTCCTAACCCATTCCAGTGCTTCACCACCCTACTAGTGAAAAAGTTTTTCCTAATATCCAACCTAAACCTCCCCTACTGCAACTTGAGACCATTACTCCTTGTTCTGTCATCTGGTACCACTGAGAACAGTCTAGATCCATCCTCTTTAGAACCCCCTTTCAGGTACACCTCTACCCCGATATAACGTGACCCAATATAACACGAATTCAGATATAACATGCTAAAGCAGTGCTCCGGGGGGGTCAGGGCTGCGCACTTCGGTGGATCAAAGCAAGTTCGATATAATGCGGTTTTACCTATAATGCGGTAAGATTTTTTGGTTCCCGAGGACAGCGTTATATTGGGGTAGAGGTGTAGTTGAAAGCAACTATCAAGTCCCCCCTCATTCGTCTCTTCTGCAGACTAAATAATCCCTCAGCCTCTCCTCATAAATCATGTGCTCCAGCCCCCTAATCATTTTTGTTGCCCGCCGCTGGACTCTTTCCAATTTTTCCACATCCTTCTTGTAGTGTGGGGCCCAAAACTGGACACAGTACTCCAGATGAGGCCTCACCAATGCCGAATAGAGGGGAATGATCACATCCCTCGATCTGCTGGAAATGCTCCTACTTATACAGCCCAAAATGCCGTTAGCCTTCTTGGCAACGAGGGCACACTGTTGACTTATATCCAGCTTCTCGTCCACTGTAACTCCTAGGTCCTTTTCTGCAGAACTGCTGCCTAGCCACTCGGTCGCTAGTCTGGAGCAGTACATGGGATTCTTCCGTCCTAAGTGCAGGACTCTGTGATTGTCCTTGTTGAACCTCATCAGATTTCTTTTGGCCCAATCCTCTAATTTGGCTAGGTCCCTCTGTATTCTATCCCTACCCTCCAGTTCGTCTACCACTCCTCCCAGTTAAGTGTCATCTGCAAACTTGCTGATGGTGCAATCCATACCATCCTCCAGATCATTAATGAAGATATTGAACAAAACTGGTTCCAGGACCGACCCTTGGGGCAATCCGCTTGATACGGGCTGCCAACTAGACATGGAGCCATTGATCACTATCCATTGAGCCCGATGGTCTAGCCAGCTCTCTACCCACCTTATAGTCCATTCATCCAGCCCATACTTCTTTAACTTGCTGGCAAGAATACTGTGGGAGACTGTATCAAAAGCTTTGCTAAAGTCAAGGAATAACACATCCACTGCTTTCCCCTCATCCACAGAGCCAGTTATCTCCTCATAGAAGGCAATTAGGTTAGTCAGGCATGACTTACCCTTGGTGAATCCATGCTGACTGTTCCTGATCACTTTCCTCTCCTCTAAGTGTTTCATAATTGATTCCTTGAGGACCTGCTCCATGATTTTTCCAGGGACTGAGGTGAGGCTGACTGGCCTGTAGTTCCCCGGATCCTCCTCCTTCCGTTTTTTAAAGATGGGCATTACATTAGCCTTTTTCCAGTCCTCCGGGACCTCCCCCAATCGCCATGAGTTTCCACAAGGTGGAAAGGTGATGGCTAATGACAATCTGGAGTTCTGAGGGTTCAAAGAGGAAAATGGCAGCCTCCCAACAGACCTTTGGGAAAGCAGTCACAGGCAGGAATGGCTAAGGAGTCCAAACTTTGATACCTGAGAATGAGAGATGAAACATTGCTGGTGAGTTTCTGTGCACTCCTTTTATCTTTGCCCACTGGTTTAGATGCAAGTTGCTGAATAAATAAACAAAACATAATGTATTTGGAGAGAATGTGGCAGTAACATCCTTGAAAATGTAACAGCACCGCCCTTAGGACATTCTGTTCAGCATCTCACCACAAAATAGGAGAAGAATAAATTGAAGTATCTTCCGCTGTAAAAACTTCATTTGACACTAGTTCAAAATTTGAACCATATTTCCACAGCCCCCATAATACTCCCCTACAGAGTATACGCCTGTTTCTATACATTTGTAATTTTAAAAAGCCCATAAAGGTAAAGAATGAGGAATCATCCATTTCAGTTTTCCAAGACTTTTCCCATAGCAAATTCCCAAGCCAAAAGATCTTTGATGGACTGGAGTTAAGATTGTAAATATATATCTGTTACATAGTGGAATGAAACTGAGTACATTGCAGTTGAAAGGCCTTGTGAAATCAGGGTTCAGTGGGCATTGAATCAGACCCCGAGAGAGGCAAAGCCCTACAAATATTGGAAAGATGGGACATTCAAAGTAAGATTAACATTTAACACACAACAGAAGCAATAGCAATGCAAGGTTAAAGTACCCCCAAAATCATTAACTCAGCTCCACTCACCGACTGCCATGAATGTTCTCCATGTCAAGCACAGTAGAGGGGATAGAACAAACCATGGTTTTTACTAGGAAAGCTAGTTACAACCTTAACTCCAAAGTGACTAATACTCTCTAGAATACCTAATGTTATTGGGAATTTATTCTTACAGGTGACAGCTTTGGTCTTCTAGTCTATGTGTTAAGAAAAAGACACTAACTGTTATGATGATCTTTTTCCAGGAAGAACAAATACCATAAAATCTAGAAATACTTCATGTCAGAATCAGAATGCTGGAGGTTTTCCATTTTTTAAAATTGTAAAACATCTAGATCTGGCCAGTTTACTAGGAACTGTAAAACAATTTGTTTAAAAAAAACCCAAACCCCAGGGTGAGATGCTCGTTATGCTGGTTAGAGAGGGAAAGTAGAACCAAATAGGCGCAACATGGATTACTCCTCTCCCTTCACGTAACTCTGCCAATATCATCTGAGCCTGAGCAGAGCCTGACAGTGGAGACTGTACATTGTTAGTGTTTTAAGTTTAGATATACCCTTCGAACCAGAACCAAATAGCATCAAATCACTGAATAGAAGTCCTCACTATGGACAGGTTTCAGAGTAGCAGCCGTGTTGGTCTGTATCTGCAAAAAGAACAGGCGTACTTGTGTCACCTTAGAGACTAACAAATTTATTTGACCATAAGCTTTCGTGGGCTACAGCCCACTTCATCGGATGCATAGAATGGAACATATAGTAAGGAGATATATATACAAATACAGAGAACATGAAAAGGTAGGAGTTGCCCTACCAACTGTAAGAGGCTAATTAATTAAGAGAAAAAACTTTTGTAGTGATAATCAAGATAGCCCATTACAGACAGTTTGACAAGAAGGTGTGAGGATACTTCACATGGGGAAATAGATTCAATGTGTGTAATGGCGCAGTCATTCCCAGTCTCTATTCAAACCTAAATTGATGGTATCTAGTTTGCATATTTCTCGTTGGAGTCTGTTTCTGAAGCTTTTCTGTTACAAAATTGCCACCTTTAAGTCTGTTACTGAGTGACCAGAGAGGTTGAAGTGTTCTCCTACTGGTTTTTGAATGTTATGATTCCTGATGTCAGATTTGTGTCCATTTATTCTTTTGCATAGAGACTGTCCGGTTTGGCCAATGTACATGGCAGAGGGGCATTGCTGGCACATGATGGGATATATCACATTGGTAGATGGGCAGGTGAATGAGCCCTAGATGGCGTGGCTGATGTGATTAGGTCCTATGATGATGTCACTTGAATAGATATGTGGACAGAGTTCGCATTGGGCTTTGTTGCAAGGATAGGTTCCTGGGTTAGTGTTTTTGTTGTGTGGTGTGTGGTTGCTGGTGAGTATTTGCTTCAGGTTGGGGGCTGTCTGTAAGCGAGGACTGGCCTGTCTCCCATGATTTGTGAGAGTGAGGGATCATCTTTCATGATAGGTTGTAGATCTTTGATGATGCGCTGGAGAGGTTTTAGTTGGGGGCTGAAGGTGACAGCTAGTGGCGTTCTGTTATTTTCTTTGTTGGGCCTGTCCTGTAGTAGGTGACTTCTGGGTACTCTTCTGGCTCAGTCAATATATTTTTTCACTTCAGCAGGTAGGTATTGTAGTTTCAAGAATGCTTGATAGAGATCTTGTAGGTGCTTGTCTCTGTCAGGGATTGGAGCAAATGCGGTTGTATCTTAGGCCTGGTCCACACTAACCCCCCACTTCGAACTAAGGTACGCAAATTCAGCTACGTTAATAACGTAGCTGAATTCGAAGTACCTTAGTTCGAACTTACCACGGGTCCAGACGCTGCAAGCAGGCTCCCCCGTCGATGCCGCGTACTCCTCTCGCTGAGCTGGAGTACCGGTGTCGACGGCAAGCACTTCCAGGATCGATCTGGGATCGATTTATCGCGTCTAGACAAGACGCGATAAATCGATCCCAGAAGATCGATCGCTTACATCCGGACCAGGAAGTAAGTATAGACGTACCCTTAGAGCTTGGCTGTAGACAATAGATGGTGTGGTGTGTCCTGGATGGAAGCTATGGATAGTTTGTTTTACATAGAAGAATCGGTATTTACAGAAAACCAGTTAAAGGCTATTAGTGTTAGGATTTGGGCATTTCCAGAGATGCTTGGAAGGGAGGAAATTGGTAAACTATATTCACTTTCTGAAATTATTTTGCATTTGATCCTTCCCTCTGAACTCCAAAGTGTTTAGGATACCTAACTGAAAGCCTGTAAACTTAGTTCCAGTCTGCCGCTTCTCCTGCTGTCCATTTATTGTGGTTTTCTCAGCACCATTGACTATGAAAGAATAATATGTTTAAGATAAGAAAGGAAACCGTTTATATATTAATTTTAGAATTCATAATTTTTCCTGTTCTTTACCAGGCTTCATGGGCTTTCAGGAAGACACTGTTGGCTTTCTATCATTGGGTTGTGTTTTTCTGTTGTAGTTTTGTGTCCTGTGAAACCATGATTAATGAAATAAAGGAAAATGTACTAATATTGTGATTTGGTTGACTTGCCTATATTCTTAGATAATCAGAGATGCAACAAGGCTCAGCAAGAAACAGCACTGCTGAGGTTAGATGAGGGTCTGGATATTTGGATAGCCCATCTCTTAAACAAATAGCCCCATCTGTTATTTCAGAAATATAATCCCCCATCCCACACCTCCCTCCGTCAACATTATCATCCAATGGGCATTTGCAGCAAGAGAAAAGTCCCCCTCCCCTTTTTTTTCCCCTATCGCTTAAAAGGTATCATTGGAAAAAGTCACTAAACTGAGAGTTAAAATAAGTAAAAATTGTATTGCTATGTTCTTGGTGGGGCTTTATGAAGTGGGTGTTTTGGAAAGTGTAGTGCCTTTAAAAAAGACTTCTTAGTGGGACATTTTTTGGTACGGTTGTTGCCTTATGTAAGAAAAGATGAGTTTTGCAGTTTACTATGAAAAGATTAAAGGTGTTTTTAGGGTAAAAAATGTTTGCTTCATTTTATTAATTTGGACTTTCGTTAAACATAAGAAACACCTCTTCAAAGGCTTGAGAGGCCCTTGAGCTTTAGTTTTTGTGTGATTTTTAAAGTTTTTAAATTGAATAAAAAATTAGGGCTGTCAAACGATTAAAAAATAATTGAAATTAATTGCAAGATTAAAAAAATAGTCACGATTAATCGCAGTTTTAATCGCACTGTTAAACAATAATAGAACAGTGTAATCTGGCGTGGCCTTCCCTCAGCTTCCGCCTCTGAGGGAGGCTATGCCTCCTCGCAGTTTGGTCTGCTATAGACTTTTCCAAGCAAAGAAAAAAAGGGGGGAATTAGTGGTTCTCAAGGGGCCCCGGCCTTCAAGTGGGGCAGGGCCATAAACAGTCTGGGCCAGTGGTGGGCAACCTGCAGCCCGTGGGCCGAATGTGGTCCATCAGGGTAATCTGATTGCGGGCCGTGAGACATTTTGCTGACATTGACCGTCCACAGGCCTGGTCCCCTGCACTAGTGGCTGCAGTTTGCCGTTCCCGGTTATGTAGTTATGTAAAAAAATAGTTATATAATTCTATATTTGTAAGTTGCACTTTCATGATAAAGAGATTGCACTACAGTACTTGTACTTGTATGAGGTGAATTGAAAAATACTATTTGTAATAAAAAATAATAATATAAAATGAGCACTGTATACTTTGTATTTTGTGTTGCAGTTGAAATCAATATATTTGAAAATGTAGAAAAACATCCAAAATATTTATAATAAATTTAAATTGATATTCTATTATTGTTTAACAATGTGATTAAAACTGCTAAGGGCGACTTTTAAAAAAAATCTAGTTAATTTGTTTTGTGTTAATTGCTTGAGTTAACAGTGATTAACTATAAAAAAATAACTGCACTTTTCTCAGTAAAAGTGGGGTATTTTGTGAACAGTGAGTTTTCCCTTTATTGACAACATTTTCATTTTGGGAGAGAAGGTCTGACCAGATAAATTAGCCTTTAATTTTATTTGAATAGATTTTATTTGGCCTGTATTTAAAAAAAAAAAAAAGAGTTTTAGCCATTTTGAAAACAAAAAATGCTTATGTGTTTAAATCAGATGCATATTTGTCTTTTTATTATTTAATGCATATTTATTACTTAATAAATAATAATGTCTACATTCCATTTCAATTTAAAGTATGGGGATTAGAAAAACATAAAACTTCTGACTCACCAAGAACTAGACATTTATTTACATAATTGTCTGGTTTGCCATTTTGCTTTCACAACTTGCATTTTTGAAGAGTGGGTTGCATTTTGCCTGAGCAATAGATGAATCTTTCTTCCATTGGAGAGGAATGGATTTCTTTTTTTTCCCCCCAGAAAAGATGAGTTTTGCCTTCAAATGTGTTTTTTTAACAGCTTAGTCTTTATAAGAAGCTTCTCCCTTGACTCACTTTCCCATATTTTCTTCCCTTTTAGCCCTTCTGTCTTTTGCTGCAGTTGTTTGCCTTCCTCATGCTGTCTTTGTTTTACTCTTTTGTCCCCCCACCAGACTTTACCCCCTTTTTCTCTTCCGTTTGCTCCATTCCCTTTCCACTCTCACCCTTTTGTCTCCCAGTCTCTGTCTCCAAATTCCGACTTCTCCTAGGTCTTTGCCATCATCTAGTCAACATGACAAACTCTTAGAGACATTGCAGAATGTACTGATCACGTGAAGGGTTGTTTTTGGCAAATGGCCACCATTCGTTTCTGAGGAATTTCTCTGAATGTCTCAAATTTTTCTCCAGAGAAATTCAGTAAGAAACACTAGATCTGCTTAATCCCGAATACAGAAGTAACAACACAGTTAACAAACGAAGGGGTCTTCCTTTATTAGGTACTTCTGGCTTCACTGCATCCTCAAGCTCCGTCTCCAACTTCAGCTATAACTTTTGAACTGTGGTAGACTTCAAAACACTTGTCATTTAGAAAATTGTAGCTCAAGACTGAGCCTAAGGATGGAGTGGAGCAAGAAATACCTAATAAAGAAGGATCCCTCCGTTTGCTAGCCGTGTTGTTACTTCATTTTCTTTTCTTATTGCTCTGATCCAGTTAATGTCAGCATAGTTATATATATTAGAAAGGCATACTTGTCTTATTGGGTTTCAGGGAGAGAACCTTAAGAAATAAGAACTACTCTTGGTAACAAAATATTGTAAATTCTAATATTTTTGTTAAAGAAAAAAGTTTGTTGCTTCTGAAAATAAGTAATCACTCATTTTGTATGATTTCATCCTTTTGTGTGTGTGTCTTCTGCAGTTCATAATAAACATTGAGGGGTGAGGAACAGCTATTCTGTACAATTCAAACTTACCAGGCTCCTAGTAACTAGCCTCTACTGACTTAAATATTCCTTTAAAATTATCTGACATTCACACTGGCAACCTGTTGTACATACATTAGGTGATTATTACATTATAGACAGTCGGAGGTCTCCGACTTTTTGGAGTGTGGGCTACATCTTAGTAGAAAGACCGTCCCAGAGACCATGAGTGCGTGGACCACCTCCTTTTCTATCCCATTATATTTATATAACACCCTCATGGCAATGAACCTATTGATGTATTTTTAGCTGTGTGGAGAAGGTGTGGGAGGGGGTGGGGTCACTGAGGGAGAGGCAGTTTTTGAAACTTCCCAAACATCAGAGAAGGGGGTGCAGGAGGATGCATCGTAACCAAACTGCTATGAGAAATCAAGAGAACTGGTGGTGCTGTTTGTGGAAATAAAGTGGAAACAGTATGGTTCCAGGAAGAATCACTCTGTCTTGGGGCTCAAGAACACACAATCTGTGATGAGAAGGGACCAGAAGGTTAATGGAGTCTCTTCACGCAGAGTGAACTTTCAGATAAGAACAGTTGGAGAACTTGAGTCTCCTTGTGTACTCCAGGGGTGTGGCTCTGCAGAGGCAATACACTCCTTATGCTCTAGTTCAGTGTTTCTCAACTTTTTTGATGCCAGAGACCAGCTTGCTGCCTTCCTAACCTGTGTCAGGGAGATCTTAGGGACCAGTGCCAGTCCACAGACAGTTTGTTGAGAAACACTCACCTATTTCAAAAAGGAGTTACTTTGAGGAAGTTCTATTCTTCTTCGAGTGCTTGCTCATATCCATTCCAGTTAGGTGTGCGCGCGCCGCGTGCACGATCGTCGGAAGATTTTTGCCCTAGCAACCCCGGTGGGTCGGCTGTGGAGCCCCCTAGAGTGGCGCCGTTATGGCGCTGGATATATACCCCAGCCGACCCAGCGCCCCCTCAGTTCCTTCTTACCGCCCCTGACGGTCGTTGGAACTGTGGAGCGCGGCATAGCTGATCTCCACTCTCCCTAGCTTTCTCATTTTCATTAGTGTAGATAGTTGTATATAGTTGTTATAGTCCTTAGATAGTTAATTGTTAGTTTTTTGTTTAGTTGTAAATAGTTAGCGGGGGTTTAGGGGGTTGTCTCCCCCCTTTTCCCCCCGGCGCGCAGCCGGGCTCATGCCCAAGGCTCCTGGCTTTAAGCCGTGCGCGTCCTGCGGGAAGCACATGCCAACAAGCGACCCGCATAGCTCCTGCTTGAAGTGCCTTGGGGAGGCCCATCCCGCAGATAAGTGCCCTATCTGCAAGGCCTTCAAGCCGAGGACGAGGAAGGAGCGAGATTTCAGGCTCCGACAGCTCCTGATGGAGGCGGCTCTGAGTCCGGACCCTCCTTCGGCGCGCAGCGCCCCGGCACCGAGCACTTCGGTGCACAGCACCCCGGCACCGAGCGCCTCCGTGCGCAGCGCCCCGGCGGCTCCGACCGGCGCAACGGATAAACCACGGCACCGACCGACGTCGGCACCGCGCCCGCCTCAGGGACCTCGGCGCCGATCGCTGTCTCCGGGCCACAAGAAGGTCCGTAAGACCCTGGACAAGGCTGCGCCGCAGACGCCGGCTCCCTCGGTGCCGGGGGTAGAGCCGCGTCCACCGTTGGACCGCCCACAACAGGCGGCCCCACCGTTGACTCCGGCACCGAGGCCGTCGAGTCCGGTGCGGACTGTTTCCCCACCTAGGTTGGTGGTGGAACCTTGTCTCCCGTCCACCCCGGAGACATTTGCAACGGCACGGGACCTGATTGCCTTCACTGAACCGGGGCCGTCACACCTCCCGGCACCGGCTGCTCCGCGACAGCTGCAGTCCAGGGGCAAGCCTGCCCTGCTGCGCCCGCCGTCTCCAGCCCCAGACTTGCGGCACCGTTCGAGGTCCAGGAGCACGTCCCGACGCCGCTCGGAGTCCCGGCGCCGGATGTCACCTCGGCGCCGGTCGTACTCGCGGCACCGATCACCTTCACGACGCCGTTCCAGATCCCGGCACCGTCGTGACGACCGGCACCGCTCGGGCTCAAGGAGGAGCTCCCGGCACCGGTATGAGCGCCGCTCGGGCTCGAGAGGCCGCTCCCGGTACCGGGCCTCCTCGAGATCTTCGTCCCGCTCCAGATCGGGCTCTCGGCACCGAAGAGACTACCGGCACCGATCCCGATCTGGATCTCGGCACCGTTTCCCGGCACCGGGCAGGGACAGATCGCCCTACGACCGGCACCGACCGGCACCGTACCATCCGGTGCCGGTGTCGGTGCGCTCGGCACCGCCGTGGCCATCGAGGTCGGCGTCCCGTTCCTCGGAGGCGGAGGCCACCCACCTGGAGGAGACAGCGGAGGACCCTACGCAAGCTCCTGCGCATTGGTCCTTCTGGACGCCGTGGGCCTACCACCAGGCGCAAGGCGCCCCTCCTTCTGCGTCCCGCTCGGCACGCTCCGAGCCCAGAGCCCCGGAGGCCACCATCTCTCGCCCCCCACCAGGTGGTATGGAGGCGCCGGTGCCCACTCCGGTGGGGGCCCTGGTCCCAGGGGCTGCTGACGTTCGACAGGAACAACTGGAGCAGGAACCACCCTTGGACCCCTTGCCACCGGGGGGATCTTCCTCCTCCTCCCCCGATGAGGCGGTAGCGGGCACATCCGCCATGGGTCCGCCTCCTATTGACCTGCGAGCGCACCAGGACCTCTTGCGAAGGGTGGCGCGCAATATGGACCTCCAAATTGAGGAGATCGTGGAGGTTCACGACCCCATTGTAAATATCCTGTCAGCGGACGCTCCCTCTCGCGTGGCGCTACCGTTGATCCCGACCATTCAAGCTAATGCCACCACCATCTGGCAGACCCCGGCCTCGATTCCACCCACGGCCAGAGGAGTGGAGCGGAAGTACTTTGTCCCCTCCAAAGACCATGAATATCTCTATACCCATCCTCAGCCGTGCTCACTGGTGGTATCATCGGTGAATGCACGGGAGCGCCATGGCCAGCAGGCCGCTGCGCCCAAGTCGAAGGACGCTAAGCGCTTCGACTTGTTCGGACGCAAGGTCTACTCGGCAGGGGGGCTCCAACTCCGAGCGGCCAACCAGCAGGCGCTCCTGAGCCGCTACTCCTTCAACTCCTGGTCCTCGATGGGGAAATTCAAGGAGCTGGTTCCCCAGGAGTCGAGGGAGGAGTTTGGGGCTTTGGTAGAGGAGGGTATGAGGGTGGCGCGCACCTCCTTACAAGCCTCGCTTGACATTGCAGACTCGGCAGCCAGGACCCTGGCGTCGGGGATAGCCATGCGGCGACTCTCCTGGCTCCAGGTGTCTGGCTTGCCACCAGAGCTACAACAGACGCTTCAAGATCTGCCGTTTGAGGGCCAGGGACTCTTCTCAGAGAAGACTGACGCGAGGCTCCAAAACCTCAAGGACTCGCGGACAATGATGCGCTCCCTGGGGATGCATGTCCCGGGGCCTCAGCGCAGACCCTTCCGGCCACCGCCACAGAGATTTTACCCTCCCCCGCCGCGTCCTAGACAGGACTTTGCCAGGCGGCGGGGTCGAGGGGGCAGGCGGAGGTCGACCGGCCCTCAACCTGGTCAAAACCAGGGACAGCCTAGGCCACCTTCAGGGCCTAGGCAAAACTTTTGAAGGTGCGGTCGAGGACGGCACCTCGGCCTGTATCCAGGATCCAACTCCTCCCTTCCGGGATCGCCTCTCCCGCTTCCACCGTGCTTGGTCCCTTATAACCTCGGACCGCTGGGTCCTTCGCACGGTGGAGAGGGGATACGCCCTCCAATTTTCCTCGCCCCCCCCCTCCCACTCCCCCTCCCCGTCCCTCTTCAGGGACCCCTCTCACGAGCAACTCCTTACACAGGAGGTTTTTGGGCTCCTCTCTTTGGGGGCCATAGAGGAGGTTCCATCGGAGCTAAGGGGCGGGGGGTTTTACTCCCGCTACTTCCTGATCCCCAAGTCAAAAGGGGGTCTACGGCCCATCTTAGACTTGCGCGGACTCAACAAATTCATAGTAAAGTTGAAGTTCCGCATGGTTTCATTGGGGACCATCATCCCTTCACTGGATCCTGGAGACTGGTTCGCCGCCCTCGACATGAAGGACGCTTATTTTCACATAGCGATCTATCCGCCTCACAGGCGCTTCCTACGATTTGTAGTAGGCGCAATGCACTACCAATTTGCAGTCCTTCCCTTCGGCTTGTCTTCGGCTCCCAGAGTGTTCACAAAGTGTCTGGCAGTCGTCGCGGCCTTCCTTCGTCGACAAGGGATACAGCTGTTCCCGTACTTGGACGACTGGCTGGTACGCGGCCGCACCAGGGACCAAGTGCAGGCTCATGTCCGCATGGTGACACACACTTTCCACGAGTTGGGCATTCTACTCAACAGAGAAAAATCCACCCTCGTACCAACTCAGAGGATAGAGTTTATCGGAGCAGTCCTGGACTCCAGACGCGCCCAAGCTATCCTCCCCGACAGCCGCTTTCAGACCATCCTAAGTGTCATTCAAGGACTCAGGACTTTTCCAATCACCACCGTAAGGACTTGCCTTGCCCTATTGGGCCACATGGCCTCGTGCACGTACGTGACCAGGCACGCCAGGCTACGACTTCGCCCACTGCAGGCTTGGCTGTCATCGGTCTACCGTCCTCATCGAGACGACCTGAATATGGTGGTCACGGTTCCGGCCTCGGTCCGGGCCTCCCTCACCTGGTGGACGGATCGTACGGTGGTCTGTGCAGGAGTACCCTTTCACGACCCACAACCCTCCCTCCACCTAGTCACGGATGCTTCATCTCTAGGTTGGGGCGCTCACCTCGGAGAGCACCATACCCAGGGCCTCTGGTCCGTGGCCCAACTAGCCCTCCACATCAACGTCAGAGAGCTGATGGCGGTGCGCCTAGCTTGCCAGACGTTCCTCAACTTCCTACAGGGCCGTTGCGTGTTGGTTCTCACCGACAACACCACGGCAATGTTCTACATCAACAAGCAAGGCGGAGCCCACTCATCGCTCCTATGTCAAGAGGCCATTCGCCTGTGGGACTTCTGCATCGCCCACTCGATACATCTTACGGCATCCTTCCTTCCTGGAGTCCAGAATACGCTGGCGGACCGTCTCAGCAGGTCCTTCCAGACACACGAGTGGTCAATTCGCCCGGACGTCATCTATTCCGTCTTCCAGAGGTGGGGATTTCCCCAGATCGACCTCTTCGCATCTCGGGCCAACAGGAAGTGCCAGGTGTTCTGCTCCCTACACGGACGAGCCCCGGGCTCTCAGTCAGACGCCTTCCTTCTAACATGGAAGGACCACCTGTTCTACGCCTTCCCTCCATTTCCGCTGGTCCACAGGGTACTGCTCAAGATCCGCAGGGATCATGCACGGGTGATTCTAGTCGCCCCCGCCTGGCCGAGGCAACACTGGTACTCCACACTGCTGGATCTTTCGGTACGAACGCCGATCACGCTCCCCTTGAGCCGGGACCTCATCTCCCAGGACCACGGCCGGTTGTGTCACCCCGACCTACAGTCCCTCCACCTCACGGCGTGGATGCTCCATGGTTGAGTCGGACAGAGCGGCAGTGCTCGCAGGCCGTCCAGCAGGTTCTGCTGGGAAGTCGAAAGCCCTCTACCCGAACCACTTATCTAGCCAAGTGGAAGCGGTTCTCCTGTTGGTGCGAGCAACGAGCTACTTCTCCCTTGCAGGCACCTATCCCCTGCATACTGGAATACCTCCTGTCCTTAAGACAGCAAGGCTTGGCGACATCCTCAATCAAGGTTCACCTCGCCGCTATTTCCGCTTTCCACCCAGGAGAACTCACGTCCTCGGTTTTCTCTAACCCGATGGTGGTTAGATTCCTCAAGGGCTTAGACCGACTGTACCCACAGCAACGACAGCCGGTTCCGACGTGGGACCTCAACCTCGTGCTCTCCAGGCTCACAGGGCCTCCGTTTGAACCATTGGCGACCTGCTCACTCCTGTACTTATCCTGGAAGACAGCTTTCCTCGTGGCCATCACCTCAGCACGACGCGTCTCTGAACTCAGGGCGCTGACATCCGAGCCCCCTTACACGGTGTTCCACAAGGACAAGGTGCAGCTTCGCCCCCATCCTGCCTTTCTCCCGAAGGTGGTGTCACCTTTTCACATTAATCAGGACATATTCCTTCCAGTCTTCCATCCGAAGCCGCACGCTACTCGTCACGACCAGCGTTTGCATTCCTTAGACGTTCGCAGGGCCCTGGCTTTCTATATCGACCGTACAAAGCCATTTAGGAAGACAACGCAACTTTTCGTTGCAGTGGCCGACCGGATGAAAGGCTCACCGGTCTCTTCACAGTGCCTGTCCTCTTGGATTACGTCCTGCATTCGTGCTTGCTACGACCTGGCCGGTGTACCGACGCCACGCCTCACTGCTCATTCCACGAGGGCCCAGGCCTCCTCGACTGCCTTCCTGGCTCAAGTACCGATCCAGGACATTTGTAGAGCTGCAGTGTGGTCATCGGTCCACACATTTGCTACTCACTATGCGCTGGTGCAACAATCCAGAGACGATGCTGCTTTCGGGTCAGCGGTTCTGCATACAGCAATGTCTCACTCCGACCCCGCCACCTAGGTGGGGCTTGGGAGTCACCTA
>NW_020664859.1:570464-618394 GCF_002925995.2 Terrapene triunguis | reverse complement strand
CCAAATATTTAAAAAATGCCTTGCTTCAGGTGTTTGTTACATGTATTTATATGAATGAGTATATAATTACAAAGAAAAGTATGGAATTCACGATGGCAAGAGCAATTCTCTGTAAAATCATGTTCACAAGCTCAAAGAATCCCTTTACACAGTGTAGTAAAGATGTAGAGGCTAATTATTCCAACCAGTATGTGGTTAGATTGAAGTTTCTTTATGTGAGATGTACGCATTAAGAATAGGCAAGGCTGAAGACTTGAAGGTTGTAAATATCTATCGGTTACTTATGGAGGAACTTTGTATCTTTTTTTTTTTCAATCCCCAATGTTAGTTTGAAAATTCAAAGTTAATGTTATCTTAAAAAACAATATCTGATCATCAGAAAAGATAGAAATTTATCTTTAATGTCACCCAAACAATTTTAACGTGGTCCCTGAACCCACTAACCTTCCACTTTATGTATCCAGCGTACCTTGCGTGTCAGGATACAAATGTTTTGCTGGGAGACTGTTGACAAATCAGGTTTTGATAGAGACTTCAGTAAATCTAAACTGTTTATTACTTTGCATGTGGAATCAAGGCAGTTGAGACCATGGCTTTGGTTTTGTACATTTGTGTCTGTGATACGAGTGTGATTGCCCACAACCCTGCACCTCCTAGCTTGTGAACTACTTATTTGTTGAGTTCTTAGCTCCAGATATGCTGCCTACATGTACGTACAGCTTCACAGTATGATATTTAAATATTTACAACCCTCTTTTCTTTTGCAGAATTGTCCCAAATGATCGTTCTGTTAAACTGAAGATGTTCATTGAGGATAGGCTTGTTTCCTGGGTTTTAGTATTATTTTAGGCAAAAACCATAAGGGGAGAGTAAGGTTGTTTATGACCTAATTGATGGGTCGATTTGGTTTGGAAATCATTATATTTATTATCTGCCTCTTGTTAGACATGGTAATAAAGACTTAATATTAAAAAAAAAGGAAAGCCTGCCCATTTTTCAGGCTAGAGATGTTAGTTAACATTGCCTTAGAGAAGGCCTGAGCATTGACAAATAGAACTTGACTAGCTATAAAGTGCAGCTGTAATTGACTGGTTGATGCAATCCTAAATTTCAATCACATTATCTTCTTTCTCTTACTTTCAGTTTATTTTAATTAGCTGACCATAACTCTTCCAGGCCTCAGGCTGTGTGGCGTTTATTGGCTCTTGACACAAAGGAAAACCACCGAGAGATTTTTCACTGGTGAATTTCTCCTTTGGGGTTTGATGTCTCATTTCCCCCTGCAAGATACACGAGTGGCTTTGGTTAGAAAATGGATTTCTGTTGCCACTACATTTCAGTAAAATTGGTGAATAATGTAATTGAATTTTGAGATGGCACATGACCAAACCATCATTTTACTTTACCAGCCTGTGTGTGCCAGTTTTGTCGTGATCACAATGTGTTCTGAATGATCTATGCAAAAAGAAAAAAGAGAATGAATAGAAAGAAGTTTCTGGCTTTCCTGAGAGGCACTTTTCCAACTTAAAAATATAAATGCAACCACAGACATTGAGAACTGGGAAAGACTGGATTTACAGTCACCCTCTTTTATTACTGGACAAAGGAAAGGGGTTTATTTTCTTAATTAAAAATGTTGAATGCTATTGAATTACTGTAAAAAAAAAAAATGTAAAACATGAATGTAGTGTTTGGGGAAGGGGCCAGAGGGGAAGCCAGGTTGTTTGCGCCTGCAACCAGCAGGTGCAGAGTACAGTATGCTTCTTTCCCAGGGCTCCACCAAGGTACGTCAGCCTTTTTCTGCGGGACCTCTTCTAGGGCTCAGAGGTTCTGGAGTGCCCTCAGAGCTTGGCACTTCTGTGGATCCTGCCAATGAGGATGTAGATCAGTGCCCATTGCAGAGATTGTTTATGTGCTATTGATGTTTCTGCTCTGCCTTGGGAAGTAGAGTAGATCACCAATCCAGGGCACTCTGGGACTTTTGACCACAAACTCATGGTCTCATTGGCTACACTGGACTTTGCTCTCCACTCTTCTAATTGGCATGCATGTTTTGGAGGCTAAGAGTGAAGACCTCCTCCAGCTCTCCCACCTCATCTTCTCACACCTATTTGTTGTGGGTCCATCCCTGTGTCATTAGTTTATCTAATTCAGGACTTGAAAAACCCACTTGCCAGTAGTTAGTGGGGAGCTTTCCATAGCAAGCCATCAGTTTCTCTAGAATATAATTTTTATTTGAAAAATAGCTAGTCTGGTTGAAAAGAAACCTGAGGAGATGCAGTGTGGTCTTCCTGAATCTGCAGACATTCAGCTCCTGTGCTGCTGCTCCCCTTGTGCTGTTCATAGCACACAGCAGAATGAAATTGACAAGACCCCGCATGGGCAGTTATTGACAACCCTGTGGCAGCAGCACTATTGACACTGTTCTGTCAAGAATAGTGTTGATTTCATGCTGTTGCTAGTGAAATCTAAGGGCTGCAGCAGGGATAGACACTAGAGGTATTCTCAGAGGAGAAGGGCCAAACCATGGAGGGAGAGGGAAAATATTGAAGAGATCTCTCCACCCCTCACAGCAGCCAGGGGGATGGGGGAGAGACCTCCGCCCCGCTCCCAGAGGTTCTGGTTGGGGAAGAGGAGACAGACAGCTCCTCCTCCCTTCCAATAGCCGGAGAAGGTAAGAACTTCAAATTTATATCATGTTTCCTAGCCAAATGTTAGGGGATTGTTAGCCCTTTACTAAAACTCATGGGGTTTTTTTTGGTTGGCTAGCTCCCAGTACCAAAAGAAAGGGGAAGGGTCAATGGGAAATCAGGACCCTGAGACTGACAGTCCCCAGGAACAGTGGGGAGAGGCCAATGCTCCAGGTCAGCCTGATTGACAGGGCAGGCAGGCGAATGAGGGAGTCAGGAGTCCCAGGGGGTCCCGTCCTCTGGGTGAGCTGGAATTGCCTGGAACAGAGTTGGGCTGAGCTAAGCAGAGAGCAGGGGCCCGAGCTGAACTGGGGAGCAGAGCCGCGCCAGCCAGAGAAGCAGCCCAGAGAGCAGACCTGTGCTGGGAGCAGAGCTGCAGCAACCAGGGCCAGAGGAGCCAAAGGAGCAGCCCAAGAGGCTAGAGGCAGAGCAGCAGCAGTGCTGAGGCAGAGTGGAAGTGGAGGTGGAGCTGGAGCCGTCCGGAGCCGGATGTGGTGAGCAGCTGGGAAGGGCGAGGGGGACCCTGGGCAGCGGGCCCAGCACAGGGAGATGCCCCCAGCCAAGAGACCTTGCGGGCCAGACTTGGGGGGCATTGTAACCCCAACGGGGGGCTGACTCTGGGAAGAAGGGTCCTGCCACCTAGAGCCTCAAGGCGTGTGGCTTCCGCCAGAGCAAGTGTCTGACCCGCAGCGTCCCTGCAGCACAGCCGGGGCCTGGGCAGGGGCCTGGGCCGTGGGAGGGACAGACTGTGAACTGCCCGGACGTTCCATAGATGGCTGGTTGTGATGTCCCCGTGCCACAGAGCAGGCTGATGGGTTTTCCTTTCACCTTTCCCATTTTTCCTTATTTTTTAAAATGGATTGCTGTTTAATAAATTGTATTTGCTTTGAACTGTATGGAATGATCAGTGGGTCAGGGAAGCGTCCAGAGCAGAGAGAGCCCCCCGGAGTGGGGACACTCTAACCCCTGCCCTAAGCGACCACAACAAGGTGGGGGGGATCGAGCCCCCCAGAAATCCTGGGCCCAGCCTAGGACTCTGCCACACAGGAGAGTGGAAGGGGAGCCCTCGAGGTCAGGCAGGCCTCTGGATAAAGGGAGTGGGAGTGAGGACTCAGATCCTTTCGCCAGCCCATTTCACCGGGGTCGTGTGTAAACCAGGAAAGTTCCCCACAGTAGCGGGACCATTCCCCAGCTTACACAAAAGCTGATAGGACAGATAAGGGTGTCCAAGCAGAGCTCAGTACAAACTCCAACACCCTCCCTGTTTTCCTTGTGAACATTGCAGTGGGGCTGGGCAGCAAAGGGTGTTGCCTCTGAGCTTCATTGGTGCCCCCCCGCCCCCAATCTGTCCTTTTGTCTGCCACCGGGTAGTAGATGATATATTCACTGAACCTTGATCGAATGTTCTCATAGACATCCCTACGTCTATATGAAGTTGTAGAGGGGAGAGGAGGGGATTGCTGCTGAGAATTAGGATTTGTGTAGTGTACCTACTATTTCTATATATGATTCCTTGTTCAGTAGAATCAAGCAGGAATTGCCTTTTTCTTGGATGTAGACACACGGACCTGCAGTGAGCTGGTGTGGTTGCTTTCCAGGGGAGAAAGTGTAATTTTGTTTCTTTCTCACTGTTGTGCTCTCCCACATACACACACCCTGTACTTGTACCTCTTTGTCCGATCCCACTCTCCACTTTCCTTTCCTATCCAATTGGCCCTGCTCATTCCCTCTCTCCCGTTGTTTTCCCCTGTTCTCCCACCGGACCTTCCGGCAGCAAGAGAGACTGCGGCAGCCAGTGCTAGCCTCCACTGCCACCTCTTTTTTTCTCTGCCAGCAGTGTGGGAAGTCAGGACAGACAAGTAGAAGTAGCCTGGCTGCCTGGAACTGTGTCTTGACAGCAGCACTGTACAGCCAGGAGAACATAAGAACGGCAATATTGGGTCAGAACAATGGTCCATCTAGCCCAGTATCCTGTCTTCCAATAGTGGCCAATGCCAGGTGCTTCAGAGGGAATGCACAGAAGAGGACAATTTTGAGTGATCCATCCCCGGTTGTCCAGTCACAGCTTCTGGCAGTTGGAGGTTTAGGGACACCCAGAGCATAGGGTTATATCCCTGATCATCTTGGCTAATAGCCATTATCCTCCATGAACTTACCTAATTTTTTCAAAGGAGGAGTAACTGCTGGGAAGATCTTGCAGTCTGCTGAATGCCTGGGTTCCACCAGGGCTGTGGTTATGCCGGAGCAGGATAGACAGGGAGATAGCTCCAGGGATGACACTTGGCTGTTGTATACATCCCATTTAAAATTCTTTAATTATTTTTGAAGTTGGTTTGCACGTGTGATTGCATTGTAGCAGTTATCCTGCATCTGAGGAGATGAGCATATGTTTTTCAGAAGAGCTGGTGACAATGCTGCATCACTGGAAGTGGACTGGAGAGACTATTTGCATTGCTGCTGTTCTATCCTTGTATTCAAGCAGTCATGAGATTTGGGTGGGATTTCCCTTCAACTGTGAAAAGATTAGGGGGGAAAATCACCAAAGAAGGAACTTGTTTTGATGACAGAGGTCTAGAAAGCTTGTAATGGGTTTAACTGTTGGCCTTATGCAAAGTCATAACTCTTAGTTTTTCTATATCATCCCAAAGTGTTCCACACATTAATAATGGTTCAGATTTGCAATGGATTCTATTAAACACTTTGGGCTATATATTGACTTTTCATGCGGGCACACCTCCCCTTTGAAATCAGTGGGAGAGGTTTATGTGTGTGTGTCTGCATGTGCGTGTGTGTAAAAGATGCATTTTTATTCTTGCAAAAGTCAGTGGCTCTACAATTGTTGTGAAGCCTGACTTTCCGAATGATGATGTAAAATATTATGCAATAAATTGTAAATATGACCGAGTCAAGCTGATTGTGGTATTTCCTAGAGGGAACTTCATGGTAGAAATACTTGAACAAGTGATACAATGCTGTCGGTTCAACATGCAATCTACTGGCTTCTTACAATATTCTGTAATGATCACACTTCATAATGTAGCTGAGTTGAGGCAAAAGTTTTGCACTTGAGGTAGCTTTTCTGTTGGCCGAAGTGGCATACTAAGATACAAGTCTTCCCACATTTTGAAGTCAGTTATTCAGGTTTTATATATAGCATACAGAGAGTAGTTTAATTGTGCCTCTTTTTCAAGTTTGTTTAATTAACCAAGAAGTCTGAGCCTATTTTTAATAAGACTACATTCTGGACTTCAGAGTTTAGCAAAAAATTGCCCCGTAACATGTTCTAATTGATGCAGAATTGAGTAAGAATATGCTTATGAAACATGCAGAGACCAATATTGAGAACTGTATTGCCTTTTAAATTAAATATGCCTAAATGTTGATAGTTCCAGGAACCCCATTCTGACTGGCTTGATGCATAATAAGAGATTTTAATTTAAATTTTCAAGTAGTTACAAAATCTACTTTTAAAACTTTCTGATGACACTTTTCATCAAGAAAGCTTTAAAAGTTGCTGTGATTATTAGTTTGGTTTGTAAAAGCAGTGGAAAAGCCCAGATGACGTTCCCATAATTTTAGTCTGCATTGAATTTGTGGGTTTTGGGTATATCATCCTCTCTCATCCTCCAATAAATTATGCCTTGCCAGGATCACCATAAACCTTGGGCCTAATCTAATAACACAAACAAGTATAGCTGAAGCACAGCAGCCTGGCAATTATTGCCAACTGACAGAGTGTCTCCTACAATTACTAAGGCGGTTTCCAAACAAATTCACCCACTCCTGTCTCTCGTCTGAGTGCTGGGATGAGGTCCAAGCCCAGGTCTATTCCATCTATTCCAGTGAAAGTTTCAGAAAGCATTGATAATCCTTTCTAAACCAAGCATGAAACTAACTCTTCTAGGACTGTACAGTTTTTTATTTCAAAAATGGGAGAGATCAGTCCGGTCATATTTGCTGAAGAGTGGTGACATGATTTCGTTGTAAATACACCCAGAGAGCTTTGCACCGAATAAGCATTTACGTGTGTGTGGGTGTTTAGTTAAAGCTATGCATGGATGATGTCTGTTGTGGTTTTGTTAGGCTTCCAGAGTGAGGGGTTTTAGCACTTTAATCCTGAATGACAGTTGGAAGGTTGGTGGTTTCAAACAGTGGCATGGAGGGGCCTATTTGTCTTCAGCAGAACAGTGCCCCAGTGTATCTGGACTGCCTGTACAGAAGCACTAAATCTGTTTTGTTTTCTTTTTCTCCCATATCCCTCTTCCCCCTCCCCCCAGGCCAGGACTCACTCCTATTGCTGAAAACCCTTCAGTCCCTCTGGACAAAGAAAGAGATGAACAAGGTAAGTCTGTATAGTGAACCTCCCCTTCACACTGGAGCTAATAACGGTATGCAAAACATGTCCAGCCTCAGAGCCCTTGGGTCAGACCCGCAATTCTTCATGATTGCTTTCAATTCCAATACATAGGGGAAGGACCTACGGATCTGCAGTGTGAAGGGAAAATAAAAGGCAGCCTTGTCCAATGTTCAGCAGTCGTGGGACACACATACAAGGGCTGCAGTAGACAGGCTGAGTTGTTAAAAAAAACACAAAGTCAATCTTTTATTTTAAACATTTTTTTTGTCCAATTAATGTAGAGAGTAAGAAATCTGAAGATGTGAAGTACCCTGTCATCCTTACACCTGTCAAGGAGAGTGTTGAAATTGCCAGCACATCTTCCCATGGTGGGGTGGGGGCGCTTTGCTAAGTGGATAAATATTTAAGCCTTCATATTTCATGACGTCTTTTCATTTTTGGAGCAGTGTGCTGCGGTTTGGTTGGACAGTGTCTCTGTGAAATTATTGATATATTTTTAAACAGTCCTATGTTTTCTAGGTGCTATGTATAGATTTCTCCAAGGGAATGATACATACTTCATCTAAATTTGGGAACTCAGAAAATTAACAAAAAAATTAGATATAACTGGTTAGTGTTTAGCTTCCCATGCTTAGCAGTCTCTGCTTTGCAGCCAGGTTAATAGCATAAATGTTTTCCTGAAATACCTGGGAACGTGCAAAATATTATATCGTTGTGTGGAATATACCCAATCGACTGTATGCTAGTATGCCCAAAGTACCATAGCCTACGTGCTCCAGCCTAGTTGTCAGATTTGCTTGGTCATCATACTTGACTGGTGCATTTCATAGAATCATAGAATATCAGGGTTGGAAGGGACCTCAGGAGGTCATCTAGTCCAACCCCCTGCTGAAAGCAGGACCAATCCCCAGACAAATTTTTGCCCCAAATCCCTAAATGGCCCCATCAAGGATTGAACTCACAACCCTGGGTTTAGCAGGCCAATGCTCAAAACACTGAGCTATCCCTCCCCTCTTCCGGAATTTATACCTTCCAGCTCTTCTGGCTTGCGGTCCCCCAGCCTTAGTAATTGAACAGCTGGAAATACAACAATCGAGAGGTATCTTTTTGAATCGTCAATTACTGACACAGACTAGAGCTCAGCAATTCTGAAGACTGAGGCTTTCTATCAACTTATGCTAGAGCAAGAGGAAAACATTAATTGTTAGGGTTTGAGGACAGTTCATTCCACCAGAACTACAACAGGGAAAAATAATCATCAAAATCTATACACTGTGCAAACTGGAGTTTGGGTGGATTGCAAACCAAAATATTATGAAAAAGAGTTTCCCATTAAAGTGTCCTGGGCAGACTATACCACATCTTTTTTGTAACTTAAGGGTCTCCATGACTCATCCCAGCCTACATAACTTATTCAGCAAGTCTCTCAAACTGTGTCATCCCAGGAATGCATGTGATTTCAGGTTATTTGCTGTGAACTGCTCCTGAATTACTCGAAAGGAAGACAAACCCCCTTACAGAGTAAATGTTCATCATACACAATGTGCGGGCTCATGACAGGCATGCACAGCCACATGGATCCCACTCACTACACTACTTTCCATATCTGCCAATGCAGATGAACCACTTCTCTCTAAAACTGAAAGATGGGCCTGCAGACCAGGAGAAAAGTAATTTGTATAGATGAGACAGGGAAGCATGGCAATGACAGTGGGGGGTAAAATGATTCAGTGATTCTAATGTTGGGACTGTACTTTTGATGTCTACACACACACACACACACACTCTCACTCTCTCTTTTCTCCCTCAGCTGTCATCAGGTTGCTGCCACGCAACGGTACTAATCAGTTTTTTGGGGCATTTCCTACCTTCAGATATACAGTTGTGTCCCGTGTTGATGCCAAGGGGAGCTGTGTGCATTCATTTGAGAACAGAATAAGGCCCTGAATTTGTAACCACTCATCCCATCCCTATCTACCATTTGACATCATCACTGTTCCAGACAAAATAATTTGAAGCAAAGTGACCCTAACCTTGAATTTACAGTAAATGAGTAAAGTTAAAGATTAGATACATTGATTTCACCAAGGCACCTATTGCTTCAACCTGGCACAGGCTGTGGTGGCTTATGTACGTGATTTCTGTTAATGCTAAAGAGAGTTAATCACTTCCATTAACCTCCCCCACCTCTCCACCCCTTGAACACTGATTGAAAAATAGATCTCTACATTAGGCTAGGACTCCAATTCTGGGGGTTTAGAGAGTTCAATGATTTGTACATAGAAGAGAAATAAACTTAATTTTTGAGTAATCCAGCAGGATTAGCAGAAGGTTCTTTGCTTTTGTAACTCAGAATAATGGGCAAAACAACATAGACTGGACATCAGCAAAAAGCTTCTTAACTGTGAGGTTTATTAGGGGGAGGAATACTCTCCCAAGGAAGCGTGGTTATGTGAATCATTGCTAGACTTGCCACATAATTGCAAATGTACTTAAGAAAGAATCCTGCACTGGCAGAGTGATGAGCATGGTGACCTAACAGGTATTTTCATCTCTGATTTCTTATATTCATTCAGGTAATACTTTCTGTACATTACATGCCATTTATCACTCCCTTAGATCATTAGCAGACTTTAAAGAGAGATTTTCCCACTGCTTAGAATATCTAAGTGATCCTTAATCAAAAATCAATCCAGACATATTGTCATTGCTGTTCTTGCCAGTTTTGCAACTGTTCTGAGATGTGTGTGTGTGAGTGAGGGCTTGCTCTCTTACGAGGCCATTGTGTTCTGTAGCGCATCTTGCCAAAGCTCGGATTCTGACTCCAGCCAAAGGAGATGCTGAGCTGTGCGGAGAAAGCTCTTGTTCAATTCCAAATGTGCTGAAGTGGGGCTTTGAAAAAAGAGACCATTTATACATAGTGCAGTTTACTTGGCTAGTCACTTTGTTTTCCTTTGGCTGTTGTGTCAGATATTTGTGGTTGGCGTTCCACTGTAGCCTGGCTTCTCCTTCTGCTGAATTTTGCAGTGAGGTTAGAGTCCTGGGTTTGACATCACGATCCCTTGCTACAGGGAAAAATACTTAGGGAGACTTAGCTTAGCAGACTTTTGTCTAAACACACATCTTTGTTAGTCATCAGCATTGTTCTTGATGCAGTTGATAACCTAGTAAAGAGAAACAGATTTATATTTGTTATAGTCTCAAGGTTTTCCAACATGAAAGGGGATACGGAAAATTACTGGCAAATCACACTGTCTTCCAATACATATTTTAGATGAATAAAAAGGAAAAAACTGACTGACATATTTTCTCTAGATGTTCTTTTGTTTTCCATGTCATTCTTCAGTCTTTTTTATACTGTTTCCATTGGAAGCTGCAACTGGGATCATCATGTAGAATAAATTAGTAAAACTTGCTGCAAGCAGGAATCAGCATCCTTCAGATTTTGCCTCTTAGCCAGAAAAAAGAGAGCAGCTGCTGTTACTGAATTCTTCTCTTCTGTCTCTGCTCTCCCCTTGCTCCATGCATGTACCATGTGGTGAAAGGTACTTGTGGGGCTACTCAAGGATGCCACTTCTTCTCCCTGCCAACCCTCTGAGCTCCTTGGAAACTACCCTCTAATGTAAACATTATAAAGATATTGCCCAGTACTGTTAATTTATCACTCAGACCAGATGGGTAGTAAGTTGCCTATTAACATTCACAAAGTGAGCGTTCAGTTCCTTAACTTTTCTAAACAGATCACCCTGAAATTCCTTAGATTTATAGCATAATTTTTTTCCACGTTCCAAGCTTTTCAGCACTCCATCTTATAACTTTAATGAGATGTCCACTATAAAATTGCAATGGTAGCCTAAACCAAATACCTCACCCTTCTTTGGAGAAGGGGAAATTGGATTTCAAATAAGGCAATTTGAGTTTTCAACAAGTCTGATGCTAAATGTTTTATCCTGTATTTAAAACCTTAATTATTTTAGTCTCAGGGTTTTCCACTCTAGTGTAAGGTGTTGCATAATTGTGATTGCAGTGGTTATGTGATGAATATAAACGTTTGCAGTGCAGGAATGGAGAGTTGTTTTTTTTTATCTGTGTTCTTATCTGTAGGTATATTAGAAGTGCAGATAATAGGATTTGTAAACCTGTCTGCCTTTACTGTCGCCACTTCTCCAATAACACCCCTCTCCCCCAAATCCTAAGCCCCTTTGTCTGTCCTGCAGAACAACTTCTCTGTCTTTATGGGATAATTAGTGTGGACAATTGCTGCTTTTCCCATTGGGTTTGAGGTGCAATGGGCCATGAAGGAATCTGTAATGACATGAAAAGTCACTAGAAGCACGGATGGTGGTTGAATAGCAACAGTTACCTCCCTGAATAGATTAAATTAAATAATAATAAAAAATCTTTGTGTTGAGCTGGGGGAAGGGAGGATTCACTAATCTATTTGTACATGACAATGTATTTTTGTATCTCAGCAGCTCAAGGAAGAAACCAGGCGGGGTTTTGCAGCTCTGGAAGACCCATTGGCTGGACTCCTGGACATGCTGGAGAGTAGCAGTGACTGGAAGGGGAAAGGGCACTCCCTGGGGTATTACATCACCAATGAGTTGCAACTTTGGATAAAGGAACATCCTGCTGTTCAGGAGGTTAGAGAAAGAAAGAGACAGAGACTGGAGAAAAGAGAGAGGGATTTTCATGCTCCCAAAGTGCCTCCCTCTCCTCCAATCACTTTATTCCATAGTCCAGTTCCTTTCCATTAGTGCACCCACAAGCATAATGTGACCTGCTGATGGAATTCATACTGAGGCAGTATGTCCAGTGATGCTGGCCTGAAAGTGAAACGACACCAATGGTGCTAAAATACTTTCCCATTTCCTCCCACTGCCTGGGATTTCTATCTCCCCAAATCAAGCTGCCTTGCTGGAATATGGACCTTTCAGTCTTTCCCCTGGCTGGAGGCTTTCCCATTGGAACCAACATCCCATAAGCCCAATCACTGTATGGTCTTCCAGTTTTGCACATAGAAGACAATTACTGAATAATTATTTAACTCTGGCAATGTGGTAGCAGCTTCTATCACTTAAAGTGCTGAAAGTGGTAACAATATGAATCTCCTGGTAGCTTGAGTGATCAAGCTGAAGTTGTAGGGTCATCAAAGTAGTAATTCATCCATTTCCTTGGCCTGTTGCATTCTGATACCTTGAGATTTTTCCTTTCTCTATACTGCTCTCTGTGAACTTTAGGTGGTTTTGTCTTTGTACTGTTTTATTTTTCATTTTTTCCCAAGTGCCTTAGTTTGCGAGTTCAGCTTCTCCATTCAGAGCCCCAAGATCTCTATTTTCTGCCATTACAGTCTGTTGTAGTTGAATCAAACACAGGACTGAGAGTCAAGAACTTCCAAGTTTTAATAGAATGATCATGTATGAAAGTATGTATTAGTAGTTGTGTCCTTGTGTCATCACACCATCCTTTTGCCTCAAGGCCGCTCTAGGACCTGGCAACAAGACTGGGAATGAAATTGAGTTCTCATGCATGGCCGGGAAGGGTTGCCTGTGGAGAGTTGGTGGATGCAAGAGCCAGGAGGCTTGTTTCTGCTGAGGGCACTTACCACAAAAGGCACCTCCTCTGACCTGGTTTCTAACTCCCGCGTTGAGTTGGAGGTGTGACTACTTCAAGAAGTTCTGTTAGCAAAAAGGGGTGTTCCCTATGCTCAGATTGATATTTGTACCGGCCTCTCCAAGTTCTACCCCACCAACATTTAATGTTGTTTTAATTGGCCACTGTGAAGTGATGTGTGTAGTATGTTGCCCTGATTTCTGTGTCAAAATCCAAGGGGGAACTGGAGAACCCCTTTCCAATGGATTGCCTTGTCTGATGTTTTAAAAAGCTACATTTTGGACTGTCATTGAATTCTGTTGGTCTTTATGAAACCTGTGTTTGACTCTGATTTCTTAGTCTGGCTTGAGGCTGAAGAAACTCCAGACCCGAGTGTTCAGAATACTAGCCCAGAGCCAAGTTAATCTCCTTGACCCTCTGATCAGCATTTTTCAGCTACATACAGCAGACCAGAACAGTTTGCTTGGACATGTCAGTCACGTTTACCACAAGGGCAAGTACAAAGAGGTGGGTCTTGATTTTCAACTTGATTTTCACACTGAGAGCTCTGATTCTCTGTTAGTGTCTGGGCCTGTTTTTCATTATATTTCTGTGTAAATTCCATTTCATAACGGCAGCAAGGCCTGTGTGTAGTGTAATTTAGTATGATTGTTGTACTTGTTGGTACTTATTTACTCTTCCTTCAACCTCATACTGGGAGAGCACACAACTCCAGTCAAACCCAACTCCCTTTGTGAGTTTTGCAAGAATTTTGTTAATTTTTTGGGTACTTTATTTTGGGTGTTTAATAAAATAAAAAATTATCCATTCCACATGTCCTGGTTTTGACCAGAAATGGAATATTGTGAGGGACATCTTTTGTGGTATATATCACCTGACTGAAAATCTTACCAGACAGATTCTCTGTTTCATGGGATTACTGAATCAAGGTGTGAATGTGACAGACAATCCTGGCACTAGGACTATGAGGCCTCTGCTACAAGCCACGGTGAGGATGTCTACATTGTGCTGATTCTACTGTAACCTCTTGTAGGGCTCCTTTCAGGTGGGGCAGTAACAAACGTTCAGATGTGAGCCTCTTCGCCCCCTTCTATCCCACCTTAAGTCTTCGGAAGGTTGAAATCCTTCTAAATATTTGATATTATTCTCTGCTTTCTCCAACCCCCTGTTTAAGCCCTAAGGGTTATCTATAGAATGGGGCACCAACATTTCATCAGAGAAATACACTCTCTTTAGTCCACTGGACACATTTAATATTCTCATGTGAACAATGCATCCTTGCCTCATGTGTTCATGTCCCACCTCTCACAAATCGCATAAGAGAACAGTGTCTCTGCAGACAATGAAGTCCCTGATGTTCCTAGAGACCGGTGTGCTTGTTATCTCATTTACTTCTAAAGCAGATCTGATCCCTCCCATGGCCTTCAATATTAGAGCTTCTCAAAGGCTGAACCAATTTGTCTGTCAGAATAACAGTAATTTGTGCAGCTGAGCCAAGCATTCTCTTGGGATTTGTGAATTTTGGGTTGTCACCTCCAGTGCTAATAGAACACTGTGGCTATGGATGGAAGTAGTGGGGGGATAAAAAGTAGTAATAGGAAGATAAATCTTGAATTATTTGGAGATAGCACCCTTTTGTTGGCAGATGCCACAGATGTGAATAATTCCTGCAACTCAGAGTTATGAGCACCTCAGGAATGGAAGTTGTTTGCAACTCTAAAATGTTCATAACTCTGAACAAAATGTTAGGGTTGTTCTTTCAAAAGTTTACAGCAGAACATTGATTCTTCTTCGAGTGCTTGCTCATATCCATTCCAGTAGGTGTGTGCGCGCCGCGTGCACGATCGTCGGAAGATTTTTACCCTAGCAACACCTGGTGGGTCGGCTGTGGAGCCCCCTAGAGTGGCGCCGTTATGGCGCTGGATATATACCCCAGCCGACCCAGCGCCCCCTTAGTTCCTTCTTACCGCCCCTGACGGTCGTTGGAACTGTGGAGCGCGGCTTAGCTGATCTCCACACTCCCTAGCTTCTCATTGTTGTTGTTATAGTTAGTTATATAGATAGTTATTCAAGTTAGTTAGTTAGTTAGTTGTATAGTGTATATATATAGTTGTATATTGTTATCGGGGGTTTAGGGGGTGTTTTTCCCCTTTTCCCCCCCGGCGCACAGCCGGGCCCATGCCCAAGGCTCCTGGCTTTAAGCCGTGCGCGTCCTGCGGGAAGCATATGCCAACCAGCGACCCGCATAGTTCCTGCTTGAAGTGCCTTGGAGAGGCTCATCCAGCAGATAAGTGCCCTATCTGCAAGGCCTTCAAGCCAAGGACAAGAAAGGAGCGGGACTTTAGACTCCGTCAGCTCCTGATGGAGGCGGCTCTGAGTCCGGATCCTCCCTCGGCGCGCCCTGTCCCGGCACCGAGCGCTTCGGTGCGCAGCGCCCCGGCGGGCCCGACCGGTGCGGCGGAAAAGACTGCTCGGCACCGACCGACGTCGGCACCGCGCCCGCCTAAAGAACCTCGGCGCCGATCCCTTTCTCCGGGCCATAAGAAGGCCGGCAAGGCGCGGGACGTTGCTGCCGCGAAGATACCGGCTCCCCCGGTGCCGGGGGTAGAGCCGCGTCCGCAGTTGGACCGCCAAAGACAGGCGGCCACACCGTCGACTCTGGCACCGAGGCCGTTGAGTCCGGTGCGGACTGTTTCACCACCAAGGCTGGTGGTGGAACCTTGTCTCCCTTCCACCCCGGAGACCTTTGCTACGGCGAGAGACCTGATCGCCCTCACGGAGCCGGCGCCGTCACAACTCCCGGCACCGGTGGCTCCACGCGTGCTGCAGTCCAGAGGAAAGCCTGCCCTGGTGCACCCACCGTCGCCAGCACGAGTCTCTCGGCACCGCTCCAGATCCCGGAGCAGGTCCCGACGCCACTCTGAGTCCCGGCGCCGAATATCACCTCGGCATCGGTCGTACTCGCGGCCCAGATCCTCTTCACGGCGCCGTTCAACATCCCTGCACCGTCGCGACGACCGGCACCGATCGGGCTCGAGACGCAGCTCCCGGCACCGGTATGAGCGCCACTCGGGCTCGAGGGGCCGCTCCCGGTACCACGCCACCTCCAGATCGTCGTCCCGTTCCAGATCGGGATCCCGGCACCGGAGGGACTACCGGCACCGATCCAGATCCCGGCACCGCTCTCCGGCACCGAGGGACAGATCGCCTTACGGCCGGCACCGATCGGCACCGTACCATCCGGTACCGACGGCGTCGGGTTCGGCACCGCAGTGGCCGTCGAGATCGGCGTCGCGATCATCTGAGGCAGTGGAGGCCGGCCACCTGCAGGAGACCGACGACCCTATGCAAGGACCTGCGCATTGGTCCTTCTGGACTCCTTGGGCCTACCATCAGGCACAAGGAGCTCCGCTATCTGCCTCCCGCTCGGGCCGTTCGGAGCCTAGGGCCCCAGAGTCCACTATCTCCCGCCCTCCTCCAAGGGACGTGGAGGCTCCAGTGCCCGCACCAGCAGAGGCCCTGGACCTGGGGGCATGCGAGGCCCAACTCCAGGAACACCTGGAGCAGGACCAACCATTGGACCCCTTGCCACCGGGGGCATCCTCCTCGTCCTCGCCTGATGAGGCCGTAGCGGGCACATCCGCCATTGGGCCGCCTCCTATAGACCTTCGGGCCCACCAGGACCTGCTGCGCCGCATGGCTCGCAATATGGACCTCCAGGTGGAGGAGATTGCGGAGGTCCATGATCCCATCGTGCAGATCATTTCAGCGGATGCTCCATCCAGGGTGGCATTACCGCTGATCCGCACTATCCAGGCGAACGCCACCACCATCTGGCAAACCCCGGCCTCTATTCCGCCCACGGCCAGAGGGGTTGAGAGGAAGTACTTTGTGCCCTCCAAGGAACATGAGTACTTGTACACTCACCCCCAACCGTGCTCACTGGTGGTTTCATCAGTCAATGCACGGGAGCGCCATGGCCAGCAGGCTGCTGCGCCCAAATCGAAGGACGCTAAGCACTTCGATTTGTTCGGACGCAAGGTCTATTCGGCTGGCGGACTGCAACTGCGGGCAGCGAACCAGCAGGCGCTCCTGAGCCGCTACGGATTTAATATGTGGTCCTCGATGGGGAAATTTAGAGAGCTGGTTCCCCAGGAATCGAGGGAAGAGTTCGGGGCCTTGGTAGAGGAGGGCAAGCGGGTGGCATGCACCTCCCTGCAGGCGTCCCTTGATATAGCGGACTCGGTCGCTAGGACCCTGGCGTCGGGGATAGCAATGCGCCGAATCTCCTGGCTCCAGGTGTCAGGCTTGCCACCTGAACTGCAGCAGACCCTGCAGGACCTACCGTTTGAGGGCCAGGGCCTCTTTTTGGAGAAAACAGACTCGAGGCTCCAAAATCTTAAAGACTCTCGGACAATGATGCGCTCCCTGAGGATGCATGTCCCAGGGCCTCAGCGCAGACCCTTCAGGCCCCAGCCTCAGCGGTTCTACCCTCCCCCGCCTCGTCCAAGACAGGACTTTGCTAGGAGGCGGGGTCGAGGTGGTAGGCGAAGGTCGACCGGCCCTCAACCCGGTCAGAACCAGGGCCAGCCTAGACCACCTTCAGGGCCTAGGCAAACCTTTTGAAGGTGCGGTCGAGGACGGCACCACGACCGGTACCCAGGATCCAACTCCCCCCTTCCGGGATCGCCTCTCCCGCTTCCACCGTGCTTGGTCCCGTATAACCTCGGACCGTTGGGTCCTTCGCACGGTGGAGAGGGGATACGCCCTCCAGTTTTCCTCGCCCCCCCCCTCCCACTCCCCCTCCCCGTCCCTCTTCAGGGACCCTTCTCACGTGCAACTCCTTACACAGGAGGTTTTTGGGCTCCTCGCTATGGGGGCCATAGAGGAGGTTCCATCGGAGCTAAGGGGCAGGGGGTTTTACTCCCGCTACTTCCTGATACCCAAGTCAAAAGGGGGTCTACGGCCCATCTTAAACTTGTGCGGACTCAACAAATTCATAGTAAAGTTGAAGTTCCGCATGGTGTCATTGGGGACCATCATCCCTTCACTGGATCCTGGAGACTGGTTCGCCGCCCTCGACATGAAGGACGCTTATTTCCACATAGCAATTTATCCGCCCCACAGACGTTTCCTGCGATTTGTGGCAAACAGGGTGCACTACCAATTCGCAGTCCTTCCCTTCGGCTTGTCCTCGGCTCCCAGGGTGTTCACAAAGTGTCTGGCAGTCGTCGCGGCCTTCCTTCGTCGACAAGGGATACAACTGTTCCCGTACTTGGACGACTGGCTGGTACGCGGCCGCACCAGAGACCAAGTGCAGGCTCATGTTCGCATAGTGACACACACCTTCCACGAGCTGGGCATTCTACTCAACAGAGAGAAGTCCACTCTAGTACCAACTCAGAGGATAGAGTTCATTGGAGCAATCCTGGACTCCAGGCGTGCCCGAGCCATCCTGCCAGACAGCCGATTTCATACCATCTCAAGCGTCATTCAAGGGCTCAGGGCCTTTCCAATTACCACCATAAGAACATGCCTTGTCCTTTTGGGCCACATGGCCTCATGTACATACGTAACCAGGCACGCCAGACTGCAACTTCGCCCACTGCAGGCTTGGGTGTCATCGGTCTACCGTCCTCATCGAGACGACCTGAACATGGTGGTCACGGTTCCGGCCTCGGTCTTGGCCTCTCTCGCCTGGTGGACGGATCGCACTGCGGTCTGTGCAGGAGTGCCCTTTCACGCCCCACAGCCCTCCCTCCACCTAGTTACGGACACTTCATCTCTAGGCTGGGGCGCTCACCTGGGGGAGCACCATACTCAAGGCCTGTGGTCCGCGTCCCAACTAGCCCTGCACATCAACGTCCGAGAGCTGATGGCGGTGCGCCTGGCTTGCCAGGCTTTCCTCAACTTCCTACAGGGCCGTTGCGTGCTGATTCTCACCGACAACACCACGGCCATGTTTTACATCAACAAGCAAGGCGGAGCTCGCTCATCTCCCCTATGCCAAGAGGCCATTCGCCTGTGGGACTTCTGCATCACCCACTCGATTCATCTCACGGCGTCATTCCTGCCTGGAGTCCAGAATACGCTGGCGGACCGTCTCAGCAGGTCCTTCCAGACGCACGAGTGGTCGATTCGCCCGGACATCATCTATTCCGTCTTCCAGAGGTGGGGATTTCCCCAGGTCGACCTCTTCGCATCTCGGGCCAACAGGAAGTGCCAGGCATTCTGCTCCCTACACAGGCGAGCCCCGGGCTCTCGGTCAGACGCCTTCCTCATGGCATGGAAAGACCATCTGTTCTACGCCTTTCCTCCATTCCCGCTGGTCCACAGGGTGCTGCTCAAGATCCACAGGGACCATGCACGGGTAATTCTAGTCGCTCCCGCTTGGCCGAGACAGCACTGGTACACCACACTGCTGGAACTGTCAGTACAGAGACCGATCACGCTCCCCTTGAGTCCGGATCTCATCTCTCAGGACCACGGCCGGCTGTATCACCCCGACCTGCAGTCGCTCCATCTCACGGCGTGGATGCTTCATGGTTGAGTCGCTCAGAGCGGCAATGCTCGCAGGCCGTCCAACAGGTCCTGCTGGGAAGTAGAAAGCCCTCTACGCGGACCACTTATTTAGCCAAGTGGAAGAGGTTCTCCTGTTGGTGTGAGCAACGAGCTACGTCTCCCTCGCAGGCTCCTATCCCCTTGATACTGGAATACCTCCTGTCCCTAAGACAGCAAGGCTTGGCGACATCCTCAATCAAGGTTCACCTCGCCGCTATTTCTGCTTTCCACCCAGGAGAACTCACGTCCTCGGTCTTCTCTAACCCGATGGTCGTTAGATTCCTCAAGGGCTTAGACCGGCTGTACCCACAGCAACGACAGCCGGTTCCAACGTGGAACCTCAACCTCGTCCTCTCCAGGCTCACAGGGCCTCCGTTTGAACCATTGGCGACCTGCTCACTCCTGTACTTATCCTGGAAGACAGCCTTCCTCGTAGCCATCACCTCAGCACGACGCGTCTCGGAACTCAGGGCGCTGACATCCGAGCCCCCTTATACGGTGTTCCACAAGGACAAGTTGCAGCTTCGCCCCCATCCTGCCTTTCTTCCGAAGGTGGTGTCACCTTTCCACGTAAACCAAGATATATTTCTCCCGGTCTTCCATCCGAAACCGCACGCTACTCGTCAAGACCAGCGTTTACATTCTTTGGACGTTCGCAGGGCCCTGGCTTTCTATATTGACCGGACAAAGCCATTTAGGAAAACGACGCAACTCTTCGTTGCGGTGGCCGACCGGATGAAAGGATCACCGGTCTCTTCACAGTGCCTGTCCTCTTGGATTATGTCCTGCATTCGTGCTTGCTACGACCTGGCCGGTGTACCGACGCCACACCTCACTGCTCATTCCACGAGGGCCCAGGCCTCCTCGACTGCCTTCCTGGCTCAAGTACCGATCCAGGACATTTGTAGAGCTGCAGTGTGGTCATCGGTCCACACATTTGCTACTCACTATGCGCTGGTGCAACAATCCAGAGACGATGCTGCTTTCGGGTCAGCGGTTCTGCACACAGCAATGTCTCACTCCGACCCCGCCACCTAGGTGGGGCTTGGGAGTCACCTACTGGAATGGATATGAGCAAGCACTCGAAGAAGAAAAGACGGTTACTCACCGTTGTTCTTCGAGATGTGTTGCTCATATCCATTCCAAACCCGCCCCCCTTCCCCACTGTCGGAGTAGCCGGCAAGAAGGAACTGAGGGGGCGCTGGGTCGGCTGGGGTATATATCCAGCGCCATAACGGCGCCACTCTAGGGGGCTCCACAGCCGACCCACCGGGTGTTGCTAGGGTAAAAATCTTCCGACGATCGTGCACGCGGCGCGCACACACCTACTGGAATGGATATGAGCAACACATCTCGAAGAACAACAGTTACAACGGTGAGTAACCGTCTTTTTAATACAGCTTTGAAACTTTACTATGCAGAAGAAAAATGCTGCTTTCCCTTTAATTTTTTAATAGTTTACGTTTAACACAATACTGTACTGTATTTTCTTTTTTCTTTTTTTTTTTTTTTTGGCCTCTGCTGCTGCCTGATTGCATACTTACAGTTCCAAATGAGGTGTGTGGTTGATTGGTCAGTTAGTAACTCTGGTGTTCGTAAGTCTGAGGTTCTACTATAATAGTCGCGGGTAGTAAATGCATTCTGTGAGGCACCCCTCTGAGTATGGGAGGATGAGATGAGCCTCACTGGCCACTGGATGGCACCACTGCTCCCAAAACATATAGTGGGAGCTTTATTTTTCTGACTGTAAGTAAGGTGACAGTTAAGGAAAAAGGCAGAAGTGTCTGTGTGGCAAGATTCTGGGTGTGTATCCGTTCTGGTGTGAATGCAGTTGATGGCAGCTGCTGATGGAATGCAGTACGATGGTGTTGGCAAAGCTGACAATTAGAGTGTATACTATTGTTTGGTAATGGGGATAGTATCTAAGCAGAGGGATTTAAAATGTCTATTTATACAGTTACAGCTGGGGTGCCTTTAGATATATTTCCTCTTTCTTATACAGCTGCTTTCATGAACCAAGCATAGTTGCAAGGTGAGTTTCAGTAGTCGTCCTAAACCATACATTGAGCTATCTAATGTTAGTGTATTAGATTGTTTTGTGTTCAGGCTGAGCCTGGACAAAATGCCATGCACACCATGTGTTGTGCAGGACTCCAGGGTGCTGATAGTATTGTAGTCTTTCAGAACTCTCTTTCTTGAGCTCTCCATTTCGGTGTTGGTGAATGGCTTTATGAAAACCAAGATGGCCGCCGGTATTTTTTAAACAATGATGGAATTCAGCAGACCAGAGGCTAATATAGTGCGATGCTATTCTGTGAAGAGACGCTGAATAGGCCAGGCTGTGCTTTAGAAGAATGAGGGGTAGGCAGAAGGCAAGCTAGTGTTTCATGGTCATCTTATGTTACACTTCAGCCTTTCAAAGAGTGTCTGGGGCTGGTTGAATGAACCTCTCCTGCACTCCAAATGCAGGAATCTAAAGACAAAGGAGACTCTTGTCACTTGCAGGCCCCTTTAGCGAATAAAAGCCATTGTCACATGAACAGGGGCAGTCTGGCAGGCTGTGCATGCTTCAGTGCCCCATGATATCGCTAAGTCTCAGCAGAAATCACATTCAGTGCCCTGTCAGCTTTGATTAGCGGGGTCTCATGACTTAATGTGCTGCGATATTTCATGTCTAAGGGTAGCGGCTGTCTTTCTGTGGGATGAATGCCCTCTATTGTCCACTGAGTTATTTTATTTACATTTTTTAAACAGCTTATAAAGGTAAAAAGATAGCTGTGCTAAAAAAAAATCAAATTCCTTTGCTTGTGGATCAGTAGTAAGTGCTTCTAGGGTCAGATACAGTGAAACTTGTTTTCGCAATCAGCATCAAAGTTCTGGTTTTGTTTAACAGCTTTATATTAAATTCTGAACAGGTGGCAGTGGAGCTGGGTTTAGGAAGGAAACAATAAATAATCTTTTTAGCCTCTGACAACCAGAAATATTCCTGGGCTTGAGAGAACTCCCACTCAAAGCTCTCTGCATTAGAAATCTAGGGACTTTTTTCTTCTTCTGTTTGTTTGTTTTTTATACAAGAACATTGGGGCGAAGGTTTAGCAGGGATGGGGAGATAATTTTAGCGTTTCATTTTTAACAAATAAATGACATTCTCCTTCTGTATTTATTGTTTTTGTACAGAAAATGGATTTCGTAAATATGTTAAATTGAGCTAATATTTGCTAGTTTTCAATAAAAGAAACAGATTTGTTAATTATATCTAGGACTAATTGCTAAAATTAGGAATTAGATGATAAAGGCATTAAAATATACCATTTATTTATTTTAAATACACCCATCTTAGTGTTCTCAAACAAAAACTGCATTAACATAGGGTTAGGGTTGAGAGTACATCAGTAATTTAGAGTAAAATACATTTCTGGGATGGTTTAATTATTCAAAAAAACAAGCATGATAAACCCAGGAAATTCAGACTTAGGGATAAACTCAAAATAAATCCAAACATGTTAAGGGTCTAGCAATTCACATTTCAGGCACGCAGACTACCTTAACTCAGCCCTCTAGTGATGCCTAATATGATTATGATTATGGCATATTCATGTTTGTAGTCTTAAATTGATTAGATTCAACTGATGTTAGAATATACATTATATTGTTCTTTTGCTATGGTGTCACTATAGGGCAGAGTTAAAGCTATTTGGGTTCCCTAACTGACTTTCCAGACCTTAATATGTTTGGATTGCTTTTAAATTTAATCTTAACTCGGACTTTCCTGGGTTGTTTTGTGCACAATTAAAACATCCCTGTAATGTATTTTACCCTAAATCACTGATATGTTAACTGCATTTTAATATAGTTTTTGTGTGGAAATTTCCTTTTTTAATTAAAAATTAATACGTGAACATAAAATAAGAAACGAAATGAGGATATTATCACGTGATAATTCTAATTGGATAATTCTAATAAGCTTAAATCTTTTAGGGCCAGATTCACAGATACACTCTTGATGCTTTATGCCACTCAGGTGCATCACAAAGTAACCTGGCCAGACATACTGACTAGTTAAACTGGGTTTAAAGCTGTGCTGTGTCATTGGAGCTGCACAAAACAGCCAGTGTTCAGTTCAGTTTCCCCCTCCCTCCTGTATTCCAACATGCTTATGTGCATGTGCATACACACAGGTTTCCAATACAAATTCCCTCTCCCTCCTGACCTCCAGATTCCTCTGCACAAGCAAACCGATTCTCCTCCATCATGTTCTCCACAGTCCCCTGCATGTGCAAACACCTGATTTCCCATCCCTCCTGTGCTTTGCACTACGCTGTGCATGTGTGTGCTCACACGCACACAGATCTGAGTTTCCCCCTCTATTTGAGTAGATCTGGTGTAACAGGTAATATCTGAAGAGAAATACTTGCACTTATTGGTAAATGTTTGTTTTTATTTATTTATTTATTTATTTATTTATTTATAGCTGGAAGTTTTCCCATCAGTAAAGGCTAACACATAAAATCTTCTTCAGATAAAAAATCATCCTCTTTCAAAATGTCGCCCTCCCCCCCACTCCATCATTCCTAATGGTCACCTCCAAATTGCGCTCAGGGAAGATGACGGCCCCCTATGGGATGAGGTGGAGAAGAACACTGAGGAGTCAGTAAACAGGGTCATCTTTGCCTGTCATCCGAGTCCCACTGAGAACCATAGGAGATGGTAGCCATTTTAAGAAGAATGTCTTAAGTGAGGGCAAGCTGTGGACATCTGTCCCCATGTGAATAGCACCTTGGATCATTTTTGTGTTTTGTCCAGATATGATGTTTATTCTGACTGCTGCTCGAACAGAGACTGACCCAAAGCCCTTGGAAGACAATAAAAGGACTCATTGACTTCAGTGGCTTTGAATCAGACCATTGGTCATCACCTTTTCCTCCTATCTTACCCTTTTTCCTATATCAGGCATCCCTGTCAGTACATAGCCCTCATCACGTACCTGCTCCTCCATAGGCTCGGGAAGGGAAATGGAAGAAAAGCATAAACCTTTTCCATGCTTCTGATTAGATCCACTTTGGAAGTGAACGGCAGGGTGGGGGGGGGGAGTTAATGGAGCCCAAATGCTTGTCTGGGTTATTTCTTTGCTGTTATTTTTATTCATGCTGGAAATTGGTATGCATTAGTAGGAGCAGAAAAGGCAGCACATGCTAGTATTCAGGATTGTAAGAGGCATTTTCACATGTGGGTTATGTTGGTTTCAGAGTGCATATAGAGGCCTTCCTAATAAATGCATTGTGTGTGTAGACATTACAAGGATATTAGGGTTCTTGGATAATGTGCTGAGGGGATCATTTTTAAAAGGTAGTTGTTGGTCTTGCTTAACAGTTGGAGGAGTGGTGAAGGCAGCTAGGATTTGGAATTGCTATTGCCTTGCTGATCCAACTTTGATCTGAGGCTTCTACAACTTAGTTAACATGATTACTAGTTTGCAGTTATTCTGGCTACTCCTGGTCCAGTGTAGAGTATGCACAAAGCTGTGTGATGGAGAAATACTCAGTTACCACAGTGGGGTGTATCTTTAAGTATCAGCTAAAGCATATAATCTATATGCTGAAAAACTTGTTATCAGTCAGCAAAATTAGTCATGAATGAGTTGTTACATCCCTGTAAAAATAATATTAAAAATGGGGTCGTTTTACAGAAAACTTTTTTGTGGAGTTGAACAACACCAAACATCACAATAACAAAATAAATATTAAAATAGATACAGCAGCCAAGTCAGTCACATCTTTAGTTCAGTTAGGCTTATCTCTTCTTTTATTATTCATATTGTAAACATGCTGATACTATCTGATGTTGTCCTTTCTGTTCAAAGAGCTGGACTCTGTAAATACACCCTTCAATAGAGCCTTCTGTTTGTTTGTTTCTAACACTGGTAGTCATAAAACCAAGAAAAGCATTTCAACAGATCAGTTAAGTATGTGCTTAATTTGAGATTTAACTCACTGAGGCCATGTCTACACTACCAATTTGTGTCGACAAAAGTGATGTCGACACCCAAAAGTCGACATAATAAAAATTGCAATTTCGTGTTCAGACTTGCTCCCTCTGTCGGCAGATCGCATCCACAGTGGGGGGACCATCATCGACAGTGTGAGCAATGTACTGTCGGTACCTATCCCACAGTCCTTCTGTCACTAGGTGTTATGGAACGACGGAGCAGATCACGGTGCATCTTGGGACAGTGCTAAATGTCCCGTGATGCATTATTTTCTGTCCCAGCACTCCATGGGCTTCCGGCTTTCTTTTGCGGCATTTTTCAGCGGCCCTTCTTTGCTGTGCACCCCGGCATCTTTATGAGAAGGGATGGATCCTGCACGGCTCTCCTATGGTTTGTTAATTGTCATGAAGACATCACGGATGGCAGTGCAGTTAATCGTGAAGTTCCTATCTGAAGAAGACTCGCGGGCGCCCGACGTTCTGCAGGATATGGATAGGAGCACTTAGATTGCTTTTGGCATTCACAGATCAAGTGCATAGGGTATAACATCATAGGGCTCGGGAAACAAGCATTGAATGGTGGGATTGTATCGTCATGCAGATGAGGGATGATGAGCCGTGGCTACAGATCTTTTGGATGTGGAAAGCCGCCTTCCTGGAACTGTGCGCGGAGCTTGCCCCAGATCTGCCTCTTGGTAGAAAAGCGTGTGGCAATTGCTGTGTGAGCAAAAGCTGGCGACTTTAGACTGCTACTGGTCGGTTGCAAACCAATTTGGAGTGGGGAAGTTGACCGTTGGGGCTGCATTAATGCAAGTGTCCAGGGCAATAAATCGCATCCTCCTATGAAGGACCGTGACTCTGGGACATGTGCGTGAATTAGTGGATGGCTTTGCAGAAATGGGTTTCCCAAACTGTGGAGGGGTGATAGATGTCACACATATTCCAATTTTGGCACCAGAGCACCCTGCGATGGAGTACATCAATAGGAAGGGGTACTTCTCCATGGTGTTGCAGGTGCTTCGGGGTCAATGTGGGTGTTTCATTGATATCAACATGGGGTGGTCTGGGAAGGTGCGTGACGCATGCATCGTCAGGAACACCAGCCTGTAGAGAAAGCTGCAACTGGGGACTTTCTTTCCTAACCAGAAGATTACAATGGGGAGTGTTGAAATGCCCATAATGATCCTGGGGGACCCTGCGTACCCCCTACAGCCATGGCTCATGAAACCTTACACGGGACACCTGGACAGCAGTAAGGAGCAGTTCAAAAACAGGCTCACTAGGTGCCGGATGACAATGGAATGTGCCTTTGGCAGATTAAAGGTGCGCTGGCGATGCCTTTATGGCAGGTTGGTCCTCACTGAGGATAATATTCCTATGGTCATAGCTGCATGCTGTATGTTGCATAATCTCTGTGAAGCTAAGGGTGAAAGGTTTGCTCAGGGGTGGAGTGCTGAGGCAGACCGCTTGGCTGCTGATTTTGAGCAGCCAGATACCAGGGCTGTCAGAGGAGCCCAGAGGGGAGCTATTTGAATCAGGGAGTCTTTGAGGCAGCATTTTGACAATGACCACCAGTAACATATATCTCTGTCCGAGCTGCTTCAATGTTACGTTACATGTAGTTTTACGAGGGGGCAATCAATGTTTCCTTACATGTTCAATGTTACATTACATGTAGTTTTCGTAGGAGGCAATGGTGACATTTGGGGCCTTATATTCCTGTAATAAAGTGATTACAATGCCTGTGCATGTATTGGCAGTGCCTGCAATCTCACCTTTTAGAAAAAAAATAAAGATAATTTACCATTATAAAAGTTTGCTTTTATTGCACAAGAAACAGCACACACAAACACACAGATGCTTGGCGGGAAAGGAGGAGCCATGGAAAGGCAGACTCTCACAGCTGTGTTTAGGTCCAGCTATCATTGTGAAAGCTGTCTGAGGAGGTGGAGTGAAGGGGAAACCGAGAAGCCCTGGAAGGTGGAAAGGAATGTGCAAATGGAGTTTGGGGGGAGGCATGGAAAAGAGTTCTGAATGTGCTGCAGTGGAGGTTGAGCACTGATTTGCTCAGTCTACAGAACTTTAAGGACTTCAGCATCTGCGTTTGCTCCTCCATTACTTTAATCATCTGCTCAGTAGCGTCCTTAACAAACACGTGATTCTCTTTTCTGTCCGACCGTTCGGCTTCCCAGCACTCCTTTCGTTCCTTTTTTCTGTATTGCAGCACTGTAGGACCTCCCGGAACATGTCTTCTTTGCTGCATCTTGGACGCTTTCTTATCTGGTGGAGATGCTTGGCCGGGGTGCGTGGGGTGTTCCTGAAGGCCACATCTGATGAAGCACAGGGGACAATGCACAGAAGTGGGATTGTTAAATTCACGCACAGCATTGAAACATTTCTGTTAAACACACCTTTTGCAACATTGCCATCACTTTCTCACTGACCCTAGCCAGGCACACATCTCCTCAAACAGCCAAAGCATGGTGAGTGTTGGCAGGGGAGCTGGGGGGGGAGGGCTACACCACATGTGGAAAAGAGCACATGCTGTTTGCAAAGGTTGTGGTGCAGCATTCTAGGGAACAAATTCTAAAATTCTCCCACACTTTTCCACAGGCGGGTGTAATTCTAGCAGACATCTCACTGCTAAGGGTAAGCAGGGAAATGATGGTACATCTACTCCATGCTTGTGGCTTCCGCCCTGCTCCCAATGCTGCTCGCCTATGTGCTGCTTTGGTCTCTGCACAAGTGATTGATGAGTGGCGTGGGAAAGTTTCCTACAATGGGGGAAGGAACAAAGCTACTCTGCCACGGAAACTTGGGCAGAGGATTACCGAGTACCTCCAGGAAACTTTCCTGGAGATCTCTCTGGAGGATTCCCGTGAGATCTCAGCGTGCATCAACACCCTGTTCCGCCGTACTGATTAGCTGCACAGGGAAATGTCCAGCACACAGAAACACAGCCAACATCCCACATTTCTATAGCTTGAACCCACCTCCACACTACACAAACCACAGCCACTTACCAGGAGTCTCATCTCCTGCTTCTTGCTCGCCGTAGAGCAACTGCTGAGACTGGCTAGACACATCTGGAGTGGAGAATAGTTCCTGGCTGCCTGCCCGCCCTACCGGGCGACTCTGCTGGGAGCTGCATATCCTCATCTAACTCCACCTCTTCAATAATAACTTCGTCCTCCGGGTTAGGTCCTCTTTCCGCCGCCTCTGTGCCCTCCAAAGTATTCATGGGGCTCTTGGCCATGGAGGTGGGGTCACGACCGAGGATAGCATCCAGCTCCTTATAGAACCAGCAGGTCTTAGGAGAAGCACCTGAGCATCAGTTTGCCTCCCTTGCCTTATGGTACACTTGCCTCAGCTCCTTTATCTTCGCTCTGCACTTGCAGAGTGTCCCAATTATAGCCGTTTTCGCACAAGCCTCAAGAAATCTGCCCATAGGTATCCCAATTCCTACGGTTCAAGCGCAGCTGGGACTGCACAGCCTCCTCTCCCCATATACTGAGCAGATCCAACAGCTCTGCAGTGGTCCAAGCGGGAGAGTGTTTGCTGCAATAAGCTGCCATGGTCACCTGGGAAAATGCGATGAGACCTCTCCACGCCGAGCAAACAGGAAATAGAATTTCAAAAATTCCTGGGGCTTCTAAGGGGGAGGGGCGGGTGGTTGTTTACCTGGCTGCAGGGCAGTGGAGTTCAAACTGCTGACCAGAGCGGGTCAGGATGGTCATTGTGGGAAACCTCCTGGAGGTCAATTAAGGCGATGAAATGAAGCATGGTGTCTACACTTGCACTTTGTCGACAAAAATGTAGAGGAAAAAGACTTAAATCTCTCGTGAGGGTGGACGAATTTTGTCACCCAAACCAGGCATTTTCCCCAACAAAAGTCGCCTTGCAGTGTGTATGCACTCACTGTTTGGGTTGACAAATGGCAGTTTTGGCGACAAAACCTGGTAGTGTAGACAAGGCCTGAGACTTAAGTGCATGCTTAAGTAATTTTCTGAATAGGGATGGGCTTAAGGACTGTTTCTGTGCCTTGCTGAATCAGGCCTCAAAGAACGTGTTTTAGCAACCCGTTGGCAGAATGGTATGGGTGTATTGATTTTGAATTCACGAGCAACAATTATCCAGTGTTTTGCATCACCTTATTGTACTAGGGTGGGAGTTGCACCTAGTACAGGAGGGAAACTGAAGCCAGGATGGAAGCAAGTTCTTGGGGTTAAAATACAGGATGGGAATGCAGAAGATCTTGGTTCTATTCCTGGCTCTGCCACTGACTGCTTGTGTGACCTTAGAATCATAGAATCATAGAATATCAGGGTTGGAAGGGACCTCAGGAGGTCATCTAGTCCAACCCCCTGCTCAAAGCAGGACCAATTCCCAACTAAATCATCCTAGCCAGGGCTTTGTCAAGCCGGGCCTTAAAAACCTCCAAAGAAGGAGACTCCACCACCTCCCTAGGTAATGCATTCCAGTGCTTCACCACCCTCCTAGTGAAAAAGTTTTTCCCAATATCCAACCTAGACCTCCCCCACTGCAACTTGAGACCATTGCTCCTTGTTCTGTCATCTACCACCACTGAGAACAGCTGAGATCCATCCTCTTTGGAACCCCCCTTTCAGGTAGTTGAAAGCAGCTATCAAATCCCCCCTCATTCTTCTCTTCTGGAGACTAAACAATCCCAGTTCCCTCAGCCTCTCCTCATAAGTCATGTGCTCCAGCCCCCTAATCATTTTTGTTGCCCTCCGCTGGACTCTTTCCAATTTTTCCACATCCTTCTTGTAGTGTGGGGCCCAAAACTGGACACAGTACTCCAGATGAGGCCTCACCAATGTTGAATAAAGGGGAACGATCACGTTCCTCGATCTGCTGGCAATGCCCCCCCTTATACAGCCCAAAATGCCGTTAGCCTTCTTGGCAACAAGAGCACACTGTTGACTCATATCCAGCTTCTCGTCCACTGTGATCCCTAGGTCCTTTTCTGCAGAACTGCTACCCAGCCATTCGGTCCCTAGTCTGTAGCAGTGCATGGGATTCTTCCGTCCTAAGTGCAGGACTCTGCACTTGTCCTTGTTGAACCTCATCAGGTTTTTTTTGGCCCAATCTTCTAATTTGTCTAGGTCCCTCTGTATCCGATCTCTACCCTCTAGTGTATCTACCACGCCTCCCAGTTTAGTGTCATCTGCAAACTTGCTGAGAGTGCAGTCCACGCCATCCTCCAGATCATTAATAAAGATATTAAACAAAACCGGCCCCAGGACTGACCCTTGGGGCACTCCGCTTGAAACCGGCTGCCAACTAGACATGGAGCCATTGATCACTACCCGTTGAGCCCGACGATCTAGCCAGCTTTCTATCCACCTTACAGTCCGTTCATCTAGCCCATACTTCTTTAACTTGACCTTCCTCAAATCATTTTGCCACTCTGTGGCTCACTTTCCCATCTGCAGAATTAGGATACTGATTCTGAGGAACTTCACATGGGGATTACAAGACTTAGTTCATCAACATTCAGAACAGAGCATAAAAGGGCACAATATAATTATTATCATCCTTTTATTTGTGATTCATAGCATCTAGGATATGTGGAGCTACATTTAAGTGATTGAACCTAAAAATCTGATTTTTAGTTGTATTCACATTTATGAATGAGATGTTTTCACAAAATATAACTGCATAGCAAATTTAAAAGCAGCAAGAATTGTGTTCAAGTTAACTCAGAAATATCCTTTTTTGTTCTGTTTTTAAATTTATATTCCTGGAGAAAATTACCTATCAGTTGAGTCTTTCCAAACACTTGACTAGAGACTCTGGTTTTTTGCTCTAAATTTTTTAATAGAGTGCTTGATCTCAGATTTTTTTTTCTGAGGTTTAATACAGTTAAAAACATGTAATGCGACTGATAGTGTTTTTGTGGATTTCTAAATGAAATCTGTGCAGCCAATTGCATTTAATTAGCACATTCAAAATATAACAATAAATAGAATCATTCTGCGACTAATGTGTAGCAACCGTCTATACTTCAGTTTAGAAACACATCCGTTTATAAGCTCTCCCAAACACACATTCTCCTCTACAACCAGAAATATTTTCTACCTTTTGTGTTTTCTAGGCAGCCATTCTGAGTATAAAGCTAAAATTGCAGCTGGATCTAGATGTGGAGAAGGTAAGTCTGTTTCCCCTGTAGTCTTCTCTATCATCAGATGTATCCTTTGATAAACAAGACGCACAGTCTTGCACAAAAGTGGAAGTTATATACTATACGCTAATATCTAATTTGCAAGAAGTCGCTAGGGAGCTGCTAAAAATGATGTTTCAGTCTGAAGTGACTGAAAGATTTTTTTATACCACATTCCATCTTAATAGAATATTTTTCTAACTGGAATCTGAAACTCTAGCTGTGTTGATTCTGTTTTGCAAATTATTGTTTCTGTAATAAGGCTTATTAAATGCAAAAATAATCCCATCTCCTCCCCTGCTCTCCCCATTCAGAATAATGGGTGTAGGAAGATAACTAGGTATTTTCTACCTATGTGGTGATAAGAGGTGGCCTGGGTTAAATAAATTCTAATGCTGAAGGTTTGTAATGTTATTGGTAATATTTGTGTTGAAAATTCTGTGTAGAAAACTCCCTTTAGGCATATTTGGATGTAGAAATATTTTTCTAACATTTAAGCAATTTGGAACACTTTCCTCAAGCACTTACAGACCTCAGTATAGAAGACTTAGAGCTAGAGTGTGGCCCATCCCGAGCACCCATGCAGGGGTATAAGGCTCACTATCCACATTCTGAGCAGCAGCAAAATGGGCCGGCTCGTGCTCCTGTGCCTGTGTCTGTAGGCTGGGAGTGACTGGAGACTTGGCTCTGCCTCTCCAGTGCTGCAGCCAATGCTGCTGAGCCAATGCAATGGGAAGCAGTCTGCACCAGGTATAGAGCACAATGTCTCTGTAATGCTTTACAAGTGCAAAACTATTTTTCTTTCTAGATGTGCACTCCATTGCTACTTCAAGAGAAAACTAACCTAGTAGAGGCTTATGTGGCAGAATATCCTGATCTCCAGCGCAAACTCTTGCAGACCCTGGATATGTGGTGTGAACCTAGTTTTAATACTACAGACATCTCAAGGTAGAAGATTATTCTATTTTCCAGTGTTTTGTCCTTCTTATATCCAAACAGCATACAATATTATATGACATTATGAGCAGGTGCTAAATAACTGTCAGGTAAGGACAATATGTTTCCTAGTCCTCTTTCTACATTCACTAATAACATGTTGAAAGCCACGGAGTAAATTGCTAAATGTTGTACAGTCACTTCCCATCAGAGAAGGGAAAAATTCTGGTAATTGTGAAATGTGGTCTTTCCAAAGGCCTTATCCTATGAGGCACTGAGCACCTATCACTCCCATTGATGTCATGGAAGTGGCAGGGGCTGAGCACTTTGCGCGGTGAGGCTAAACATGAAAACTTTGCAGTAGATCTTATCCAGAAGACCTCAACAGCCTGACTCTGGTGCTTTGCTGTGGAAGGCTGAGTCGCAATATCCATTGTGCATATCTGGCAGTGAGATGTGGGGAGGGGAATAAGGATCATCAGTTGGTAACCCTGATTTCAGTTGAATTTTCAACTGAAAATTCCCTTTCCGTCAGCTTCAGATAGCAGTGCTAAACCAGGAAATGGTGCAGTTGTGAGGGAGCCATCTGCAGATAGTCCTAGTCAAAGTAAAAAGCCTTTGCACTCACTCCATGCGTGTGTGTCTAGTATTCCCATGATACAGTGGCAAAAAACAAGAAATATATATACTCATCATTCCTTTTCCAGTGAAATTATCAGGGTTGTTTTTTAATATATAAACCACCTCTCACCAAAGTAAGCACCAGCAGTGCAATCAAAACAACAGCATACATGCAGCAGATACAATGCTAATAAAAGCAGAGTGGGTCTTACATACCAGGTTGCTGGAAATCAGGTACTGACATGAACTCTTAAAGCCCTTGAATGGAGAATTGGAGACTGATGAAGACGCGAGTATCAGCTAATTGATGGAAAGAGCAACATTTACCTTAAAGTAAGCTCTCCACCTTGCTGCTGTCTCAGAAGCAGTTTATTGAAGGTTTAATTGGACCAGATGGTGGCTTTATTGGCTCAGACTTTCCAGAACATAAGAATGACCAGATGGGTCTGACCAGTGGTCCATCTAGGCCAGTATCCTGTCTTCTAACGGTGGCTGATACCAGGTGCTTCAGAGGGAATGAATAGAACAGGGCAATTATTGAGGGATCCATCTCCTGTCATCCACTCCCAGCATCTGGCAGTCAGAGGCTTAGGATGCCCGGGGCACGGGGTTGCATCCATGACCATCTTGGCTAAAAGCCACTGATGGACCTATCCTCCATGAACTTGTCTACTTCTTTTTAGAACTTAATTATACTTTTGGCCTTCACAACATCCCATGGCAATGAGTTCCACAGGGTGACTGTGCGTGTGTGAAGTACTTCCTTTTGTTTGTTTTAAACCTGCTGCCTATTAATTTCATTGGGTGACCGCTGGTTCTTGTGTTATGTGAAGGAGTAAATAACACTTTCTTATTCACTTTCTCTACACCATTCAGGATCTTATAGACCTCTATTCTATCCCTACTTAGTTGTTTCTTTTCCAAATGTAAGAGTCCCCAGTCTTTTTTAATCTCTCATACGGAAGTTGTTCCATATCCCTAGTAATTTTTGTTGCCCTTCCCTGTGCCTTTTCCATTCCTAATAGAACTTTTTTGAGAAGGGGTGACCAGAACTGCTCACAGTATTCAAGGTGTGGGTGGACCATGGATTTATATAATGACAGTATGATATTTTTTGTCTTGTTATCTGTCCCTTTCCTAATGGTTCCTAACATTCTGTTAGCTTTTTTGACTGCTGCTGCACATTGAGTGGATGTTTTCAGGGAACTATCCAGGATGACTTCAAGATCTCTTTCTTGAGTGGTAACAGCTAATTTGGACCCAGTTGGAGGAAAGAATGGTATAGGCTCAGCTGTGATGGATGAGGAGGGAAAAGAAGTTGTCACCCAGCATCAGACAACATCCCTGCTATTAAAAGGGAGAAGTATCTTATCTGCTTGCATTGATGTTTCTTCCTTGCTTTGCTTGTTTTGTTTACAGGCAGTATCAAGGTTTACGACCTAACAAACTCAACCATAAAATGTTAAGCAAACTGGTCTTCAGGCTCCTAGAACAATATAACCTAGATCCAGGTATGTGATATTACACTAAATCATTTAATCACCTTTCCTGTGAACAACAGATAAAGCTAATCTGTTTTCCCACATGTCCAGCAAGGAATGTCTGCTGTCATTTGGAGCTTAATTGATGTTGTTTAAAAACAAAGCACATAAATTATGGAAATTTTCACTTTGTGTTGTTGAAAAATTAGATGCTGGTGACTAATCGGCTGTTTCTTCCATAATATGACATAAATCTTGGCTTCAGAATGGTTCTGCATAAACATGTGATGGTCAGTTTTGAGTACTAGCTCCATCGGGCTCACATAAGAGGCCACACGTTACTCATTTGGGGATTCTGACTTTGTGAGTTACAAGACCATCAGCTTAAAAGAGATAAACCATGAGAAGAAGGAGGCACATGTAACTCTCCCGTGAAATAGGGGTGGCTGCTGCTGAAGGGAATTTAAAGGGCTCTTGCAACCTTACGGGAGAAGTAATACAGTTTACATCCTTCTAAGGGATCTGCTTCACTCCTAAATGTCACTTGAAATCCATTCTCGTTAACATTTTGCATTGCTTATTACTGTGAGATGTGTTAGGTTTCCTTGCATTGTGACATTAACAAGTAATGACTCCTGGCAGAAATCCTCAGGTGTCCCCTATAATTTGCATCCGGTGTAGGTCCCTCACTCCATGAGCACCACTGAATATTGCATATTTCCCTGTTTTCTGGGACTGAATGTTACTTGCTAACCTAAGCTGCGAATTCCATTCCATCTTGTAGTGATACTGTGTTGCATATTCATCTTCACATCTCCAAAATGCTGCTAAACATAAATGAATTATCCTCACAAACCCTCCCTTGGAGCATGTAATGGTAATTAATTCCCATTGTATTGGTGGGCAAACTGAGGCACAGAGGAATGAAGAGATTTGTTTAAAACCATACAACAGGTTGATGGTTCACCCAGGGTTAGACCTGAGGTTTTTCTTCCTCGTAAGCCTGGACATCCACTAGGCCATACGTCCCCTGTCAATTTACAAAGGGAGTTGAAGGAATTGCTCTCCCAAACCCGTGAAAGACCCACACACACAGGAAAATGACTGTACAGGAGAAATGGTGAAGTTGTCCATGCATAAAGTGCTGTCAAAGCACAGAGCGAGCAAACTGAAAAAAACAGAGATTTGTGTCCTTTAACCTTAGATGTTACTTGTAACAACAGTAAGAAAAAAATGTGAAGCCAAAAATGTGCTTTTGGAGTTGATAGTGCCTGTTTAATTATCAAGGTTTATAAATCATAGTGAAGGTATAAAACACGGTACAGTATAACTACAAAGCATCATTATTATCGTCATCTCCTGTTGGTGAGTTTTTAGCTTCTCCAGGATTTTTATTCATACACTGCCAGATCTGTCTAGCTGCACCTGCTGTATTAATGACTGTAGGGCAGGGGTTCCCAACGCGGTGCCTGCGGGCGCCATGGCACCCGCCGGGGCGTATAAGTGCGCCTGCATACTGGCCGGCAGACGAGCATCCGCCGAAATGCCGCCGACAAGCAGTGTCATCCAGAGGCGTCAGCGGCATTTCGGCGGCGACGCCTCTGGATGACGCTGCTTGTTGGCGGCATTTTGGCGGTGACGCCTATTGACATTGCCGCTTATTGGCGGCATTTCGGCGGATGCTCATCGTCTGGCACCCACCAGACGAAAAAGGTTGGGGACCACTGCTGTAGGGTATGTACTAGTGGTTCTGCAAAAAGAGATTGTGAGGGTAGAGCAGATAGGGGTAGCTGGATCCGCCAGGGCAATGAGTGACCTTGAAAGACTCCAGCAGTTTGAAGGAGTCTGTCTGTTCTAATGGAACTTCCCATGTGGATCTATCTCTGAACCCTGGGTGGGACTTTAAATGCGCCGCCCCAATGTATGTTCATATTTCCAAAGGTTTCCCACATCTTTTCCTCAGCAAGGTACCTGCAGTGTGAAAGAGATTTGGCCACCAGCTTGATCTGTAACACTGTTATTTGTATTATTGTTAGTGCAGGATAATAAAAACAATGCCTCAATTAAAAAATTCAGCCCTTGAATTTACCTGTGGGTATTAACATACAGTATAACTGAAGAATTACTTTGAACCTTTGATCAATTTTCTTTTTATTGTAAAGAAATTCCGTGCATATGCGCAGGCTAATGTTCCAGAGACAGCTCATGCTGCAAGTCAGGACATGCATTGCCAGGTGTTTGCGGTTTTTGAGGATTTAATTGGAATTGTTCTTCTTTGAGTGCTGTCCCTGTGGGTGCTCCATTTTAGGTGTTGGGGCGCCCCTGTGCTCATACTCAGAGACTTTTGGTGGCAGTGCCCGGTTGGGTCGTACATGCGTGGTCCCTGTCTCGTGCTGCTTCAGGCAGTTAACTGATGCTATGCTAACGACCCCCCCACTAGAGTTGGAGCAATCAGCAGTGCTTCACTACTTAGTAGTTAATTAGTTTAACAGTTAGTTACTTAGTTTCCTTGTTAGCATCTATTTACATTGTTTTCCTTTTTCTTTTATCCCTGTCACCATAACTTCAAACCAAACCAAACCAAACCAAACCAAACCCTTTTTCCTTTTCCTTTCCTTTTGAACTACCAGCTGGGGAGAAATTTCAGTTGAACCTCCGCATACACAGCTGCTCTGAGGGTGAAAGCCCCCCCTGACAGGAATGCCTGGTTTCCCAGGCTTTAAAGGATGTCTCAACTGGAAGCTTGCTATACCTGTCTCAGAGGGCCACGGTCAGTGTGTTCTCTGCGTAGGTGAAAGACACACAACTCAGAAGTCTCAGCACTGCCTCAAGCTCACTGCCGGGACAAGAAGAGCTAGAGATTTGCTGTTAAAGCTCCTCCTTATGGCAAAGTCTCTCAGACCTGCATCTGAGCCCAGAGCCCTCCTGGTGAAACTTCGCCAACCACGGCTTCTGACAGGGGTCCCTCCTCAATCCATGCATCTGAGCAAACTGTCAAAAAGGCAGGCACCTATGTCCCCAAGGCAGGAATCAGCCAAGAAGTGCCGTTCCACGAGAGGACACTCAGCACCGGCAGGTGACCCAGCGGGACCACCCGGCATCGCCGGTACCTCTGGAGCCAGAGACTCTAAAAGAGCTGGCTCCGACAGAGGCACCAAGGGGAAATCTGAACCCAATGCCTCGGCACCGCCAATACCAAAGCTGCGATCCACATGCAACGGCACGGCACCGGGACAGACGGCGGCTCCTTCAAAGACACGCTTGGTGCACACGGCGGCGCAGCCTTCAGTACCAGCTTATACACAGCAGCTCCAAGCATTGACAGTGATACAGCCTCAAGGGCCAATCAAACAGACATCACAGCAGTTTCTCAGACAAAAGGGTCTCTTAGTCGGTTCTGCCCCTGACTCCCCTATCATCGGCACCAATGTGAACATGTCACTCTCTGCACCGAGTCTCCTCGCGTCTCCAATACAATCCACTCCTCCCTATTCGAGTGAGGAGGATGAGAGTGAGGAAGGACAAGGAGATCTCCCTCCACAATCTCTACCATGAACCGACTAACTCAGGACCCCCTCAGGGGACATATTACACTGATTCCAAGTATTTTCAATGGTATGGCCAGCCCTGGGGGCCCCCCCATACCTCCCCCACCCCAATGGGCATACCCCACACAACAGGGACTGCCTGCCACATCCAGACCTGGCACACAGCAGTCACTTGTGCCTGGACCTTTGATGGTGGCAGGGGAACTGGGGGAAGATGAGGAAGAACCCCTGGTCATGGAAGGGGCACCACCTACCCATTTCCCATCACTATCCACAGATGACACTGTTATGCCTCCTCCCCATAATATAGGGGATGATTTCAGACTATTCCAGAATCTATTTAAAAGGGTGGCTAGCTCCCTGGACATCTCCCTTGAGGAGGTCCAAGTGACACAACACAAACTAGTGGACATTTTGCATACATCTGCTTCATCCAAAATCGCTGTGAATGATGCACTGATGGACCCTGTCAAAACCATTTGGCAGAACCCTGCCACTGCTCCTCCAACCTGCAAGAGGTCTGACAAAAAATATTATGTACCAGCCAAAGGCACAGAGTTGTTTTTTTTTTTTTTTTTAAAATATGGAAGTATCCTATCTCCTAGAACTGGAAGGGACCTTGAAAGGTCATCGAGTCCAGCCCCCTGCCTTCACTAGCAGGACCAAGTACTGATTTTGCCCCAGAGCCCTAAGTGGCCCCCACAAGGATTGAACTCACAACCCAGGGTTTAGCAGGCCAATGCTCAAACCACTGAGCTATCCCTCCCCCCCTCTTTTCACATCCAGCGCCCAATTCCCTAATGGTGGACGCAGTCCAGGAACATGGTAGGCAACAACAGCCCCAAACCACACCTCACGACAAAGAGTGGAAAAGACTTATCTTTTTGGTCACAAGGCTTATTCCTCGGCTACACTACACCTCCGTATAGCCAACTGCGAGGCATTACTGGCAAAATATGACTATAGTAACTACACAAAAATGTCTGAATTGACTGATTTTATTTCTGAGGACAAGAGAGAACAATTCACAGCACTTGTGTCAGAGGGACAACTCATCTCCAAAACAGCCCTGCAAGCCGCACTTGATTCTGCGGACACAGCTGCAAGTTCAGTGGTGACGGCTGTCGTGATGAGCAGGGCCTCATGGCTCCACCTCTTCGGCTTTCCTAAGGAGATGCAATCCACGGTTGAGGATTTGCCATTTGAGGGTCCCAAACTCTTTGACGAGAAGACAGATGACTCTCTCCACTCATTCAAGGAGTCACAGGCGACACTCCGATCCTTGGGAATCTATACACCCAAACCCAGGAAAACACAGAGAAATTATGTACCCCAACGCTACTGCCAGACCATGTATTCGCAACAACAATGGTGATTTGAGTCACAGGCCCACAAACACAGTCCCCTGAGGGGACGCCAATCCACTTCTTCAGTAGCTGTGTCCCAACCATCAATCTCCAGACAACAAATTTGAAGCCTTGGTCGAGGGCACGAGAACCCCAGGTCTATCTGTGCTGGTGACACCATCTCTCTCCCAACCATTCAGATATCGTCTAGTTCCATTTTATCCAATCTGGAAGACCATCACATCCGACAAATGGGTGCTAGAAATCGTACAAACTGGTTACTCCATCCCCCCCTTTTTTCCCCAACCACCCTACCCATCCTCCCTCCCTGTCTCTCTTCTCAAGAGTCTCTACTGTACCAGGAAGTAAGCCACCTCATGCAGCTAGGAGCAGTAGAACCTGTTCAAAGAGAACACAGAGGGAGAGGATTTTATTCCCACTATTTTCTCACAAAGAAAAAGTCCGGCGGATGGAGACCAATACTCGATCTACGACGACTCAACAAGTTTGTCAAAACACAACGATTCAAGATGGTCAAACTAGGCACCATAATTCCAGCTCTAGAAAGAGGGGATTGGTTCTCGTCCCTCGACCTCTGGGACTAGATGACCTCCGGAGGTCCCTTCAAACCCTGATATTCTATGATTCTATGATGCGTATTTTCATGTAACAATACATCCCTCTCATCGCAGATTTCTCTGTTTTACCATCGGACAGGACCACTTCCTTTCTGCCTCTCTGCTTCCCCTCAAGTGTTTTCGAAGGTACTGGCCGTGGTTGCAGCATACCTGCGCAGAAATGCAATTATGATATTCCCATACTTGGACGACTGCCTGCTAAAAGCGTCAACATGGCAGGCAGCAATACAAGCCACTAAACAGATGGTAACCCTTTTCACAAGATTGGGCCTCCAAATAAATACCGAAAAGTCCACCCTGACTCCAGTGCAGGAGTTGGAGTTCATTGGGGCCCATCTCAAATCTACCGAGGCCATAGCCTCTCTACCAAGGCGATGGTTTCTCACTCTCACCAGCCTCATATCCACGACACAAAACAGTCCACAGATATCAGCCAGGACTTGCCTACAACTTCTTGGTCACAAGGTAGCCACAACGTTTGTCGTCAGACACATCAGATTAAACATGCATTGCCTGCAAGGATGGCTCCTTATGAATTATGTCCCACACAGACACAGCATAAACAAGTGTCTTACGATGCCGGACAAAATAAAGGACTCCCTACTCTGATGGATACAACCAGCCAATGTATGCACAGGAGTGCCCTTCCTTCAGAAGATGCCAACACTAAACATCACTACAGACGCCTCACTGTTGGGATGAGGGGGCACACATGCATCCACATTCTCTCCAGGGCTGCTCGTCTCCTGCAGAATCCCTTCTACATATAAATCTATTAGAACAGCCTAGCTCCATCCTCTTTGGAACCCCCCTTCAGGTAGTTGAAGGCTGCTATCAAATCCCCTCACACTCTTCTCTTCTGCAGACTAAACAAGCCCAGTTCCCTCCGCCTCCCCTCATAAGTCATGTGCCCCAGCCCCAGGGCCGGCTTTAGCAGGTGCGGGGCCCCACGCCGGGACGCGAATTGTCTCGCGCCCCTCCGCCCCGGCCCCGCCCCGACTCTGCCCCTCCCTGCCCCATTGGATCCCTCCCCAAATCCCCGCCCTGGCCCCACCCCCAGACCCGCCCCCTTACTGCCCCATTGGATCCCTTCCCAAATCCCCGCCCTGGCCCCGCCCCCTCACTACCCCATTGGATCCCTCCCCAAATCCCCGCCCTGGCCCCGCCTCTTCCCCAAGCACGCCTCATTCCTCCTCCTAACCCCTCCCTCCCAGGCGTGCGCTGATCAGCTGTATGGCGGCGCAAGCGCTGGAGGGAGGGGGGGGGAGGCAGGATGCGGCGTTTTTTTTTTTTTTTTCCGCTCCGCCAGCAGCCCCGGACGTTGTGGGGCCCTCTTAGGCGCGGGGCCCCATTCCGGGGAATCGGCCGAATCGGCTTAAAGCCGGCCCTGCCCAGCCCCCTAATCATTTTTGTTGCCCTCTGCTAGACTCTCTCCAATTTGTCCACATCCCTTCTGTACTGGGGGGCCCCAAACTGGACGCAGTACTCCAGATGTGGCCTCACCAGTGCCAAATAGAGGGGAATAATCACTTCCCTTGATTGGCTGGCAATGCTCCTACTAATGCAGCCCAAAATGCCATTAGCCTTCTTGGCAACAAGGGCACACTGCTGACTCATATCCAGCTTCTCATCCCCTGTAATCCCTAGGTCCTTTTCTGCAGAACTGCTGCTTAGCCAGTCGGTCTCCAGCCTGTAGCGATGCATGGGATTCTTCCTTCCTAAGTGCAGGACTCTGCACTTGTCCTTGTTGAACCTCATCAGATTTCTTTTGGCCCAATCCTCCAATTTGTCTAGGTCACTCTGGACCCTATCCCTACCCTCCAGCCTATCTACCTCTGCCTGCAGCTTAGTGTCATCCGTGAACTTGCTGAGGGTGCAATTCATCCCATCATCCAGATCATTAGTGAAGATGTTGAACAAAACCGGCCCCAGGACCAATCCTTGGGGCACTCCACTTGATACCTGCAGCCAACTAGACATCGAGCCGTTGATCACTACCCGTTGAGCCCGACGATCTAGCCAGCTTTCTATCCACTTTATAGTCCATTCATCCAATCCATACTTCAACTTGCTGGCAAGAATACTGTTGCTGGCTTATTTTTTATGGTTTTTGCCACCAGCTTTTCCCTTAGATTTAATCCTGAATTGCATTTTGTACAAACCTTTAAGCCCTAGAGATAACAGTGTACAATATATACTGAGAATGATTATTTCTCATGTATTTAAACAGTAGAGGGCAGAAGAGGGCTGCTCAGAAATCTGTGCATTAGTTCAGGTATGTCACTACCATCCTTAGACATTGCGAGAATGCAGTGTGTACCAGAGGACAGCCAGCAGTACTTCACAGGGTTTCTTTGAATTAAGTATTTTCAAAGGATGTTACTCTGGAGTCAGGTGAACGAGTGTAATATTAGAACTAAAGAGAAAATGCCTGATCTATCGGAAGATGATAGGCAAAGTAACTTTTGTTCCCACAAATATCATTCAGTTGTGTGCAGGCAGAGTAGAAGGATACGCTCTTCCATTAAATTAGATCACCCGGGGTTGTAAACCATTGTTTCCCACCACTTGTGGATGATTTTCCTGCTGCATGTCTCAGCCCTATTGTCAAATACCAGGGCAACTTTGTCTGTGAAAATTGCCTGTGTGAATTCACATTGTTTAGGAGATGTGAGCCTCTCTCATAAAGTCAGGAGCTTTTACCTGGTAGTGACCACTGGCTTGTACACCCACCTTCTCCCCAATAGGATATGAAATACGGCATAGGCCAAATCACCACTCAGTCCCTTCAGGCTGCTGAAGGAGAGTTGGGCTTGGGACATGCTGTCCTTGACCCTTCCCTTGTCATTTCCCCTGTTTTTCTAAAGAACTGTGTTTTTTCCCTTTGAAGTACTAGCTACTGCTGAAGATGACCCCTAAAGGGCCCTAGTTAATCTAGGGAGAAGATAGAAGTGTGAGGACTCTGGAGCAATCCAAAGCTCTCTTGGTTTCTGCACTCTGTTAGGGCCAAACCCACTCTTCCCTTCTTGTTCTGAAACAGTTTGCCACGTTGTCAGATGAGCCAGAAGCCCACCGTGTGGCACTCGTTCTTTAGGCTCTCATCTAAGTGCCTTCTTGGGAGGCTGGTGTCTGGACTACAAGTTTAATGGGATGGTCAACTGCCTCCAAGAGTCTGTGGATTTTTGCTCCCTTTCCCCTATGGAGACTGCTTTTCCTATTCCCTGGGGCCATGGAATGAAATTATGTAAAATCAGTGAGTCCTGGAAATTACACTAAAAGGATATCCTATCCAGCTGCACTCTATGCCACTTCACCCTAATCTGCATGAGGAACTCTTCTCATCAGAAAGTGCTATGGATCTAAAACATTTCCTTCCTCCAAATAGACCATAGTACAGAAGGTAAAGGCTTTAGTTCTCTTATTTCCAACGATTTCAGCTCTTGGGGGCTGGTTCTCGTTTACACTAAGGCCCCTTAACTTTGCAAGAGCAGTGGGAACCGAGTTAGTGCAAATGAGAATCAGGCTCTTGGTGTAATGTAAAGACAGGGTTGAGTGGGACCTAATAGTGAATCAGAAGGAATGCAGTGCATTATCAGTTTTATACAGTCAACCACCAGATCTACAAAACCGAAAAGCTGTCATCCCAAAACACACCCACAGACCATGTAACACCAGTGCAGTGTGTGTGTCCATTTCAAGCCCTGTATGTAAAGAGGACATCACATTTGTTTTTGCTTTCTGGCTGTTAGTATCAGGCTTCCTCCCTACCAAATGATGAAGATGGGTGGAAGGGTAGAATTCCTGGTTCTACTTTTGTGTCTATCCCAAATGCGAAATGCAATCCAGACTAGATCCCATTATGGTGCTACTGCAAGATTTTGTAATAATACACATCCAGTGATATATGTTGAGGGAGGGAGTATTTATTAGAATCATAGACCCATAGGGTTAGAAGGGACCACAGGGGTCATCTAGTCTAGCCCCCTGCCAAGATGCACGATTTGCTTTGTGCTGATGCGTAAGAACCTCAGCCATGGAGCAGGCCCAGGACCATACAAACACGTAATGAAAGTATGGCCCCTTCTCCAAAGCGCTTACAATAGATCAGGGGTTCTCAAACTGGGGGTCGGGACCCCTCGGGGTCGTGAGGTTATTACATGGGGGGTCGCGAGCTGTCAACCTTCACCCTAGAATACTCAAGGAGCTAATAGAGGAGGTATCTGAGCCTCTAGCTATTATCTTTGGAAAATCATGGGAGACAGGAGAGATTCCAGAAGACTGGAAAAGGGCAAATATAGTGCCCATCTATAAAAAGGGAAATAAAAACAACCCAGAAAACTACAGACCAGTTAGTTTAACTTCTGTGCCAGGGAAGATAATGGAGCAAGTAATTAAGGAAATCATCTGCAAACACTTGGAAGGTGGTAACATGATAGGGAATAGCCAGCATGGATTTGTAAAGAACAAATCATGTCAAACCAATCTGGTAGCTTTCTTTGCTAGGATAACGAGTCTTGTGGATAAGGGAGAAGCTGTGGATGTGGTATACCTAGACTTTAGTAAGGCATTTGATACGATCTCGCATGATATTCTTATCAATAAACTAGGCAAATACAACTTAGATGGGGCTACTATAAGGTGGGTGCATAACTGGCTGGATAACCGTACTCAGAGAGTAGTTATTAATGGTTCCCAATCCTGCTGGAAAGGTATAACAAGTGGGGTTCCGCAGGGGTCTGTTTTGTGATCGGCGGCATTTCAGTGGCGACGCCTCTGGATGACGCTGCTTGTTGGTGGCATTTCGGCGGATGCTCGTCCGCCGGCCAGTATGCAGGTGCACTTAGACGCCCAGGTGGGCGCCATGGCGCCCGCGGGCACCGTGTTGGGGACCCTTGGTCTAGAGAACATGACCTATGAAGGAAGGCTGAAAGAATTGGGTTTACTTAGTTTGGAAAAGAGAAGACTGAGAGGGGACATGATAGCAATTTTCAGGTATCTAAAAGGGTGTCATAAGGAGGAGGGAGAAAACTTGTTCACCTTAGCCTCTAAGGATAGAACAAGAAGCAATGGGCTTAAACTGCAGCAAGGGAGGTTTAGGTTGGACATTAGGAAAAAGTTCCTAACTGTCAGGGTGGTTAAACACTGAAATAAACTGCTTAGGGAGGTTGTGGAATCTCCATCTCTGGAGATATTTAAGAGTTGGTTAGATAAATGTCTATCCGGGATGGTCTAGACAGTATTTGGTCCTGCCATGAGGGCAGGGGACTGGGCTCGATGACCTCTTGAGGTCCCTTCCAGCCGCAGAATCTATAAAACCCCAAACCCTGCGTTGCTTCCTAATTTATAAGGGGGGGTCGCACTCAGAGACTTGCTATGTGAAAGGGGTCACCAGTAAAAAAGTTTGAGAGCCACTGCAATAGATTGTCTTATGCTATCTTGGAGAGGGCACTGTGCTGGGACTCAGTAGACCTGAGTTCAATTCCCTGCTCTGTCACTGGTCTGTGTAACTATGGGCAAGTCACTGTACCTCTCTGTGTCTCAGTGTCCTCATTTGTAAAATGGGGATAATGATATTGACCTGCTTGGGAATCTGCTGATGAAAAGTGCTGTATAACCAGGGGGCAGCCATTTCAGACTCAATTCTGAGCGCCAGAGAGGAATTGGTTGCAAATCTAAAGGCAATTTGGGTGAAAGTGATCACGAAATTATAAGATGTCATGGTTCTAAAGAAAGAAAGGAGTGAGAACAGCAGAATAAAGACAATGGCCTTCAAAAAAAGCAGACTTCAACAAACTCAAAGAACTGGTAGGTAAGGTCCCATGGTGAGAAATTCTGAGGGAAAAGGGTGTTTGGGAGACCTGGCAGTTTTTCAAGAAGATAGTATCAAAGGCACAACTACAAACTATCCCTGTGCAAAAGAAAGATAGCAAGACCAGTAAGAGGCTAATATGGCTCCATCAGGAGCTCTATAACGTCCTGAAAATCAAAAAGGAATCCTACAAAATGTGGAAACATGGACACATTACTAAGGAGGAGAACAAAAGAGTAGCACAAGCAGGCAGGGACAAAATCAGAAAGGCTAAGGCACAACAGGAGTTACACCTAGCAGGAGACATCAAAAGCAATAAGAAGAGGTTCTTTAAATACATTAGGAGCAAGAGAAAGATGAAATAAAGTATAGGTCCTCTAGTGAGTAGGGAATGAGAGCTAATAACTGGTGAGATCAAGAAGGCTGAGGTATTTAATGCCAGTTTTGCTTCTGTCTTCACCAAAAAGATTATGGCTCACCAGATACTCAACACAATTAATATTAACAACAAGGGGGAAGGAACACAACGCAAAACAGGGAAAGAACAAATTAAAGAATATTTAGGTACGTTAGATATATTCAAGTTGGCAAGGTCTGATAAAAATTAATCCTAAGGTACTTAAGTTGAATCTGAATCTGAATCTCAGAACCGTTAGCAATTATTTTTGAGAACTCCTGGACAATAGGTGAATGTCCCAGTGGACTGGAGAAGAGCAAACATAGCACCTCTCTTTAAAAGGGGTAACAAACAGGACCCAGTGAATTATAGACCAGTCAGCCTAAAGTTGCTAAAACAATTTATCAATCAATCAATCAACTTGTAAGCACTTGGAGGATAATAGGGTTATAAGGAATAGCCAGCATGATTTTGTCAAGAAGAAAACATGCTAAACCAACCCAATTGCCTTCTTTGTCAGGGTTACTGGGCTGTGAGTAAGGGGGAAGCAGATGATGTGCTATATCTTGATTTTAGTAAGACTTTTGACACAGTCCCACATGCTAGGGCCCTACCAAATTCACGGCCATGAAAAACGCGTCATGGACCGTGAAATCTGGTCTCTTTGCATGCAATCTGGTCTTTTGTGTGCTTTTACCCTATACCAGCAGCCCTCAACCGGGGGTCTGTGAGCCTTTTCAGGGAGGCTGCAGGGCCCCGTGGCTGGAACCTGGTGCCCTGAACCCTGGCACCTCCTGTGGGGCTGAAGTCAGGATCCCTGGCACCCCCTTGCGGGGCTGAAGCTGGAAGTGGCGCGAGGCTGAAGTCCCCCTCCCCCAAGCCAGGAGCAGAGTGGGGCTGAAACCGGTGCTCTCCTCCCCCCCCCACCAAGCCAGGAGTGGTGCAGGGGGTTGAAACCGGCGGGGGCCCCCTGCCCTTGAAGCCAGGAGCGGTGTGCTGCTGAAGCTGGGAGCCCCAGGGTTCCCCACCTCCTGCTGGGAGCCACGTGGGACTGAAGCTCCAAACCCTGGTGCTCCCCGTGGGCACAGCTGGGGGAGAACAAGGGTGTTGGCCCCCCAAACTGCAGTGCCTTTCCCAGAGTGCGGCAGTCTGGGGGCTGCTCCATCCCCCTCACACCTTCTCCTCCCCCCCCAGGCCTCCTCAGGCCCAGCCCTCTGGCCAGGTTGTAGGTGGGAAGCCAGAGCCAGGCAGTGCAGCAGCTGCTCCTCTGGCTGGTGGTGCCATGGAGTGTGCATCCCTGGCATCCCCCATCTGCTGCTGGTGCCCGGGGTTGTGGCTTCCAGCCCTCTTTGCTCACGCAACTGGTAAGAGCCACCTGGGTGGGGGGACCCAGCTCTGGGGCTAGCAGAGCCCTTGGGGAGCAGCTCTTCTGGCACACAGCCCCTAGCTATCCTTCTTCCTGCACCCTGAACTACCCCCCTTGCCCACACACAGCCCCTAGCTACTCCCTGCCTGCACCCTGAGCTCCCCCCACCCATACACAGCCCCAGCCATCCCCTGCCTGCACCCTGAGCTACACCCCTGCCCATACACAGACCCTAGCTGCCCCCTACCTGCACCCTGAGCTATCCCCTGCCCACACACAGCCCCTGGCTACCCCCTCCCTGCATCCTGAGCGGTTTTCAAAGTTTTTGAGCTGAGTTCCCCCCTTTGAGTAATATTTTTTGGTTGCAGCTCCCCCCCCAACCCAGACAGGTGGGGGGG
>NW_020664859.1:558811-570364 GCF_002925995.2 Terrapene triunguis | reverse complement strand
CACTCCTCGGGCCCTGGAGTTTATATAGCTTGTTGAAAAAGGTTGAGGACCCCTGCCCTATGCTATACAGCAGGAGTTGGCAACCTTTCAGAAGTGATGTGCCGAGTCTTCATTTATTCACTCTAATGTAAGGTTTTGTGTGCCAGCAATACATTTTAACGATTTTAGAAGGTCTCTTTCTATAAGTCTATAATATATAACTAAACTATTGTATGTAAAGTAAATAAGGTTTTTAAAACGTTTAAGAAGCTTCATTTAAAATTAAATTAAAATGCAGAGCCCAGTGTGAGTGCCACTGAAAATCAGCTTGCGTGCCACCTTCGGCACGCATGTCATAGGTTGCCTACCCCTGCTATACAGATTTCATGGGGGAGACCAGCGTTTCTCAAATTGGGGGTCCTGACCCAAAAGGGAGTTGCGGGTGGGTGTCACAAGGTTATTTTAGGGGGTCGTGGTATTGCCACCCTTACATCTGTATTGCCTTCAGAGCTGGGCAGCTGGAGAGCGGTGGCTGTTGTCCGGGTGCCCAGCTCTGAAGGCAGTGCCCCACCAGCATCAGCGCAGAAGTAAGGGTGGCAACACCATACCATGCCATCCTTCTGTGCTGCTACTAGCGGCGGCTCTGCCTTCCGAGCTGGGCTCCCGGCCAGCAGCTGCCGCTCTCCAGCTGCCCAGCTCGGAAGGCAGCGCTGCCGCCAGTAGCAGAGCAGAAGTAAGTGTAGTACTGCAACCCCCCCCCCACACACACACACAATAACCTTGCGCCCCCACCCCCAACTCCTTTTTGGGTCAGGATCCCTACAAGTACAACACCGTGACATTTCAGATTTCAATAACTGAAATCATGAAATTTATGATTTTTAAAATCCTATGACCATGAAATTGACCAAAATGGGCCGTGAATTTGGTAGGGCCCTACACATGACATTCTCATAAGCAAATTAGGGAAATGTGATCCAGATGAAATTACTATACAGTGGGTGTACAACTGGTTTAAGAAATATACTCAAAGAGTATTTATCGATGGTTCTCTGTCAGACTGGGAAGGGCATATGTAGTGGGTCCCCCTGTGGAGAATATGCTTATAAAATTTGTGGGTGATACCAATCTGGAAGGGCTTGCAAGCACTTTGGAGGACAGGCTTAGAATTCAAAACAAATTGACAAATTGGAGAATTGGTCTGAAATCAACAAGATGAAATTTAATAAAGGCAAGTGCAGAGTACTTCACTTAAGTAGGAAATATCAAATGCACAGCTACACAGTGGGGAATAACTGGCTAGGTGGTAGTATTGCATAAAAGGATCTGGAGGTTATAGTGGATCACAAATTGAATATGAGCCACCAATGTGATGCAGTTGTGAAAAAGGCTAATATCATGCTGGGTATATTAACAGGAGTGTCGTATGTAAAAGACGTGGGAAGTAATTGTCCCACTCTACTCGGCTCTGGTGAGGTCTCGACAGGAGTACTGCATTCAATTCTTGGCATCATGCTTTAGGAAAGATGTGGACAAATTGGAGGGAGTCCAGAGGAGAGCAACAAACATGATAAAACCTGTTGTATGAGGAAAGGTTAGAAAAATTGGGCATGTTTAATCTTGAGAAAAGATGACTGAGGGGGGGACCTGATAACAGTTTTCCACTATGTTAGGGGATATTATAAAGAGGATGATCAGTTGTTCTCCATGTCCATTGAGGGTAGGACAAGAAGTAATGGGCTTAATCTACAGTAAGGGAGGTTTAGATTAGATATTAGGAAAAACTTTCTGACTATGAAGGTAGTTAAGCTCTGGAACAGGCTTCCAAGGGCGGTTGTAGAATCCCCATCTTTGGAACTTTTTATGCCCAGGTGGGACAAACACCTGTTGGGGATGGTCTCTGTTTACTTGGTCTTGCCTCAGTGCAGGAGGATGGACTAGATTACCTCTCAAGGTCCTTTCCAGCCCTAAATTTCTATGATTCTATAAGAACTGAGAATTACTGTTGTTATTATTTATTTATTTATTATGCCAACTTAGCAAAAAACATAATAGCTAGATGCAGGGCAGCCGAGTTCAAAACAGTGAGCAGAGCGGTCACGATGGGCATTGTGGGATACTGGGTGAGGCCAGTTCTGGTGATATAATGAATGGCAGCGTCTATGCTGACGCTTTGTCGCTTTAACTTCGCTGCAAAAAGTTCAATGCCTTTCGTTGAGGGGGTTTTATTTTTTCAGCAAAACAGCAGAGTTTTGCCACGAAAAGTAGCTTTGTAGAGTGTACACCTCCCCTGTTTTGTCAGCAAAAGCTGCCTTTTGTTGACAAAACAGTGTAGTGTAGACAAGGCTTAAGTCACATTTTTAAGGTGATTTACAAACTTAAATCTCATTGAAAGTCAATGGGATTTAGGACTCTAAGTCATTTGGGCGTTTTTGAAAATGTACCCCTTGACTTTACTCTTTTGTATTAGCTTGTTTTTGCTACTGGAACATCTTGGTGCATCAAAGATGTGTGTAGTGTGTCTATTGCAAACCTATGACTTTTTGCTTGGGGTGTTGGTAATTCTATTTTCTTTTGAATTTGTTCTTTGAATCTGTGCTCCCTAGCTTTTAAATTCTTGTACATTTTCATCTATATTGGAATGTGTCCTGGATGTTTAGGATATATGTTATGTCCAGTGTATATATCGCTACGGCTTAAATGATTTTTCTCACCACCCCCTCCAAAAAAAAAAAAAAAAAGAGAGAAGCAGCAGCAGTAGCAGGAGCAGAAAACTGCCTATAGTAGCACATGCCAAATTGCAAAATATATTTATGGGCTTGTTTACACTACTCATGCTAATCTGGTTTTTAAACACAATTCGCAGTTTTAATATAGGCAAGGCCAGGATGCTTCTGGCCCTCTTTGTTTCAGGTTTGGATAGTGTCTTTCTGTGTTTGCATCATTTAAAGTGATTTTTATATCAGGGGAGAAAAAAAGTACTGTCTAGAAAAGAACACTTCAAGCAAGTTCATATGTTGTGTTGACTTAAAGGCCTTTCTTTTGTTTCAGCTCTCTGTCCGAATGTCATAAATCAGCGGCACCTAGGATCTCTGAAATATCTCTTCTACAAGAGGTTTGTTGAGGTATGTTTGTACAATGTATGTATGGATTTATTTTTGTTGTGATTTGAACAATATAATAGAGATGCTGGAAACATAAGGTTGGTATGCAAGCAGAGTGTAGTCATGCTGTAGTGATACTGAAAGGCATTGAGACTCAAATCTCTGTTACGAGTGCTTGGACTGAGATATTATAGACTGATAAATCTAGTGCAGAATTATGGGTATATTTTATTATACTATTATATTTATGATAGGGACCAGTCCTGCAAGGCACTAAATGCTGTCCACTCCCACTGACTTCAGTGGCAGTTAAGGGTGTTCAGTAAACTGCAAGAGGTGCTCTCCCAATCAACGGTTTGGGTCTCAAGGAGGACAGAATTGATCCACCGTGTTTGGCAGTGTAGTCATCCTAAGTACATTAACAAAAACAAGGCCGGTGTTCAGGGGAAGGGTACCTTCCATTTGTCCTGTGCAAAGCTCATTAATTCCCTGAATATAAGCACACTCATGTTTTAGAGGGCCGCTTCTCCGTAGTACCAATGTGAACATTTTTTGCAGTATTCAGTCGCTCAACAGCAGCCTGAATAGGCATGGAGGCTTCTCCTGTGTTTCTGGGAGATTGTGTTGGTTGTGCTAAAAGCATCATGAAATTTAAGTATTCTGTTGCTTTACTGAGTTCAGCAATGTCTCAGTTTTCAGCAGTCTTACCTACCTGTGCAGTTGGAAGTTATCTGTAGTTTTGCACCCACTACAAAGTAGGTCTGGTTGGATTATCTCTATTTTATAAGGTATATGAGGAGTTTCAGTATGATCTGGATAGGATTCTGTGTGGCCTTCATATTGTAAGTGCAGATTGAGGTTTGGATAAAAGTCTTGTGCTGTCCTCAAACATTTCTCTGAATTAACTAAGCAATATTTTTCTAATGTGCCCTTCATGATGATATATGAGAACCCAGAGATTTTCAGTGCATACCAGATTGCATTCCTATGTCATAAATGCTGTCTGTGTGTTAAATTTCCACTTGGTGTGTATAATATGCTTTAAAAACATATTTTAGAGATTTTTTTTGTCTTTTCAGAAAACCATGACTCAGGAGAATTGGGCCGATCATGTTCAGGTGAGTGTGAAATGCTCCCTTACCACTTTTTTAAGGTTTCTTTGTGTGGACCTCATTTTAAGACCATTTAAAAATATCCCACTCTGGTGTTAAAAGCATTTGCAATATGTTACACTAGTACAGCTTTTTAGCTTTGTCAGAACTGCCTACACACATGTGGCACAATTGTGTGTGTAGAGGGGTATGTATGTGTCTATGCATTGGCTTTTAAAAACTTGCCATTTTTACCTAGGGTAAATAAGTAAGATTACTGTGGTCTTCTCTTGTGATTCTCTGTACTTACTGTAGGAAACACGCTGAACACTGCAAATACTGAGGTTATCTAGTTACAGATACTTATTTAATTATCTAAAGCAACTGTCAAGGGCCACCAGTAAACACAGTCAGAAAATCATCTTCTTTGTCCTGAGAATTTTCAGCAGGTTTACTATATAAATGTAAGGTATTTATGGTTTCTGGGTCTCATGGTACAGTAGAAAGTAATGATTCAAACATCATTAGAGCAGGGGCGGGAAGAGGCAGGGTGGGGGCTTGCGGGAAGTGGTGGAGTAGGGGCGGGCCTGGGGAGGAGGAGGGGTCGAGCACCCCGCCCCCGTGTAGAGTGGGAGTCAGTGCCTATGCATCTCTAGCTCTGTAACCAGATTATGAAGGGTCTAAAGATGTGGTAGATGGAAAGGAGCTGCTGGAGTTTCCCTGACTCTGCCACCTCAGGCCTTGACTACACTACACAGTTTTGTCAACAAAAGTCAGGTTTTGTTGACAAAACAGTGGAGGTCTATACACAACAATGCTCCCCCTGCCGATTTAACTCTCCTGCTACGTCGACATAATAAAACCACCTGGATGAGTGGCATAGAGCTTTTTGCGACTAAGTTAGAGCGATGCAGTGTCATTGTAGACAATGTGCTTGCTCGTGTCGCCCTAAGTGGCCTCCAGGAGCTGTTCCACAATGCCCATCATGATTGCTCTTGTCAGCAGTTCCTACTATGCTGCCCTGCAGCCAGGTACACAGGCATGCACCCCTCTCCCTTTAAAACCCCAGGAATTTTTGAAATTCCTCATCATGTTTGCTTGGGGTGGACAGCTCACATTGCATCTTCCCAGCTGTCCATGCCAGCTTTCCCCAGCAAATGCGATCCCGCCTGGAGTACACTGGAGTTGCTGGATCTGTTGGGTCTGTGGGGAGAGGAGACTATGCAGTTGCAGCTCTGATCCAGCCGTAGGAACTTGACACCTATGAGCAGATTGCTCGTGGCATGGCATGAAAAGGACATGCAGCAATGCCATGCTAAGATCAAGGAGCTGAGGCAGGCATATCAGGAAGCAAGGGAGACCGACCGTCCCCCTGGCTTGGTGCTGAAAACATGCTGCTTCTACAAGGAACTGCATGCCATCCTTGGGGGTGACCCCACCTCCACCCAAGAGCCTCGTGGATACTTTCGGGGGACTGGAGGCAGTGGCCAGCAGAGTCAACCCTGTGGATGAGGAGGTTGAGCTGGAGAAGGACGTGCGACAGGCAACAGGCTCGTCTGGTGGTGTGGCGAGCCAGGGCCTCTTTTTAACTCCGGATGGGTCTAGCCAGTTCCAGCAGTCTGGCTCTGATGTGCTTGAAGCAGGAGAGGGAGCTCTGGTAAGTACTCATTTTTCTTTGGTACTGCACGGTGACATGAAGTAGAGGAGTCCTTTATTTTGTTACATGGTGCATATGGGATTGAAATTAACAACACTAGATATTGTTTGCACCTGCTTTGCATTCCCCTGTGCAGCTATGCAGTGGAGGCCCTGCAGAAAAGATTGTTAATGTACTCCGAGATCTCTTGGAAATTTTGCACGGAGATTTCTTGGAAACTTTCCTGCAGGTACTCTGCAATCCTCTGCCGAAGGTTCCTTAGCAGAGCTGCTGTGTTTCTTCCCCCATTGTAGGAAACTTTGCTGCGCCAATCAGCATTTACTTCTGTAGAAACCAAAGCAGCACACAGGCAAGCAGCATGCGGACCTGGTCTGAAGCCACACGCATGCAGGAGATGCACCCTTGCATCTTCGGTTACCCTCAGTAGTGTGATTTCAGCTTCGATCACCCCCGCCTGTGGAAAATGGTGTCAGTATTAAGAATAGTGTCCCTAGGCGCTTGTACTGATCCCCTTCTGAAGCCACCCAGACCCTTTGTCCCACCTTCTCTCCCCCCCTCACCATGTTTAGTTCTCAGGCCGTGCTTCATGCTTGCCAAGGGAAAATGAGACAGAGGTGTGTGTAACTTTTATGATTCAAGACTCTGAGTGCACATGCAATACTGACTGTGTATTGTTTCTTTTGCTTCTGCAGATGTGCCTTTGAGGGCCAGCTCCTACACACCGGTGGAGTGCCTCTGTCAGATAAGGAGGCAAATGAGGAGGAGTAAGGAGGACATGTTTTGAGAAGTGCTGCAATCATCTGATCAGGCTGATAGCAAGCACAGAGCATGGAGACAGACAATAAATGAAAAACTAGAAATAGATAGCCAGGAGACGAGACGGGGCAAGGGCAGATAATTGAGGTCCAGGAGAAGACAATAAAGCTCATAGAGGACCAATCAGAGATGCTCAGGTCCCTGATTGTGCTGAAGTTGGAACACATGCATGCTTGACTCCCCCTACAACCCTTACAGAACTGCTTTCTATGCCTTCCCCAAACTCCCCACACACATTCCTCACATGTTCCCAGCCCATCACAGTATCCCTGGCACTTCACCCCTAGGGACATTTTCCATAACGACAACTGGACTTACACACAGCTGTGAGATCCTCATTTCTGAGAGTGCTACTCACTGTCATGTCCCTTGTAAGAAATGTTAATCTGTGTATTGCTGTTTAATAAAAATTTAGTCTTACAAAGACAATGATTCTTTATTTTTGACCTACACAGGGCAGTTTCAGCAGAAATTCATACACAGTGGCAATCAGCACATTTTCAAACTACAATTAATGCTCAGGCAGGAATCATTACAAGGGTCATTCAAGGTGGCAAGTAAACAGTGCCTGGCTGCATGTATTACAGCAAGACACATTACTGTCAAAATGCTGCTTCAAAACCTCCCTGATTCGAATAGCCTTCCATTTAGCCCCCCCTACTAGCCCTGGTGTCTGGGCGCTCAAAATCAGCTGCCAGGTGATACAGATCAGTGTTCCACCCCTGGGGAAACTTTTCCCCCTTGACTCCATAAATATTATGCAGAGCACAGCAGGCTGCTATGACCATGGGAATATTTTCCTCATTGAGGTTTAACCTGCCAAAAAGGCAGCACCAGCGACCCTTTAATCTGCCAAAATGCACATTCTACAGTTATTCTTCACCTCCTGAGCCTGTTGCTGAAGTGCTCCTTGCTGCTGTCAAAGTTTCTGGTGTGAGGCTTGATGAGCCACGAGAGTAAGGAGTAGGCTGGGTCTCCCAGGATCACTATGGGCGTTTCCACATCCCCTAGTGGAATCTTCTGGTCTGGAAAGAAAGTCCCTGCATGCAACTTTCTATATAGGCTGATGTTCCTGAAGATGCATGCGCCAAGCACCTTCCCTGACCACCCCGCATTGATGTCAGTGAAATGACCCCAGTGATCCACTAGCGCCTGCAATATCATAGAGAAGTATCCCTTTCTGTTGATGTACTCTGTCACAACATGGCCTGGGGCCAAAATTGGGATATGCGTGCCATCTATCCCCTTGCCGCAGTTGCTGCAAAGCCATCCGCTATTTCCTGCACATTGCCCAAAGTCACAGTCCTTTGCAGCAGAAGGCGATTAATGGCCATGCACACTTCCATCACCGCAACCGCCCACAGTGGACTTCCCAATTCCAAACTGATTCACAACTGACCAGTAGCAGTCCGGAGTTGCCAGCTTCCACACAGTGATTGCCACTCGCTTTTCCACTGTTAGGGCAGCTCTCATTTTGGTGTCCATGTGCTGCAGTACAGTGGTGAGCTTCGCACACGGTTCAAGGAAGGTGGCTTTGGGCATACAAAAGTTGTGCAGTCATTGTTTGCCATCCCAGACCTGCATCACAATCCCACCACTTAGTGCTTGTTTCCAGAGCCTGGTAGCGATGGTCCAATGTGTGTAGTTGCTCCGTGAATGCCAACATCAATCTTGAATTGTTTCTTTCCATGGCACACAGCAGGGCAGGCACCACGGATTCCTGTTCAGATTCACAGCTCATGAAATACTGCAGGATCAGCCATGTTGTGTTCATAATGCTTATCACAAGACTGGTGAACAGTGCAGGATCTGTGCTTTCAGGCAGAGACGGCAGGTGCAAAGTTTACAGGGGTAGTTGAAAAATGTCACAAAATGTAGTTGGAAGCCCTTGGAATTATGGGATGGAAAAAACTGCCTCATGAGGCAGTGATCCCACCCCCATGATGCACTGCAATCCATTCCCAGAACTCCTAGTGGGAGAAAGTGGCGATTTGAACAGTGGGATGGCTACCCATGGTGTGCTGTTCATTCTGTCAGTGCTAGAGCACCAACTGTGGACATGCTCCACCAACACAAGGGGAGCGCTGTGTGAACATGCACAAGCGATGTAATTACAGTGGTTTATGATTGTCAACGTAACTTAAGTCGGCTTAACTCTATAGTGTAGACATGGCCTCAGTTACCTTATCTTGTAATGCCCTCAGTCAGCAAGGTATATAAGCATGCGCCTAATTTTAAACATGTGAGTGTTCCCCTTTACTTCAGTGGGCTTACTCAGATGCTGAAAGTTAGACATGCTCAAATACCTTGCCGAATCAGAGCCTGATGAAAGATTAGCAATGGGTTGGTAATCATCATCTTTGCAAAAACCTCTGAATTCATGTTTGTATTTGAAATGAAGGTATCTTCAGTGATACTTGTTAAACCCAATATTATTCATGTCTTTGTTTCCATTATCTAACATTGACATATAGAAAAAAGTTGGTATAAAATTACAAAATGTATCAGCCAGTTCATGGAGAATGTGTGCATTACATATACAGTCTCATTGAAGGATTGTACCTACTCCAGGAGCTGAGACACCTACCAGTACCATAGCAGAATCTATCTTTGTACATCAAGAGTTAAATAAGGCCTCACTAAATGATGAATGTAGCCAGGAGTTTCTTTGTACGTCTCTAAACTAGAGGATATGCAAATGCTGTACTGTCTGAATCTAGAAGGAAATGTATGCATTGGTTTCTGCAGCCAATTTATATCTTTCTGACAACTAAATAATAATCACAGCAGTACTGCTTAACCATGCCTGTTATCAGCCCTGACTCTTATGGTTATCAGTGATTACTGTCTTTGGCATCACATTAAAGAAGCTAGAGTGTGTACCCGTACTTCTGAAGGGAAACCTAAATAATCCCACATGTAGATATGCTTCTGTTTCACAGTGCCAACAACACGACTGCACTAAACAAAGGAAAGGTCAAAGCAGCAATGTGCTCCATGCATGTTTCAGAAATCCTGTTTTCTGTATTGTTATTCTTGGGAGATTTTTCAGCACAAACTCAAGAGTTGTCACTGGCCCCTTCTAAACATTGGAGGTTTGACTAAATGAATTTTTTCACACAAAGTATCTGCTTTCAATATGTCATACAGCAGGGCCAGAGAGCAGCAGGAGAGTGGTAGATGGGAGGTGTATAAACCCTAGGATGATCAAGGCCTTATTCCTTACTACAGGGTAATTGGAGCACCTGGAGCCAATTAAAGCCCCACCCAAGACCTAATTAAAAAAACCCTGCTTCAGTCAGACAGAGTGGGAAGGAGAGCTGACTAGAGTTTGGAGGAGTATTGTTGTTAACCAGTCACACAGAGGACTGAGGGAAACCCTACCCAAGGGAAGAGAGGATAAGCAGCCCACAACGCTGAAGGGGCTGGGCCCCGGAGCAGGAGAGCGGACCTGGGCCCCTTCCCTGCTCCCCTCTCCCTCCCACCGGGTCACTAGCGTAGCCCACAACACACAAGAATAGGGGCAAGGGGTGGCGCCCTGACCCACCACACCAAGAAAAAGTGCAGGACCCACCATAGTAGCATCGGCCATTTGCCACACATGGAAAATTTTGACTTTTTGTTGAAAAACAACACACACATACTGAAAATGTTTGACTGAAAATTTAAATTTGGGTTTGCTGCTGCAGTGCTACATGGGAGATGGAGTTCAGGTGCCTCCTCCACAGGGGCCAGGCTCCACAACCTGATTATATCTCTCATGATACACTGAGCAGCGCAGCAAGGGGGAGACTGTTGCATAACAGGTGATACAGTCTAGACAAAGAGCCTACAGGAGAATTAGGGCATGAGGCATCTGGACTATGACTCCCAAGAGGCACAACAGCGACATTTCTGAATTAACCAAAAATTACTCCCTTCTCTTCATGTGTCATTATATAATGCCTGCATCATAAGAAGTGAGGTTATTTACCCACGAAAGCTTATGCCCAAATAAATCTGTTAGTCTTTAAGGTGCCACTGGACTCTTAGTTGTTTGTGTGGATACAGACTAACACGGCTACCCCCTGATACTTGACACCATGCCAGGCACTAAATTTAGCTGTATGGAGTGGAAATCCATCAACCTCAACAAAAAACTCGCACAGATACAGACAGACATCATTTTCCTCTCCAAGTGCAAACAGATGGACATCATATGTGACAGACCCAGACCAGTGGGGTACAGGAGTCTGGTAGAGGGCAAATATACTGGTCACGGGATGAGTAGTTTTCTGTTCCCTGAGTGACCAGAGCAGGGGCTGCACTAGAGTAATCAGGAACCTGCTAGAACCAGTTAAGGCAGGCTAATCAGGGCACCTGGGCTTTAAAAAGGAGCTCACTTCAGTTTGTGGTGCGAGTGTGAGGAGCTGGGAGCAAGAGGCGCAAGGAGCTGAGAGTGAGAGGGTGTGCTGCTGGAGGACTGAGGAGCACAAGTGTTATCAGACACCAGGAGGAAGGTCCTGTGGTGAGAATAAGGAAGGTGTTTGGAGGAGGCCATGGGGAAGTAGCCCAGGGAGTTGTAGCTGTCATTCAGCTGTTATAGGAGGCACTATAGACAGCTGCAGTCCACAGGGTCCTGGACTGGAATCCGGAGTAGAGGGCGGGCCCAGGTTCCCCCCAAACCTCCCAATTGACCTGGACTGTGGGTTCTCCCAGAGGGGAAGGTCTCTGGGCTGTTCCCCAACCCACATGGTGAATCTCTGAGGCAAGAAAATTCTCCAATAAGCACAGGACCCACCAAGATAGAGGAGGAACTTTGTCACACTGGTGTCAAGAGTGGGATCTTGGGGTGCACAGCGCGGTGGAAGAAGGAGGGTGATTTAAACAAAAAACAAAAAAAAAGGGAGAGGGTTTATTTTTTTTT
>NW_020664859.1:522539-558711 GCF_002925995.2 Terrapene triunguis | reverse complement strand
TTTTTTTTTCACCACAATGGATGACGTAGTGCGGGCACTGATACAAGCTACGGCGGCCCAGCAGGAGGCTACCCGTGTCCAGGCAGCTGCCCAACAGGAGGCAGTGCGGCTGCAGCAAGAGACTAATCGCCTGCTGATGGACCAGGCTGCTCAAGACCGAGCTATGTTGCGGGAACTGGTAAACCAGGTAAAGTCCCTTACAGAGCTGAATCACAGCCATGATGGGACTCGGCTCATACGGGCCAGCCATTGGCTGCAGAAAATGACATGGGAGGATGATGTAGAGGCATACCTTCTGGCCTTTGAGAGGACAGCCCTACGGGAGGCCTGGCCTCGAGATCAGTGGTCTGGCATCCTTGCCCCATTCCTGTGTGGGGAGGCCCAGAAGGCCTACCATGATCTGCCTGAAGAGGCTGCGGCAGACTACCTCCAGCTGAAAGCAGAGATCCTGGCCAGATCTGGGGTAACAACAGCAGTGCGGGCCCAGCAGTATCACGGTTGGAGGTACCAGGAAGACAAAACCCCGCGGTCCCAATTGTATGACCTCATCCATCTCGCACGAAAGTGGTTGCAAACAGAGTCCCGGAGTCCGGAAGAGATACTAGCAGTTCTGGTCATCGACCGATACATGAGGGGACTACCACCAGACCTTCGTGCCTGGGTAAGCCAGAACGAACCCACCACCTATGACGAGGTAGTCACCCTGGTAGAGAGGCGAAGGACAGCGAGGGAGCTGACCCGACCAGTTAAGGAAGAGGCACCCCGGGTTAAACTAGCAGCACCAAGCCCTAAAGTTCGGGTGACTGGGCCACCAGGAGGGCCCAGGTGGAAAAAGAGAGAGGCTGAAGGCCCATCAGAGGCCACAAAGAGTCGGAGCACTGAGGGAGAAGGGGATCGTGATGTTAGTCTGCCCAAACCAAGAGACCGTGGAACGCCTAGGGCTCCATACAGATGTTATGCCTGCGGGGAGTGGGGACACATAGCTGCACAGTGTCCCAATGCTGAGGAGCCTATGCAGTGTAACCTGGGGAACTGGGCAGATCCATGCTCCCTAATCCACCTTGTGGGGGTCTCACTAACCCCACATATGTATACCAGACCAGTGAAACTAAATGGGGTAGGGACCACTGCACTGGTTGATTCGGGGAGTGCTATCACGCTTATCTCAGGGAAGGTCGTGAAGCGTAGTCAGCTGCTGCAGGCTAAACGTACGGGGATAACATGTGTCCATGGGACAGTTAGTTACTACCCCACCATCCCAGTAAAAATCGAGATCCAAGGGAACACTACTGAGGTAGCAGCAGGTGTAGTCCCTAAACTCCCATACCCGGTGCTCATAGGGAGGGACTTCCCAGGGTTTGGAAACTCTTCTCTGAAATATCCCCAGATTTGTTCTCCACTCCCAGACAAGGTAGAAAGACAAAAAGGGAAAGAAGGGCAGCTAAGGCCTTGGGAACCCGAATATTGACCCAAAGCCAGAGGGTCGCTCTTGTAGGTAAGCGGACCCGCGCAGCTGAAAAGGAGGCCACGCAGGAGGGAGAAGCACCTGAGTCTGACCCCCACCCTAATGCTTCTGAACCAGTAGAGGCAACAGAGACTGGGCCCCTAGATCTTGGGCAGATTAGCCCCGGGAGAGGAAATTTTGGACGGGACCGGGCAGAAGACCCAAGGTATGACAACATTAGGAAGGAGGTGACTGAAATAGATGGGGTCCCCATGGAAGGGAAAACCCAGGGACCAGGACCCTACTTCATAATGAAGAAGGATCTCTTATACCGGGTTGCACCAGTACAGGGGCAGATGGTACAGCAGATCCTAGTACCTCAAAAACACCAGAATGCTGTATTAAGTCTTACTCATAGTCATCTTTTTGGGGGGCATTTGGGGGTAGAGAAGACCCTGGCACGAGTCCTACGACGGTTCTTCTGGCCCGGAGTACATGAAGAAGTGTGGAGGTACTGTGCCTCCTGCCTGGAGTGTCAGCTGCACAGTCCCCGTCCCCACTTGAGGGCACCTTTAGTACCCCTTCCCATCATAGAGGTCCCCTTCGAGTGAATAGCCATGGACCTAGTGGGACCCCTGGAGAAGACAGCTCGGGGCCACCAATATATACTTGTTGTTTTGGACTATGCTACTCGCTACCCAGAAGCCGTCCCCCTGTGGAACATGGCCTCTAAAACTATAGCCAAAGAGCTGGTGGGGATCTTTGCCCAAATGGGGCTACCGAAGGAGATATTAACCGACCAAGGAACCCCATTTATGTCGAAGCTAATGAAGGACCTCTGTACGCTTCTCCATATACATACCCTGAGAACTTCGGTCTACCATCCACAGACTGATGGGTTGGTAGAAAGGTTTAACCGAACCCTCAAGGCTATGATAAGGAACGTGGTAAGTCGGGACAGGAAGGATTGGGACACCCTACTACCCTACCTTATGTTCGCTATCCGGGAGGTACCTCAGGCCTCAACTGGGTTTTCCCCCTTCGAGTTATTATACGGCCGTCACCCCCGTGGCATACTAGATATCGCCAAAGAGATCTGGGAAGAGGAACCCAATGAGGGGAGAAATATAATAGAGCATGTAATGCAGATGTGAGACCGGATAGCCCGGGTTACCCCTATTGTACGGGAACATTTGGAGAAGGCACAGGAGGCCCAGCGAACCCATTACAATCGCCAGGCAAAAGTGCAACAGTTCCAACCAGGGGATCGGGTTATGGTGTTGGTACCCACAGCAGAAAGCAAGCTTCTGGCCCAATGGCAGGGGCCCTATGAGGTGGTTGAACCCGTGGGGGAAGTAACCTACAAGGTGCGGCAGCTAGGACACAGAAAACAAGAACAGATTTATCACGTTAACCTTCTGAAACCCTGGCATGCACAAGAGGCATGCACAACGGTCCAAAAAGACCTAACCCAGGAAAACAAGCTTTCCGAACAGGTGAGAGTGTCTCCCGATTTAACACCAGACCAGAAGAATGAGGTGTCTGAGGGCTGGTCTACACTGCCGCGCTAGTTCGGCGGCTGGGGATCGAAGTTCCGAGTTCGATTTATCGCGTCTGGTCTGGACGCGATAAATCGAACCAGGAAGTGATCCCCGTCGACTGCGGTACTCCAGCTCAACGAGAGGAGTACCGCGGAGTCAACGGGGAGCCTGCCTGCCGCGTGTGGACCGCGTCTGAACCGCGGTAAGTTCGAAGTAAGGTATGTTGAATTCAGCTACATTATTCACGTAGCTGAATTTGCGTACCTTACTTCGACTTGGGGGGTAAGTGTAGACCAAGCCTGAGATGATCTTCCGGAACCAAGATGTGTTCTCGACAAAACCGGGTTGAACAACCGAGACATATCACCACATCGTCACGAACCCTGGGGCCAGAGTAACAATGAGGCCCTATTGGGTGCCAGCGGCAAAAAGGGAGGAAATAAAAGCAGAAATAAAAAAAATGCTGGAGTTGGGGATCATCGAAGAATCCCACAGTCACTGGTCCAGCCCAATCGTGCTGGTGCCCAAACCTGATGGCACCACAAGATTTTGCAACGACTTCAGGCAACTAAACGAAGTATCCCAGTTCGACGCATACCCCATACCTCGCATAGATGAGCTAGTGAACCGTCTGGGTAATGCCCGGTACTTGACTACCCTAGACTTGACAAAGGGGTACTGGCAGATTCCCCTTGCAGAAGACACAAAGGAAAAGACTGCGTTCTCTACACCAGAGGGTCTTTTTCAATATACTGTCCTCCCTTTTGGACTACATGGGGCCCCAGCTATCTTCCAGCGCCTCATGGACAAGCTATTATGCCCGCATAACAGTTATGCTGCTGCCTACTTGGACGATGTGGTCATTCATACCCCAGACTGGGAAACCCACCTGGAGAAGGTGGAGGCAGTCCTCGATACCTTCAGGCGAGCTGGCCTTACAGCAAACCCTGCCAAGTGCGCTGTAGGGTTTACGGATGCCAAATATCTTGGTTACATTGTGGGAAAAGGTCTGGTAAAACCCCAAGTGAACAAGTTAGAGGGCATCCAGAATTGGCCCTGACCAAGTCGCAAGAAACAAGTCCTGGCATTCCTAGGTGTGGTGGGGTATTACCGACGATTTATCCCCCACTTTGCCACAAGGGCAAGCCCCCTGACAGACCTAGTGAAAGCCCGTGGACCTGATCTGGTGAGATGGTCTGACGCAGCAGAGGAAGCATTCACAGACCTACGGACTGCCCTCTGCAATAACCCCGTACTGATAGCCCCTGATTTCACCAAGGACTTTATCCTGCAGACGGATGCTTCGGAAGTAGGGTTGGGGGCCGTTCTATCACAGATGGTCGGGGAGGAGGAACACCCAATTCTATACCTCAGTCGGAAACTCCTTCCAAGGGAACAAAAATATGCAGTGGTGGAGAGAGAATGCCTCGCTGTAAAATTGGCCATGGAAACATTGCGCTACTACCTGCTCGGGTGCAGATTTGTCCTCGTGACCGACCATGCCCCTCTTCAATGGATGCAGCGGAATAAGGAGAAGAACACAAGGGTGACCAGATGGTTCTTATCCCTCCAACCTTTCCAGTTCCATGTGCAACACAGAGCAGGGAGCCGTCATGGCAACGCCGATGGCTTGTCACGTGTGCACTGTCTGGCGTCCCAAGCTGCCCAACCCCTTGGCGTTGAGCTTGGGGGAGGGATATGTGACAGACCCAGACCAGTGGGGTACAGGAGTCTGGTAGAGGGCAAATATACTGGTCACTGGATGAGTAGTTTTCTGTTCCCTGAGTGACCAGAGCAGGGACTGCACTAGAGTAATCAGGAACCTGCTAGAACCAGTTAAGGCAGGCTAATCAGGGCACCTGGGCTTTAAAAAGGAGCTCACTTCAGTTTGTGTTGCGAGTGTGAGGAGCTGGGAGCAAGAGGTGCAAGGAGCTGAGAGTGAGAGGGTGTGCTGCTGGAGGACTGAGGAGCACAAGCGTTATCAGACACCAGGAGGAAGGTCCTGTGGTGAGAATAAGGAAGGTGTTTGGAGGAGGCCATGGGGAAGTAGCCCAGGGAGTTGTAGCTGTCATGCAGCTGTTACTGGAGGCACTATAGACAGCTGCAGTCCACAGGGCCCTGGGCTGGAACCCGGAGTAGAGGGCGGGCCCGGGTTCCCCCCAAACCTCCCAATTGACCTGGACTGTGGGTTCTCCCAGAGGGGAAGGTCTCTGGGCTGTTCCCCAACCCACATGGTGAATCTCTGAGGCAAGAAAATCCGCCAATAAGCGCAGGACCCACCAAGATAGAGGAGGAACTTTGTCACACATACCAAATGGACTGAAGGTAAAAAATCCATTGCAATTTACATACTACACTGACTATGATGAGAGACTGTGCCACACACTCTCAACGAAACTGAGGAACCACCTGATCAGCATCCTGTACAGCAGACAGGAGAAGATCAAAAATGAGCTCTCAAAACTGGAGACTCTCATACAAAACCAACCTTCCACACAAACTTCCATATGGCTGGACTTTACAAAAATGAGACAAGCCATTTACAACGCACACTTCACTTCTCTACAGAGGAAAAAGGACAGTAAACTATCTAAACTCCTACCTGCCACAGGGGGCTACAACAGTGCTACCCTCAACTCACCTAACAATATTGTTAATCTATCCAACCACACACTTAGCCCAGCGGAAGAGTCTGTCCTATCTCGGGGACTCTTTCTGCCCCACCATCCCCACGAACATGATACAGTTCTGCAGTGATCTGGAAGCCTACTTTCGTCGTCTCCGACTCAAGGAATATTTTCAACACACCACTGACCAGTGCACTGACCCACAGGAACCCTCCTACTAACACTACAGGAAGAAGAACTCTGCGTGGACTCCTTCTGACGGTCGAAATGACAGACTGGACCTCTACATAGAGTGCTTCTGCAGACATGCACAGGCTGAAATTGTGAACAAACACCATCACTTGCCCCATAACCTCAGCTATACAGAACACAATACCATCCACAGAAGCCTCAGAAACAACTCTGACATTATAATCAAAGTGGCTGACAAAGGAGGTGCTGTAGTCATAATGAACAGGTCGGATTATGAACAGGAGGCTGCCAGTCAACTCTCGAACACCACATTCTACAGGCCACTATCCTCTGATCCCACTGAGGAATACCAAAAGAAACTACATCATCTGCTCAAGAAACTTCCGGCTACAGCACGGGAACAAATCTACACGAACACACCCCCAGAACCCCGACCAGGGGTATTCTATCTGCTACCCAAGATCCATAAAACTGGAAACCCTGGACGCCCCATCATCTCCGGCATTGGCACTCTTACAGCAGGATTATCTCGCTATTTGGACTCTCTCCTCAGACCCTATGCTACCAGCACTCCCAGCTATCTTTGAGACACCACCGACTTCCTGGGGAAACTACAATGCATTAGGGATCGTCCTGAAAACACCATCATGGCCACCATGGGTGTAGAAGCACTTTACACCAATATTCCACATGAGGATGGACTACAAGCTGTCAGGAACAGTATCCCTGATGAAGCTATAAGGTGGATAGAAAGCTGGCTAGATCGTTGGGCTCAACGGGTAGTGATCAACGGCTCCATGTCTAATTGGCAGCCGGTTTCAAGTGGAGTGCCCCAGGGGTCGGTCCTGGGGCCAGTTTTATTCAATATCTTCATTAATGATCTGGAGGATGGCGTGGACTGCACCCTCAGCAAGTTTTCAGATGACACTAAACTGGGAGGAGTGGTAGATACGCTGGAGGGTAGGGATAGGATAGAGAGGGACCTAGACAAATTAGAGGATTGGGGAAAAAGAAACCTGATGAGGTTCAACAAGGACAAGTGCAGAGTCTTGCACTTAGGATGGAAGAATCCCATGCACTGTTACAGACTAGGGACTAAATGGCTAGGAAGCAGTTCTGCAGAAAAGGACTAGGGGTTACAGTGGACAAGAAGCTGGATATGAGTCAACAGTGTGCCCTTGTTGCCAAGAAGGCTAACGGCATTTTGGGCTGTATAAGTAGGGGCATTGCCAGCAGATCGAGGGACGTGATCATTCCCCTCTATTCGGCATTGGTGAGGCCTCATCTGGAGTACTGTGTCCAGTTTTGGGCCCCACACTTCAAGAAGGATGTGGAAAAATTGGAAAGAGTCCAGCAGAGGGCAACAAAAATGATTAGGGATCTGGAGCACATGACTTATGAGGAGAGGCGGAGGGAACTGGGATTGTTTAGTCTGCAGAAGAGAAGAATGAGGGAGGATTTGATAGCTGCTTTCAACTACCTGAAAGGGGATTCCAAAGAGGATGGATCTAGACTGTTCTCAGTGGTACCTGATGACAGAACAAGGAGTAATGGTCTCAAGTTACAGTTGGGGAGGTTTAGGTTGGATATTAGGAAAAACTTTTTCACTAGGAGGGTGGTGAAGCTCTGGAATGGGTTACCTAGGGTGGTGGTGGAATCTCCTTCCTTAGAGGTTTTTAAGGTCAGGCTTGACAAAGCCCTGGCTGGTATAATTTAGTTGGGAATTGGTCCTGCTTTGAGCAGGGGGTTGAACTAGATGACCTCCTGAGGTCCCTTCCAACCCTGATATTCTATGATTCTATGATTCTAAGCCACAGCACGCCTGGTGGCTGAGCTTTGTGACTTTGTCCTCGCCCACAACCATTTCAGATTTAGGGACAACTTATACCTTCAAGTGGCACTGCTATGGGTACCCGCATGGCCCCACAATATGCCAACATTTTTATGGCTGACTTAGAACAACGCTGCCTCAGCTCTTGTCCCCTGTTGCCCCTCCTCTACTTGTGCTACATTGATGACATCTTCATCATATGGACCCACGGAAAGGAGGCCCTTAAAGAATTCCACCTGGATTTCAACAATTTCCACCCCACCATCAACCTCAGCCTGGACCAGTCCACACAAGAGATCCACTTTCTGGACACTACAGTGTAAATAAGTGATGGTCACATAACCACCACCCTGTACCGGAAACCTACTGACTGCTATACTTACCTACATGCCTCCAGCTTCCATCCAGGACACATCACATGATCCATTGTCTACAGCTAAGCCCTAAGATACAACTGAATCTGCTCCAATCCCTCAGTCAGAGACAAACACCTACAAGATCTTTATCAAGCATTCTTAAAACTACAATACCCACCTGGGGAAGTGAGGAAACAGATTGACAGAGCGAGCCGGGTACCCAGAAATCACCTACTACAGGACAGGCCCAACAAGGAAAATAACAGAACACCACTGGCCATCATGTACAGCCCCCAGCTAAAACCTCTCCAGCGCATTATCAGCAATCTACAACATATCCTGGAAAACGATCCCTCACTCTCACAGACCTTGGGAGGCAGGCCAGTCCTCGCTTACAGACAACTCCCCAACCTGAAGCAAATACTCACCAGCAACTACACACCACATCACAGAAACACCAACCCAGGAACCAATCCCTGTAGCAAAGCCCATTGCTTACTCTATCCCCATATCTACTCTGGCGACACCATCAGAGGACCCAACCACATCAGCCACACCATCAAGGGCTCATTCACCTGCACATCTACTAATGTTATATATGCCATCATGTGCCAGAAATGCCCCTCTGCCATGTACATTGGCCAAAAGCGGACAGTCCCTACCTAAAAGAATAAATGGACACAAATTGGACATCAGGAATGGTAACATACAAAAGCCAGTAGGTGAACACTTCAATCTCCCTGGACATTCTAATAGATTTAAAAGTCACTATTCTTGAACAAAAAAACTTCAGAAACAGACTTCAAAGAGAGACAGCAGAATTAAAATTCATTTGCAAATTTAACACCATTAATTTGGTCTTGAATAGGGACTGGGAGTGGCTGGCTCATTACAGAAGCAGCTTTGCCTCTCCTGGAATTGACACCTCCTCATCTATTACTGGGAGTGGACTACATCCACCCTGATTGAATTGGCCCTGTCAAGACTGGTTCTCCACTTGTGAGGTACTCCTTTCTCTTCATGTGTCATTATATAATGCCTGCATCTGTAACTTTCACTCCATGCACTTTCACTGAAGAAGTGAGGTTTTTTACCCACGAAAGCTTATGCCCAAATAAATCTGTTAGTTTTTAAGGTGCCACCAGACTCCTTGTTGTTTTTCCAAAAATTTTTGCATTTTGATTTTTCGCTGTCAAGCTGAAAGTTTCCATGGGGTTAAAAACCATTTTGTGAGCAGTTCGATGCAACAGCCATGATCTAAACTGAGAGTCAGAACCTTGAAGCTCCCTGTCCTCATGGCGCTGGCAGTATATCACATTTGTGTGGCCAGGTGACATAACATTTCTATGCTGAGTAGTTGAATTAGGTTTATGTTCAGCCAAAAAGGCATGATAGAGCTTTGTGTCATTTTTCCATTGATGAAATCCCTTCACCTGTGGGTCAGAATCGTGTAACTTTATAACAGTACATAGCAACACTACCTGTTACTAACAATAGTGGTGGATGCAGTTGAAACTAGTTAGTGTATTTAATGTTGGCAGAATATAATTGTCCAACGGAACATAGCCAGGCTGTCAAGGTTGAAAATAGTGCCCTGGCATGTTTTATGAGCTCAAATGATCAGGGCCTTTTTACATTGGCCAAAAGATGTCCTGTACTAATTGCTAAAGAGATGTTTTCATGGGAAAGGACATTGCCTAGTTTCTCAAAACTGAAACACCTGCAAAATTTTATATTCAGACCATGAACTGACATTTCTAAATTATTTCACTGATTTATTAGGCACCCATTGTGAAGCTGTAGTTCATCATCCTTTCCTGTTTTAGGTTAGCTAATGCTTGGCAGCATTGTGTACTTTTAAGTTGGTATGCACTGCTGTACTATCCTAGAGTACCTACAAGAGTACATTTGTTCAGACCTCTGATTTGCAGACATTCAGCCTACCCTAGTCTAGTGTTAATAGTAATGCACGCTGGACTCTGGAGCCAGCTGTTAGCCAGGTTCAGCTCTGGAAGAAGCCGCAGCTAATCAGGTCTCCTTTCCCAGCTGTGACAATGAGAGAATTTATTTATTTATTTAAAATTTCTGACCATGAAAATCGAACATACTGAGCTCATAAGCCTTGTTCTCTGAGGGCCCTGGGGTCAGATGCTAGGATTTGCTGCAATTATATAACTCTATTCCCACAAAAATTCTAGGCTTGTTACTAATGTGACTGTACAGTATAAAGTAACCACAAAATGTAAAACAAAAAAACTACCCAGAATACCAAGATCTAGACCATATGAAATGCTATTGCAGTAGAAGTCCTGAGATAATATTCAGAAATAGGCATGGACCATGTACCCTCCTTTATCTAAAACACACTTTAATGATTGTCAGAATTTGAGACCGCAGGCTTAAATTTTCTTAGACTATAACAAGGACCTGAAGGAGCCTTATTATTTATCTGTTTGTCTTTCAAACATCTTAGAGAATAATACCCTACAGTTATAGAACACCTTCCATCTCCAAAAACCCCAAAGTCCTTTAGCTAAAGATCCTTTAATCCCTTTTAATCCCAAACGATCTACAGGGACCTCTTCATCCTCCATTGAAATGTAGCTATCCCTGGAGTTAAAATGCAACAACCCACAGTGGTTTCAGGATAGGAAGTGAAGAAGAATCCTGTTGAAACTAAGGGGAATTGAAATAGGCAGAAAGCTATTACTTAAGTTGTTTGGCCATGATAACAGGCTAACAGGCTAATGAGAACAAGAGGTCACAGGCTCAGTTTGTAAACATGCTCCATTTGGGCTTCTGACTTCTGTCAACCACTTTAGTTGACCTGAATTCCCTCTGATGTACTGCAAAGAACTCAAGTATCAGAGTGGTAGCCGTGTTAGTCTGGATCTGTAAAAAGTGACAAAGAGTCCTGAGGCACCTTATAGACTAACAGACGTATTGGAGCAAGGAACTGAAGATCTACAAGGCATTAAGCAAATTACAGTGTCATTCAAGGAATAGTTATCAAGTGATATATTGATGTCTTTCTGTACCTGTCTGTCTAGCGAATCTATTTTTACTCTATATTTGAGTGAACTATTTACCTAGCGATATGGTAGATTCTCCATCACTTGAAGTCTTTAAATCAAGGCTGGGTGTCTTCCTGAAAGGTAGATTAGATGATCAGAATGGTCTCTTCTGACCTTAAAATAAATGGGGTAGATCCTCCACTGGTGTAAATTGTCATAGCTCCACCAGTGGAACGGTGACAGTTTACACCAGTTGCAGATCTGCACTTAGGAATCTATGTAGCTGTGACTACAGTGTGTCTATGTGTATGTGACAGCTGTCAGTCACCTTTGACTCCTTGCATACACTCTGCCTGTTAATCCATCTGCACCAGAGCTGCTTCTAACATTCCAAAACTTGGAGCAGCTTTTAAACAGCTGCCATTTTTACAAAACGTGAAAAAGGGGGGTTTCTTTCTCATTCTCCCCTGGCTTGGGGAGTTGCAGAACGGGCAATATTCAATCCTGGATCCGTGACAGATTTAAAGTCCAAAATCTCATGAACCTAGGAATGAGATCATTGCTCTATACCAGTTGAGAGCTGGCAGTATCTCCCCGCTTGCAGAGGCTGTTTCAAGTTTTCCCTCGCTGCTGCTGCTACTATTCCTTTCATTCTGCTTCCTGGCTTTTGTGTCTGACTTGTGACACTATCATGAACTGACCAGAAGCCCAGTAGTGGAGGAAGTCTGGAAGAAGCAACAACCATGAAGATCTCTCTGCTTTTGTTTGTTGCCTCTCGTGTATACATTACTCAGTATCACAGAACTTTGGAGAGAGTGTGTAGTTTGTAGATAGATTCAATCTGAAATGTGAAGGAGCTCACAGAAGTCAGGGGAATGGAAGTAGCTGAAACATTGGTGTTATAGAGATTTCAGAAATAGTTTTCTTTAATTTTTCCAGTTAAATTTGGTGAGTAGTTTCATTTCTTTATTTATAGCTGACATAACATCATGGGCATTGAAAACTAACGTAATTTGCTGAGCACAGTGCCTGGGTCTGATCCAGAAAGCAGGTACATCTGCATATACTGGGAGACAAGCACCACTTAATCTTTAATTACATTCTGCTTTCTATACTGACCGCAGTAAAATGTGCATCCATACTCATAATGTTAGTGTTATTGGTCTAAAGGAAATTGGACCTTCTTATTCAACAAACCTGAAGCTGTTTGGGGGGAAATACATGGGAAAAGTTGGACAAATGGCATGTTCTGCCCCCCCCCCCAAAAGGACCCGGCAAAGCGTGATTTGTGTCACCAAGTGTAAATACCAAAACATACCTGCTGTATGGCTTGATGGGGGACTGCTTGTTAAAATAACTAGGGAGCTGGCAGTCATAATTATAATGGTTTGTATTTTTGACGACAAACTAGCTATTTCCAGAGCAGTCAGTTGTCATGAGGCACAAACGAGCTAATGGCTTGACGTGAGGCTGGGGTAATGGAGCAGGAACCATTGAACGTTTTAAAGGAAAAATGACCAGCATTTTCAAAACTGAATGCCAAAAGGTTTGAGAATGGGAGTAGGGTGGTTCTCAAAGGTTCTGAGCAGCTACAAAGCTGGGAGCTGCAGCTGCACAATATCTTTGAAAATCAACCCTCTTTTATTTAGCTGGGATTTTCAATGTGAGTTAGACATCCAACTTGCATTTTGGGGGGATATTGACACCTAACTCCCTACGCCTCAGCTTTGAAAACAATGGCCAAAGCTCCTTAATTCATGTATCCATTAGCATGCAGGAGTGAGAGGAGAGCTGGGGAGAATGTACTGCAAAGAAAAATTTCTTTACACTGTTTCAAAATGTTTTTTGGTGAGGCAACATCAGCTTTCTAACCCTAAAACCCCTAACCTAAGGTGCTAGATTGCTGCTAAACAGTATATACAAGTTTTGGTCACTAATAAACACACCTTTGAAAGTACAACTTCACCAGAAAGCGATTTTGTACTGAATAAAGAAGAAGGTAATTGGCTTATGGCTACAGGTTCAGTAGGGTCAGTATTAGATTAACAAATGCAACTGTCAGCAAACTGTTAAACTCTACAGCAGGGGCACATAGGAACATGTTAGCTAGCTAAATATAAGGAGCACAATTGCTGTGAATATTACAATACAAAGTGCAAAGCACCCCAAGACTTCCAGGGTGATGTGAAAAAAGCAGAAGCACACTGAGGACCAAAGGCCATTAAAGCCAAATGGAGGATCTCATGAATGTATTTGTTTCCGCAGTGCCTGTCACCGCCTACTAACAGCAATTGCCAGAGGAATATGTCAGTTACAGCTATAACCAAAAAGATGAAACTTACTAGGCATAAATCCTAATAATCCCCCATTTTTGGAGTATAGGACTGCATTCTAAATAGTAACCTGTACTACACATCTAAACTGGACTCCACCTAACCCGTGAAAACACAGCAATCCACAGGATGACTGAAAAACCCAAGTCTTTGTGCTCCCATTGCACCAAGACAATGGGAGTCTAGGAGCCACGGTGATACCGGACTCCCCAAAGGAGGCAGGGAGATGCACACAAGAGGTGGGGGGCCATGGGCCTGCCCACTCTTCCATACTGGCTAATGCAGAGGAAAGAGGAAGTGCTCCCTGTACCATAAAAAGGTGTAGCAGGGACTGCTGAAGCCTATGTTTTCCGCAGAGCTCTAGAGGCACCCTGCGCATATCTTAACCTACCCCCCCAGTTTGGGGAGGGTCTTAATGCTACAATCCAGTCCTTTATAACTATATTATATGTGTCCAGAAGAGGCACTTGGTTATCAGAGCTACATTTGCTCAATGTTATCAACATTTTACACGCACACAGACAGACAGACACACACACACACACACACACACAACCCTCTCCCCTGCATTCTCTTTCCTCCAGCAGTAAAACAGTCTAGTCATCCAATAATCATCCTGGATTATTTCATAGCCCTGTAATGGATCACTACCTATCTGAGTGCTTCTGCAAGAAATACACTGGAATGTGAAGGGACTGTGCAAATCCTAAGCATTTCATAAAGGAGTTTGGGCTATTTTCAGTTGATAGTTTGTCTGTGTTATACTTTTAGGCAAGATTACTTCACCAATTTGTTGCCAAGAAGAGAACCACATAAACAGATGATTGTTTACAAGCAAAAAACAAAACAAAAAAAAAACAGGAAACTAATCTTTGCTTGTTTGGTCTGAAAGAATGTGTGTCTCTGAGGAATGTTGTAATTATGGATTTAGGAAATCAGTCCAGTTTGCCAGGGTGTGAATTTCAGAGTTCATTCAGTCTGCCCTCTCAAGCATTCCTTCAACAGAACAAAAAGCACCAGGAGTTTAAATGCACCAAGAGAGATTAAAGAAAAAATATCCACTGCCGATCCTTCCATTTGCTAAAGATCCCACAAACATACTTATTATAGCTCTGGCTTGCTGCCAAGTGAGCTCCTTGACTGGTGAAATAAAAATGAGATGTTGTAAACCAAGTCTTGGTCATTAACATAGGCTTCTATTGTTCATACCCTGCCAGTGACGGGAGTCAGTACTATTGGGCAAGTATTTTCCTCTTCATCCTTTTATTTAAGCATTTTGAAGAATTTTAAAAATAGAAAATGTCATTCAGTGGGAATCTCATATTAGCATATTCTTGGAAAGGAAAATGTCTATAGCCAAGTCTCCAAATAATATGAAGCAAGAAAGAGGAACCAGAGTGATAATAGGAAAAAACATGCTGCCTAATACACGTGTGAATTTAAGAACACCTGTTCTGTTGTCAATATTCCACATTGTTTCATCAGGCAAAAAAGATAGGTCTTGCTAGGTGACTCTTCCATCAGTAGGGGGTGGACCACACCCCATACACACAGCACATATCAGTGGGCATGGTGGATGTGGATTGAAGACACAATAGGGCCCTAAAGAATTATGCAAATAGCATATACTGTTCTATACACTACCAAAAACGACCCAGAGCAGAACTCTGAGCTTGAACTCTCAGAGGCCAGTTGAAGTGAGAGGCAGCCAGTGAAGAAGACTAAATAAATCACAGAAGATTAGGGTTGGAAGAGACCTCAGGAGGTCATCTAGTCCAACCCCCTGCTCAAAGCAGGACCAACACCAACTGAATCATCCCAGCCAGGGCATTGTCAAGCCGGACCTTAACAACCTCTAAGGATGGAGATTCCACCACCTCCCTAGGGAACCCATTCCAGTGCTTCACCACCCTCCTAGTGAAATAGTTTTTCCTAATATCCAACCTAGACCTCCCCCAAAGCAACTTGAGGCCATTGCTCCTTGTTCTGTCATCTGACACCCCTGAGAACAACCTAGCTTCATCCTCTTTGGAAACCCCCTTCAAGTCATTGAAGGCTGCTATCAAATCCCCCCTCACTCTTCTTTTCTGCACACTGAATAAGCCCAGTTCCCTCCGCCTCTCCTCATAAGTCATGTTCCCCAGCCTCTTAATCATTTTCGTTGCCATTTGCTGGACTCTTTCCAATTTGTCCACATTGTAGTGGGGGGCCAAAAACTGGACACAGTACTCCAGATGTGGCCTCACCAGTGCCAAATAGAGGGGAATAATCACTTTTCTTGGTCTGCTGGCAATGCTCCTACTAATGAAGCCCAATATGCTATTAGCCTTCTTGACAACAAGGGCACACTGCTAATTCATATGCAGCTTCTTATCCACTGTAACCCCCAGGTCCTTTTCTGCAGAAGTACTGCATAGCCAGTCGGCCCCCAGCCTGTAGCAGTGCATGGGATTCTTCTATCCTAAGTGCAGGACTCTGCACTTGTCCTTGTTGAACCTCATCAGATTTCTTTTGGCCCAATCCTCCTATTTGTCTACGTCACTCTGGACCCTCTCCCTACTCTCCAGAGTATCTACCTCTGCCCCCAGCTTAGTGAAATCCGCGAACTTGCTGAGGGTGCAATCCATCCCAACAGCCAGATCATTTATGAAGATGTTGAACAAAACTGGTCCCAGGACCAACTCCTGGGGCACTCAGCTTGATACCGGCTGCCAACTAGACATCAAGCCGTTGATCACTACCCGTTGAGCCCGACCATCTAGCCAGCTTTCTATCCACCTTATAGTCCATTCATTCAACCCATACTTCTTTAACTTGCTGACAGGAATACTGTGGGAGACCGTTGTGACATTGCACTCCATATGTTTATGGAAATATGCTTATGAGTGTGAATACAATGTAACTGGAATATGATTTATGCCAAAGGTCTCTTGTAAGGTATCATTACAAAGCTTATAATCTACTGAGTGTGTTCATCCTATTTGTATGGATGTATCATTCTTGTATCTGAAACTAGAAATATGAAGTATTACTCTGAGGTCCTATTGTAATTATGCAAAGTGTGGGCCATTAATGGTGGATTAGAATCTTGATGTCTCCCATTGACTAGTACAATTGGTTGTAAATGGCTCTGTTTACTTGCAAACCTTCCTTCATTCCTGTGAATCAGGCCAGGAAGAATGAAAGCTTGGGGTCTCACAGGACATGTGACCATGTCACCTGGTACTGGAATCCATCTTAAACCTGGTGCTTTTCCATTTAGAAGGAAGGGTGGGAACCCAGAGAGAGACAAAGGATTCCCGCCTTGTGCCAAAGATATAAAAGGGGGGTGGAACAGAACAAAGGGGGCTGACAGTCATGAGAAATCCCCGAGTTACCACCTGAGCTGGAGCTAAAAAGGACTGTACCGGGGGAAAGGATTGGGCCCAGACTAAGAAGGAGTCTAGTCTGTGAAAGAAGCTTATTGGAACATCTCTGAGGGTGAGATTTACCTGTATTCAGTTTCTTAAATGTATTAGGCTTAGACTTGCATGTTTTGTTTTATTTTGCTTGGTAACTTTGTTCTGTCTGTTATTACTTGAAACCACTTAAATCCTACTTTTTATACTAAATAAAATCACTTTTGTTTATTAGTAAACCCAGAGTAAGTAATTAATACCTGGGGGAGCAAAAAGCTGTGCATATCTCTCTATCAGTGTTATAGAGGGCGGACAGTTTATGAGTTTACCCTGTATAAGCTTTATACAGAGTAAAATGGATTTATTTGGGGTTTGGATCCCATTGGGAACTGGGTGTCTGTATGCTGGAGATAGGTGACTTGCTGAGCAGTTTTTGGTTAAAGTCTGCAGCTTTGGGGGCATGGTTCAGACCCTGGTCTGTGTTGCAGCAGGCTTGCATGTCTGGCTCCACAAGACAGGGTTCTGAAGTCCCAAGCTGGCAGGGAAGACTGGCTCAGAGGTAGTTTCAGCACATCAGGTGTGTAGCGGGGTGGTCACCCGCTCCTGCCCTGAAGGGCTTGAAATCAGCCCTGAAAGAGGGCTGCAGTGGTAAAAGCAGCCCTGGAGAGGGCTGCAGCTCTGAAAGCTGGGCTGATTGGGAAAGCAGCCACAGCTGTAGCTGGCTTAATAAGGGCCCAGCTGGCCCTTATAAGAGGGCAGTGGGCCAGGAGCAAACAGTCTCCCTCTAGCTGAGGAGGGAGATGGACCCAGCTGCCTGAGTGCTAAAGGGTACTGGAGTGAAGCAGGGCTGGGGAAGGCCAGAGGAGCAAGGAAGCTCCAGGCTGGCAACTCCCCAGGCTGCAGGGCCTGATCCAAGGCCCACAGCGGTACTGGGAGGCAGAGGAAGGAAGCAGGTCTGAACAACCTTGCCTATGATGAGTGGCTTTTACACTGCAGTCTGCCCCAGGGAGCGGGGGCTTGGTGATGACTGGCAGTAGCCCAGGCTGAGGCAAGGTGGGGATAGAGGGTTGGGGGTTCCCCTGAGAGGGGAGACCCATAGAGACTGGTGGGGTATTGCCAGGGGGCAGCCCCAGGGTAAAGGGGCATCGGGGTCCGGGAAGGACACGGGGCCAGCTACAAGCGGGCACCAGCCTGCAGAGGGCGCTCCAGAGGCTGGAAAAGAGCTAGTTCCCTGGATGACCAGCAGGAGGCGCCGCAGGAGTGAGTCACGCACCTTTACAAGGTGACAGTCCCAAGGGGGTCTCTGTGACCGAACCCACCACAACCGTATCAAAAGCTTTACTAAACTCAAGGTATATCACGTCCACCACTTTCCCCATATCAACAGAACCAGTTATCTCATCATAGAAGTCAATCAGGTTGTTCAGGCATGACTTGCCCTTGGTGAATCCATGTTGACTGTTCCTGATCACCTTCCTCTCCTCCAAGTGCTTCAAAATAGATTCCTTGAGGACCTGCTCCATGATTTTTCCAGGGACTGAGGTGAGGCTGTAGTTCTGCGGATTCTCCTTCTTCCATTTTTTTAAAGATGGGCACTATATTTGCCTTTTTCAAATTGTTCAGGACCTCCCCCGATCGCTACGAGTTTTCAAAGATAATGGCCAGTGGCTCTGCAGTCACATCAGCCAACTCCCTCAGCACCCTCGGATGCATTGCATCTGACCCCATGGACTTGTGCATGTCCAGCTTTTGTAAATAGTCCTTCACCTGTTCTATCACCACTGAGGGCTGCTCACCTCCTCTCCATACTGTGCTACCCAGTGCAGCAGGCTGGGAGCTGACCTTGTCTGTGAAGACCGAGGCAAAAAAGCATTGAGTACTTCAGCTTTTTCCACATCATCTGTAACTAGGTTTCCTCCCCCATTCAGTAAGGGTTCCACACTTTCCCTGACCACCTTTTTATTGCTAACATACCTGCAGAAACCCTTCTTGTTACCCTTCACATCCCTTGCTAGCTGCAACTCCAATTATAGAATCATAGAATATCAGGGTTGGAAGGGACCTCAGGAGGTCATCTAGTCCAACCCGCTGCTCAAAGCAGGACCAATCCCCAACTAAATCATCCCAGTCAGGGCTTTGTCAAGCCTGACCTTAAAAACCTCTAAGGAACCTCCACCACCATTCAGTAGGAGGATGGTGAAGCACCATTCCAGTGCTTCACCATCCTCCTACTGAAAAAGTTTTTCCTAATATCCACCTAAACCTCTCCCACTGCAACTTGAGACCATTACTCCTTGTTCTGTCATCTGGTATCACTGAGAACAGTCTAGATCCATCCTCTTTGGAACCCCCTTTCAGGTAGTTGAAAGCGGCTATCAAATCCCCCCATAATCTTCTCTTCTGCAGACTAAACAATCCCAGTTTCCTCAGCCTCTCCTCATAAGTCATGTGCTCCAGCCCCCTAAGCATTTTTGTTGCCCTCCTCTGGACTCTTTCCAATTTTTGCACATTCTTCTTGTAGTGTGGGGCCCAAAACTGGACACAGTACTCCAGATGAGGCCTCACCAATGTCGATAGAGGGGAATGATCACGTCCCTCGATCTGCTGGCAATGCTCCTACTTATACAGCCCAAAATGCCTTTAGCCTTCTTGGCAACAAGGGCACACTGTTGACTCGTATCCAGCTTCTCATCCACTGTAACCCCTAGGTCCTTTTCTGCAGAACTGCTGCCTAGCCCCTCGGTCCCTAGTTTGTAACAGTGCATGGGATTCTTCCATCCTAAGTGCAGGACTCTACACTTGTCCTTTTTGAACCTCATCAGATTTCTTTTGGCCCAATCCTCTAATTTGTCTAAATTGTGCTTTGGCCTTCCTGATTGCATGCTCGAGCAATATTTGTATACTCCTCCCTAGTCATCTGTCCGAGTGTCCACTTCTTGTAAGCTTCCTTTTTGTGTTTAAGCTCACCAAAGACTTCTCTGTTAAGCCAAGCTGGTCACCTGCCATATTTGCTATTCTTTCTGCACATCTGAATGGTTTGTTCCTGCGCCCTCAATAAGGCTTCTTTAAAATACAGCCAGCTCTCCTGGACTCCTTTCCCCCTCATATTAGCCTCCTAGGGGACCCTGTCCATCAGTTCCCTGAGGGAGTCAAAGTCTGCTTTTCTGAAGTCCAGAATCCGTATTCTGCTGCTCTCCTTTCTTCCTTTTGTCAGGATCCTGAACTCAACCATCTCATTGTCACTGCTGCCCAGGTTGCCACCCAATTCTTCCCTGTTTGTGAGCAGCAGGTCAAGAGGAACACAGCCCCTAGTTAGTTCCTCCAGAAGTTGCACCAGGGAAATTGTCCCTAACACTCTCCAAAAACTTCCTGGATTGTCTGTGCACCACTGTATTGCTCTCCCAGCAGATGTCAGGGTGATTGAAGTCCCCCATGAGAACCAGGGCCTGTGATCTGGAAACTTCTGTCAGTTGTCCAAAGAAAGCCTCATCTACCTCGTCCTCCTGGTCTGGTGGTCTATAGCAGATATCACCCTTGTTGCTCTCGCCTCTAAACTTAACCCAAAGACTTTCAACAGGCTTGTCTCCAGATTCATACTGGAGCTCTGAGCAATCATACTGCTCTCTTACATACAGTGCAACTCCTCCAACTTTTCTCTCCCGCCTGTCCTTCCTGAACAGTTTATACCCATCCATGACAGTGCTCCAGTCATGTGAGTTACCCCACCAAGTCTCTGCTATTCCAATCACATCATAGTTCCTTGACTGTTCCAGGACTTCCAATTTTTCCTACTTGTTTCCCAGGCTTCTTGCGTTCGTGTACAGGCACCTAAGATAACTAGCCGATTGCCCTACTTTCTCAGTGTGACTAAGGAGGCCTCCACTGTTGCACCCTCCTCCTTGTGTTTCCTTCCGGTATCCCACTTCCCCACTTACCTCAGGGCTTAGGTCTCCATCCCCTGGCAAACCTAGTTTAAAGCCCTTCTCACTAGGTTAGCAAGCCTGCCTGCGAAGATGTTCTTCACTCTCTTCGTTAGGTGGATTCCATCTCCTCCTAGCAATCCTTCTTCCTGGAACAACATCCCATGGTCAAAGAATCCAAAGCCCTCTCATAGAATCATAGACTATCAGGGTTGGAAGGGACCTCAGGAGGTCATCTAGTCCAACCTCCTGCTCAAAGCAGGACCAATTCCCAACTAAATCATCGCAGCCAGGGCTTTGTCAAGCCTGACCTTAAAAACCTCTAAGGAAGGAGATTCCACCACCACCCTAGGTAACCCATTCCAGTGCTTCACCACCCTCCTAGTGAAAAAGTTTTTCCTAATATCCAACCTAAACTCCCCCACTGCAACTTGAGACCATTACTCCTTGTTCTGTCCTCTTGTACCACTGAGAACAGTCTAGATCCATCCTCTTTGGAACCCTCTTTCAGGTAGTTGAAAGCAGCTATCAAATCCCCCCTCATTCTTCTCTTCTGCAAATTAAAGAATCTAAGTTCCCTCAGCCTCTCCTCATAAGTCATGTGTTCCAGCCCCCTAATCATTTTTGTTGCCCTCCACATCTTTCTTGTAGTGTGGGGCCCAAAACTGGACACAGTACTCCAGATGAGGCCTCACCAATGTCAAATAGAGGGGAATGATCACGTCCCTCGATCTGCTGGCAATGCCCCTACTTATACACCCTACTTATGCCCTCTCTCTGACACCACCTGTGTAACCATGCATTTACTTCCACTATTCGATGGTCCCAACCTGAGCCTTTTCCTTCAACAGGGAGGATGGACGAGACCATGACTTGCACCTCAAACTCCTTTATACTTCTTCCCAGAGCCACATAGTCTGCAGTGACCTGCTCAAGGTCATTCTTGGCAGTATCATTGGTGCCCACGTGGAGGAGTAGGAAAAGGTAGCAGCTCGAGGGCTTAATCAGTCTCGGCAGACACTCTGTCACATCCTGGTTTCTAGCTTCAGGCAAGCAGCACACTTCTCGAGTTTCCCCGTCTGGACGGCAGATGGATGAGTCTGTCCCCCTTAGGAGGAAGTCACCAACCACCACCAGCCATCTCCTCCTCTTGGGAGTGATGGTCGTGGAACCCCCATCCTTAGGACAATGCATCCCATGCCTTCCGGTCGATGGGGTCTCCTTCTGATTCCTTCCCTCAGATGACTCTTCCAAACCATTATCTGCCATGGTACCTGTGCAGAGAGCCTGAAAATAGTTTCTTACCTCCATCTGCATTTGGGGTACATGAGTTCTCCTCTTTCTTCTTCTAGAGGTCACATGCTGCCAATTTTCTTCCCCATTCTGCATTGCCCTCTCTGATTATTCAGCATGCTGTGCCTGCAGTACCAAATGCTGACTTCTAATGCTAAGAATGAAGGGAGTTTGGTCTGAGGGGGGGCTAGTGCCAAAAGGTGGTGGATCTTAGAAACAATACAAAAAGCACAAAATTAGCTTCTTTGGCTCAACAGATGGAAGAGTTTTTGAATTAATTATACCTGAGAATTTACAGATGTTTTTGTTGCGATAATGGTAAGGATGAGAACATGTTGCTTATTTGAAATATTGTCAGTAGAATGTTGTAGCTTAAACGTCACCTAAATTCTAGGGTTCTTTGCCATGTATTACAAGGATGTCAGGGCAGATTCTTTTATCTTTGGTATTTGAGATTCCTGTTTGAAAGGGCTCCTGAATTTGTCAGCGGATGATTGTTGAAGTCCAGCTGCTGGTGGAAGATGCAGGACCCACGGCTGAGATATGTATAGTGTGATTCTTGGCCTCATAATTTGGTGGCTGATCTGAGAGGGTGGGGAAGGTGGGCTCTGGAAGCTGTATGATGCCTGAAGAGCAAGGAGCTACTGAGCATGAGGCCCTACCCACACTCAAGTCCCCCTCTATTCTCCATGGGGTTAGGGCTAAGAAGATCTGCACCAACTATGTAGAGTAAACAGGGTCAAGACAGATAACTGGATTGTATATACATGGTAGGCTCTCTGACCTCTGTTGGGAGGGACACCAGAGTAAGTACAGTGGGATTTCCAGCCTGTTTGGAAGGGGAGGATGAGGTTGTGAAGGATGTTGGGTGGTGATATATTATTTATGAATACTGTTTGGGACTGGGTTGTGGGAATATTGCCTGTGTGACTATATTGGGTTAATTTACTGTTTGCATATGTTGGTTTCATTTAATAGCAGGGCTTTTAGGAGACAGGCAGGAAGGTAGCACAATGGCTGCAGATCAAACAGTTCCTGGTAAACAGGTCAGGAGGTTGGGAGAGACTACCTGAGCTATTGGCTGTGAGGATGAGACTCCTGAGCCCCAGACACAGATACACATCAGTTTTGCCAAGGCTGGGAATACACCAATCAGAAGGACTGTAAACAGTTAAAAATCTCTCGCTGTCTGGAGCTGGGAGCAGTGGTCAGGGAGTTTGTGAGGAATGGAGGGACATAGACCTAGAGGGAGGGTCTGAATCAGTTGCACCTTGCCTTGGCTTTCAGGGGGTGGTAAGCCTTCCGTAGATAGACGTGCGTGCAGATGTTTTGTTATTTTAAGAACCTTTTTTCTCTGTCCTGTGTCCCTACTGTTATATTTAAACAACACTGTTCAATACAAAACAAGGCTGTTTATGTCACTGTATTCACCACTGGTCACAGCTCCCAAAGGACAGATTTGCAGGTGCAGAACCCAAGTGGACCAGCTGAGAACTCTCAGTTGGTACACAGGGTACTGTATCCTGAGACCCAGTCTGCGGGTGGGAGAGGCATGGGATTCCACCCTGAGAGAGGTGAAGGCACAAGCCTGACACCTGAGGGAATGCAGCCTGCCAACCTGGTTTTAACCAAGCAGTAACTCCTGGACTCTGCTTACCCAGTGCCTATCCATGCACCCCTCTATGCCTCCTTTAAGCTTCCTTATATAGTATTTTTGGTACCAAAGTTCTTTCCTACACAGTTATATTTGGGTCTGTCACGAGGTGTCAGGTTGGCATTGGGGTGGCTATCCTCCTGTGCAGGGCACTGTGGCCTAGTGGCCAGAGTCAATAGGGCTGGGCAGGCAGCCCTCACCAGTTAGGGTGCAACAGCCTCCTGGCTGGGGCAACTCAGCAACAAACTCGGGCCTTGCGACCAAAGGAGAGCAAGTCGCCAACCAGTGCTGAAGCTGGCGGCCAGGGGTAGGGAGACTTGGGCTCTCCCTACTCCACTGGCTCCCATCCCAAGGCCATATCAGTGGCAAGTGGGCCCACCACTGGGTCGGCAGAGATCCCACTGAAACATGCTGACTCCGTTCCTGGTACCACAACCAGACCAATGTCTGGTTCCCCTGGGCTACTTCCTACCCTGTCTCTCGGCCCCATAGACTGCAGGTCCTCCATCTCCTTGGGGTGCTCGGCAGGTGAGGTTTCAGACAACACCCTCCCCACATGGGCCTCAGCGGACAGCTGGGGTTGTGGTATGGCAGGTCTCTGTGGCTTGGGGCTCCAACAGCTTCTGGGCAGGAGCCTGCAACCCACATCCACTCTCTTCCCCAGTCAGCCCAGACAGAACTGGGCTACCCTCATTTATAGTCTGCCTCTAGTTGGAGCATGCCCACCAAGGGGAAGGGGGCGTGGCCTCCTTAGCCCACAGGGTATGGTTAACCCCTGCAGGCTCAGTGCAGGGTAAGTACAATGGATCCAAGAACATGATTATGGGGCCTTATTTTCAATTGGACCTCAGCATAGCCTCTTTTGCTATGGGTGCAATGAACTGTGAGCAAAAATCAGATCTTTAGCATCCAAATGCCAGGGTTTGTGCACATAATTAACTGCAGGTGCAAAATATGCTGGCATGGCTCTTTGCAAGAGTAATTTTACCTGCAAAAAATGTAGGTAGCTATTAAACATTTGGAGCATAATGTCCATGGAAAGCTCATAAAATATTTAGAGGATCCAATAATAAAGAGTGTATGAACATGTGGGTTTGGGTGTGTGTGTGGGGTGGTCCTATGGAAAATGCAAAAAATCAAAACAACCTCAGATCACTAACCTACACAAACAAATTATCTGGATTCTTCTTCGAGTGATTGCTCATGTGTATTCCACAGTAGGTGTGCGTGCTCGCCACGTGCACCGGTGCCGGAATGCCCCAAGCCCCGGGATTTAAGTCGTGTGGTTTTTCTCGGCGTTCTATGCCAAGAAGCAACCCACACACAGACTGTTTGCGCTGCTTGGGAGAAACCCATATCAGCGAGAGGTGCAAGATCTGCAAATCGTTTAAGCCTCGGACCAAAAGAGAAAGGAACATTAGGCTCCAAGCCATTCTGATGGAGTCGGCGCTGACCCCGACTCTGGCACACCGCTCCGAACCGGTACCCGGCACCACGGTGTCGGTACACGGCGATCCACCAGTGCCATTGACCAGTCAGCACCACTCCCCGTCCATGGGGCACGCCAAGAGGGCCAAGAAGACTCCCTCTTTGCAGGCACCGGCACCGAGGGAAGTCTGGGACAGAGGCTAGGCCCATGTCGGGCAGTCCTCGATCCCCACTGGGCCCCAGGCCTCCGACTCACATAGAGCGGAGTAGCCCGGCCCCTTCGGAACAGGCTTCTCCGGATGTCGGGATGCCGTCCACGCCCAAAGCCCTCCAGGCGGCCCAGGATGTCTTGTCCAGGCCAGTGCCTGGAGCACCGCCGATGTCGGCCCCACGCTCCAGAGGCAAGCTGCCGCTGGGATCTCCGCAGTCGCCCCCGGCTCAGTACTGATCTCAGTCGAGGAAACATTCCCCATGCTGATCACCGCCCAGTGTCCTCTTGGGGCAGAGTCCAGGTGGATTGCTCTCGACGCCGAGCAGACTCCCGGGCTCAGTTCCGGCCGGCCAGAACTCGCGGCACCGGTCCTCCTCATAGAGAGCGGATATCGACAGGACCGCGACGGACATAATCGTAGGTCCTCGTCCCGGAGAGGGTGCTGCAGTCGGTCACGGCACGGTCGTCAATGCTGTTCCCGCTCGGGCTCCTGTTCTAAGTCTCCGCCAAGGCACCGCGGCCCCGGGAGCCGATCGCCGTTGCCTCACCGTCGCGGGTCCGCCCGTCGAGGCCGTTTGCGGAGCAGCTATTACCGTCGGTACCGGTCCTCCACGTCGAGATCGTGGTCCTGTGACTGTCGCAGATCTCAGCACTGCTGCTCCTCCCGTTCGGGAGACAGCAGCGGATCCTACGCCAGTCTGGTCTTCATTCGTAGCTGTCCTTCGACGGGCCAGACCGGTCAACCCGGGCAGCCGATCCCGCCGGTGCCACAGCAGGTGCAGTGGCACCAAGTGTCGAGCCGGCCCAGTGGTACCAGTGGGCACCGTGGCCTCTGGCGCAGCCCCTGGTGAGAGCTCACTCAGTGGCCGGAGCTTTGGAAGCACCGTTGGCCTCCCTCTCCAGACCCCCGACAAAGGAGTCGGTCGGACACTTGTCCTCGGTATCGCGCTCGGAGTTCGACCAGGTGGTGGATCCTCTGATGCCGGCCGACACCCAAAGCACCGCATCGGCCTCTTTGTCCCGCCAGGAGGAGGCAATTGCGGCCCCACCTCCCTCCATCCCGCAGGAGGACTTCAGGGCCCACCAAGAGCTCTTAAAGAGGGTGGCAGCAAGCCTCCACCTCCAGGCAGAGCAGATGGATGAGCCCTCGGACTCCCTGTTCAACGTGTTGTCCCCTTCAGCACCAGGTAGGGTGGCTAAAATTTCAAATGCCCTGTGGCAAACACTGGCCTCGTTGGCCCCCATATCAAAAAAGGTAGAACACAAGTACTTTGTACCCACTAAAGGTCATGAGTACCTATATACCCTCCCGGCGCCCAACTCCCTGGTGGTCAAGTCGATCAACCACAGGGAACGACAGGGTCAGCCAGCCCCGACCCCAAAGAACAAAGACTCTCGGAGGCTGGACTCTTTCGGAAGAAAAATTTATTCGTCTTCGAGCTTCCAGTTACGAGTGGCAAACCATCAGGGTCGATACAAATTTAATCTGTGGGGCTCCCTGCCTAAATTTAAGGTCTCTCTCCAGGAGCACGATAAGAAGGAGTTCAGGGTGTTGGTGGAGGAAGGGGCAGCGGCATCTCGGGCTTTCCTGCAGGCTGCCTCGGATGCTGCGGACACTGCCGCACGTTCAATGGCCTCCATGAGACGGGCGTCATGGCTTCTGCTCTCCGGGCTCTCCAGCGAGGCGCAATCTTCCATGCAAGATCTCCCGTTTGATGGGAAAGCTCTGTTCGCAGAGGAAACAGATACAGGGCTGCATGGCATGAAGGACTCCCGCATGACCTTCTAGACCCTGGGTCTCTATGTCCCGGCTCCGGCGAAACCTAAGTTCAAGCCTCAGCAGACTCCAACCCCGGCCGCCCTCCCGAAGTACGAGGCCGCCCATAAGAAGCAACGGGACTATAAGAGACGCCCTCACAGGCAGTCTCGGCCTGCCCCCCAGCCTGGACCCTCCAAGGGCAAGCAGGCGGGGAAAAGGCGATTTTGATGGGACGCTCGGGGGCAACCCCCCAGTCCTCATCAGGGATCCAACCCCAATAAAGCTTCCCTTCTCCAACCGGTTGTGTGCTTTCCTTCCGGAATGGTCTCGGCTCACTTTGGACTGATGGGTCCTCAACACCATCTCCCGGGGTTATACCCTCCAGTTTACCTCCTCCCTGCCCAACCACCCCCTATCCCCGTCCCTCCTGGGAGACCCCTCGCACGAAGCTCTGCTCGAGCAGGAGGTGGGGCGGCTCCTAGGACTAGGAGCGATAGAGGTGGTGCCCGAGGAGTTCATGGGCAAGGGGTACTACTCCTGTTATTTCCTTATCTCGAAGGCCAAAGGGGGTCTCAGGCCCATACTGGACCTATGGAGTCTGAACCAGCACATGGTGAAGCTCAAGTTCCACATGGTCTCTCTGGCCTCCATCATGCCCTCCGTGGATCCCGGGGACTGGTACGCTGCCCTCGATCTACAGGACGCGTACTTCCACATCCACATTTTCGAGGGGCACAGGCGCTTCCTCCGTTTTGTGGTGGGACAGAATCACTACCAATTTACGGTCCTCCCGTTGGGCTATCCACTGCCCCCAGAGTGTTTACAAAATGCATGTCGGTGGTAGCGGCCTACCTCAGGCAGTGGGGGGGTACAGATATTTCCCTATCTGGACGATTGGCTTGTCAAGGGCACCTCCCAGTCGCAGGTGAGGGATCATGTGGCGCTCCTCCTGTCCACGTGCACCACCTTGGGCCTATTGGTAAACACTACCAAGTCCACATTAGTCCCGGTCCAACGCATAGAGTTTACCGGGGCGCTCCTGGATGCAGTGTCGGTCAGGGCCTCCCTCCTGCCAGACAGGTTCGAGACCCTGAAAGGTCTCATCGACTCAGTCACAAAGTTCCTGGTCACAACAGCCAGGGTTTGCCTGCAGCTCTTGGGTCATATGTCGGCGTGCATGTACGTGGTCCGTCACTCCAGCCTCAGGATGAGGCCCCTCCAGCTGTGGCTGGCCTCGAATTTCTCCCAGGCCATGGACAGGATGGACAAGGCCCTCACCATGCCAGACGCTGTGATTACCTCCCTGCGATGGTGGTCCACCCCAAACAACATGCTCCAAGGGGTCCCATTCAGGGACAGGGCCCCGTTGCTGGGACTGGTGTCCGATGCATCGGACCTGAGTTGGGGGGGCCCATGTGGGGAGCTTTCAGACCCAAGGCCTGTGGTTGGCTCAGGATCTGACCCTACACATAAACGTTAAGGAGCTCAGAGCGGTGCAGTTAGCGTGTATGACCTTCCGCTCGCACCTGGAGGGCAAGGTAATCAGGATCCTTATGGACAACACGGCCTCGATTTTTTTATATCAACAAGCAAGGCGGGGCCCGCTCCTCTGCCCTCTGCCTCGAAGCCCTCAGGCAACAAGAGGGTGGATCGCTTGAGCAGGGACTTCTCGCAACACAAGTAGTCCCTCCACCTGGAAGTGGCCCACTGGCTCTTCCGAAGGTGTGGAACTCCCCAGATGGACCTATTCGCGACTTGGCAGAACCGGCAATGCCCCCTGTTCTGCTCCAAGGGGGGCCTGAGGAGGGGCACTATCGCCGATGCCTTTCTCCTGTCCTGGTCAGGCTGGCTTCTCTACACCTTCCCCCGTTCCCTCTAATCAGCAGGGTCCTGGAGAAGATAAAGTCGGACAAGGCCCGGGTCCTCCTGATTGCCCCGGCGTGGCCCAGGCAGTATTGGTACGGGACCCTCGTGGGCCTGGTGGTAGCTCCGCCATGGCCATTGCCACTATGCCCGGACCTGCTCTCACAGGACCAGGGCTGCCACCTCCATCCCAACCTAGTGGCTCTTCACCTTATGGCGTGGCTGCTCAATGGTTAGGTGGAGAGGAAAGGACATGCTCACAGCAAGTTCAGCGCGTCCTCCTCGAAAGTAGACGGCACTCCACTCGCCACGCTTATTTGGCAAAGTGGTCCCGGTTTTCTAGGTGGGCGGCAGACCAGGGTGTCTCCCCGGTGACCGCCCCAATCCAGCTTATCTTTGATTACCTCCTCCACCTGAGGGCCCAGGACCTGGCGCCCTCATCCGTCAAGGTGCACCTTGCGGCCATATCGGCCTTCCATCCGCCAGTACAAGGACACACGGTGTTTTCCCATGCTATGACTGGCCGGTTCTTTAAGGGTCTAGACCATCTTTTCCCGTATACTAGACCCCCGGTTCCACAGTGGGACCTAAACCTGGTGTTGGCTCGTTTCACGGGGCCCCTGTTTGAACCACTGGCCACGTGTTCCTGGTCTCACCTCTCGTGGAAGGTGGCCTTCCTGGTTGCTATCACGTCGGCCAGGCAAGTCTCGGAGCTCAGGGCCCTGACCTCCGAACCGCCGTACACGGCCTTTCATAAGGACAAGGTCCAGCTCCGCCCACACCCCGCGTTCCTCCCGAAGGTGGTCTCCGCCTACCACATGGGTCAGGACATTTTTCTACTGGTCCTCTGCCCCAAGCCTCACGCATCCAGTGAGGAACGCCGCCTCCACACGCTTGACGTGCAGCGGGCTCTGGCTTTCTACCTAGAGTGGACTAAGCCGTTCAGAACAGTCCTCCCAACTGTTCGTCGCCTCGGCTGAGCGCGCGAGGGGCCAGCCGATTTCCACTCAGCGGCTTTCCAATTGGATCACTTCGTGCATCTGCTCCTGTTATGAGCTGGCGGGCATTCCCCCACCACCCATTGTGAGGGCACACTAGACCCGGGCACAGGCCTCGTCTGCTGCCTTTGTGGCCCACGTCCCGATCTAGGACATTTGTAGGGCCTCCATGTGGTTGTCGGTTCACACGTTCACCTCGCACTATGTGATCGTCTCCCAAACCAGGGATGATGCTGGGTTCGGCAGAGCTGTCCTCCATCCTGGGAACTTGTGAACTCCTACCCACCTCCAACAGATATAGCTTGGAATCACCTATTGTGGAATACACATGAGCAATCACTCGAAGAAGAAAAGACAGTTACCTTTTCCGTAACTGGTGTTCTTCGAGATGTGTTGCTCATGTCTATTCCACATCCCGCCCTCCTTCCCCTCTGTCGGAGTTGTCTGGCAAGAAGGAACTGAGGGTGGGGGGAGCGCGCAGCTCCCCTTATACCGCGCCAGGTAGGTGCCACTCCAGGGGTCGCGGGGGGTGCTCCCCCCTCCGGGTACTGCTAGGGGAAAACTTCCGGCACCAGTGCACGTGACGAGCACGCACACCTATTGTGGAATAGACATGAGCAACACATCTCGAAGAACACTAGTTACGGAAAAGGTAACTGATTTTTTTTCCATTCTGGGTTCTTCTGGTACTTAATAATATTATTACAACACCTCCTGAACTGGGTGTCAGAAACACTGAATGGCACCATTAGCAGAAATGTTTTCCAATGTTACCAATTTATCTTAGGCAGCTGAACAATTTAATTACAGCAGATTAATTGTTTTCAAGGCTGGTTTTCAAATCTCTCCTTTGGGTGTTTTGTAGAGTAACTCTCTTCATAGATTGATTCATAGAGTTTAAGGCCAGATGGGACTATTAGGTCATCTAGTCTAGTGTGACCTCCTGTCTAACACAGGTCATTAAATTTCATCCATTCACCCTGGTATTGAGCCCAGTAACTTGGTCCAGACCCTCAGCTGCTGTAAATCGGAGAAGCTCCACTGAAGGCAATGCCATTTTATGAAGTCTGTGGGGCTATGGCAGTTTACAGAAGATGAGGATCTTGCTCACATTATCTGTTTAGTACTAGCAACAGCCATCATTGCAACTGTATCTGACCAGGAGGGTAGGAATGTCTGCTTGCTGAGAAAAGGGGTGTCAGCCCATCTGTCAGTTAGTCAGTAAGAGTGCTCTGATTCCGGTGATGTCAGTTCCATAGAGGCTGAGCATGCATATTTCATTCTGTCTTCATTCCTGTTTGTTCTCAATCTAGAAGGTATTTACACATCCCAATCAATCCCTGTAGAACAGAAGAAAACAGTGGGTCAATTCTCTGCTCACATTCACTCTCACTACTGTCCAGCAGCACGGCTGTTTGACAGTTGGTATGGCTGTTATTGTAGCACTTTTTCTCTTGTAGAGGTAACTCCTACCCTCTCCTGAGTAGTGTGCTGACTCTGGGGAGGGAGGTGGTGTTGGGAACCTTATTCCCTCACACGCAAGCAGGCGGACAAGTTCTTTGACTATTCTGGAGGACTGGCTAATGAACCATCTCACACGTCCCCTAAGGGTGTGATCTGCTGTTTGAGGGGCCTGGTCTGGAGGAGAGTACAGGCTAGGGAGGTGGTGTAGTCTGGAGGAATCGTAGGGTTAGAAGGGGCCGCAAGGGTAATCTAGTCTAACCCCCTGCCGAGCTGCAGGATTTGTTGTGTCTAAACGATCCAAGACAGACGGCTCTCCAGCCTCCTTTGGAATGAGCTTCCAGTGAAGGAGCTTCCACAACCTCCCTAGGTGTCTGTTCCATTGTCCTACTGTTCTGACAGGTACGAAGTTTTTCCTGAGATTTCATCTAAATCCGCTATGCTATGGTTTGAACCCAGTGCCTCTTGTCCTGCTGTCTATGGCAAGAGAGAATAACTTTTCTCCATCTTTTTTCTGGTAGCCTTTCAATTATTTGAAGACCGCTCTCTTGTTCCCTCTTAATCTCCTCTTCTCCAAACTAAACATACTCAGCTCCTTCAGCCTTTGCTTGTATGGCTTGTGTTCCATCCCTTCGGTCATCTTTGTCATTCGCCTCTGAATGCTCTCCAGTTTCCCTACATCCTTTCTGTCCATTGGTGACCAAAACTGGACCCAGTTCTCCAGCTGAGGCTAACAGGCACAGCCTGGGGAAGAAGATGTTCCCGAGTTCTAATTGTGGCTTTGCTGATGGCTCTCGGAGAGGCTTTGGGCAAATGACTTTCCCGTCCACCTTCATTTCCTCCTTTGTGAAATAATGACACTAATGATGACGGACCTGCCTCACAGAGCGGTTATGAAGATTCCTCAGTTTGATTACAAAGTGCTTTGAATATGTGGAATTCTGGTTCTGCGCTGGGAGGTGCATGCTGCTGTTCCTATTTCCAGCAGCAAAGTATGTTCCAACACTCATCCCCTAGGCCTGTGTGAAGGCTGCCCTCAGCAGCAAATGTCCTGCAGAGAGAGAATGCTGCAGCCAGTGTTCTTGCTCCCTTCCCATCGCTCCCCAAGGCAGAATTGTGAAAGTTAGGGAGACTAACCAGAATGAATGATACTGGATGCTTCTCCAGTTTACCTCCTGGGATCATTCTGAGGGGCAGTGCTGCCACTGTAACTAGATTACTCTTGCAATTGTTTCTGAAATGACTTTGCCATACAATGATGTCATCAATTCCTGCTGTACTATGGAACACTTATTTGCCTCATTTGTGACAGTGAGATTTTGCAAGTATGTGATTCATAATGGTGGTGTAGGGAATTCTTGTGTGTGGCTGTGGATTAAGGGTAGGATGATATGTCTAGGAATCTGAAAGGGATATAAACATGCCTTGCTGATGTATATTTTTCTCTTGCTCGGAGGAACAGTGGAGCAGGTTGTTGTTGACATTAATCAGAACAGACCCATTGTAGTCTGGTTTGCTAATAGACCCATGGGAAAATACCTATTTTCTCTTTTCATTTACAGAAACCGAAATATTTGTGTAATGGCAAATGTCATCCAGGAGGTATGTTCCCATCTCCATCAGTTCACATGCCATTCTGGGGACAAAACACCCCCATTATAGCCTCCTGCAAAGTGATTCATTTGCAAGCCTTTTCCCTCTATGGAATAGTTAGTTTTGCAGCAAATGCATTTTTTTCTGTTGACCAAAACTACTTTCCATTTCATGCAGTTTCAAAATGTAATATCTCTGAGGAAATTTAACTTCTCTCAAGAGCCACTGTTGTGGCTAAAAGATTAATTCTGTTACCATTAAAAAAAACCCCTCATCCCTCCCAGATGTAAATCACTGAAACAATAATATTTATCTATTAAGTACTGACTATGTGCAAAGTAAAGGCAGTCCCTGGTCCAAAGAGTTACGTTGTGAATGACGGACAGAGAGATGACAGGACAGAGGCTGTGAAACCCAGAGGAGGGACTGACTTTGTATTCTTACTGTGTTATTAATTCATTGCAAAAGAAGTGAGTGTTCAGGAGGGACTTTGAATGAGGATAAGGAAGTGGCTTGGCACATCGGGACAGGGAAGAGATTCAGGTTCTAATTCAGGAAAGCGCTGAAAAATATACTTCAGTGCTTTCCTGAAGCAGGGCCACATTGCATAAGGTGCCATAGAAGAAGGTACAGAGATGGGAGATGGACAAAGCATCCAGACTGGCCTGCTTAGTAAGGGAGGTGTGGAGAGGGAAATGAGTTATTACAAATACCTAAATCAAAAAAAGTCATGGATATGAGGCCACAGAAATAATCGCTTTATGACAGGATTGGTCTTCTGTGTGGTGAATAGGAGCCAGATCCAATAGCCATGCTGGTCCATGGAAAGACTCCCATTACTTCAGTGGGTGCTGGAACTGGCCCGTGTGAAGGCCAGTCCTGTCAGGTTCATTGCTGCTCTTTCCAGTTTTATTCAGATTTTTTTCCCATGTGCATGATCACTGGGGGATTGTTCTCTCCCTTCCAATCATGGTAACCCCATCCCTTGCCAAGCAGCGCTGCTTCTTCAGCCATGAGGAATACAGCTCCTATGATCCCCACTACCTATTTTTCCCCTCCCCAAGATCCTGCCCTCCTCCTTTCTGTGCAGAAATATGCAGACATAGAATCATAGAATATCAGGGTTGGAAGGGACCTCAGGAGGTATCTAGTCCATTTCAAAGAGAAGACTTCAAAACCTGCTGTGACCTCCCACCTCCTCCTCCTCCATCACTCTCCCCTCTAATACCCTCTCCTCCTTTTCCCCCAGGATAGACACTGACTTTCCTTGCCTGCTAATCTCCCCACCTGCCTCTCCCATCTCCTGTTACACCTGTCTACTTGTGTCTCCTCCTGGATGTCTCCCCTTCACCTTAGCAATAGGGTTGAAAATAATGATGCTGTCATGAGAAAAAAAAAATGCTTCACCATTTGGCAGAGCCATGGAAATGCAACATTAGAGTTTAGCCAGTGATACTTGCAATGAGGTTGACTTCATGCAGCTATCTGTCTTAACTCATGTTTGCCACCTGCAAACATGATTCCTCCTTTTCTTTTTTCCCAATCACTACCTCCTTTGCATCTCTGGGTTTTTCTTTTTCCTTTTCTGACTTTGGGCCATCAGCAGATTTATTTCCTGATCTGAAGCAGGAGTGTCTGTTTTGAAGACAACTTCTTACCTTTTCCTTGCTAAAAGAATCTCAAGAATGAGGCCCGATGGCCCTAGCAGCATTCCACAGGTTCAGACTTTGTTTGCACATGTCTTGGGTGAAAAAGCAAGGTGCAGAGAATCCCTGGGAATGAATTCCGACCCTGCAAATACATTTTAGGTGCAGCTGTGCTACTGGGCAGGGATCTTTGGTGTATGTGCAGAAGGAACATGGAGCTTTCAATAAAAATGCATGTCTGTACATTTAGCTGCCGTGGCCTTGTCTACACTAGAAAGGGTTTGCCGGTATAGCGTATATTGGCAAAACAGTTCTTTTGCCGGTATAGCTTATACCAGGTCCCCAAACAAAATAAGCTATATTGGCAAAATGCTTTTTCAAAACACTAGGGCTTTTGCTGGCTTAGCTATTTTGGTTAGTAAGTGTTCTTTTCACACTCCTAACTGACAGAGCCATGCTGTCAAAACTTTGACCAGGTCTGTAGGATATGGCCATTTGTACAGTATTTTTGTTCTTTGGTAGAACCACCATGTCTGCAGTTATGAAGAGAGGCATGTAGTGTCACCACAATAAGGATGCCATCCTGCTGATGTTCTCTCTGTGGTACTAAGTATCAGAGGGGTAGCCGTGTTAGTTTGTATCCACAAAAACAGTGAGGAGTCCGGTGGCATCTTAAAAGACTAAGGCCTGGTCTACACTAACCTCCCAAGTCGAACTAAGGTACGCAACTTCAGCTACGTGAATAACGTAGCTGAATTCGGCATACCTTAGTTCGAATTTACCGCAGTTCAGACGCGGTCCACACACGGCAGGCAGGCTCCCCGTCGACTCCACGGTACTCCTCTCGCCGAGCTGGAGTACCGCAGTCGACGGCGAGCACTTCCTGGTTCGACTTATCGCGTCCAGACCAGACGCGATAAGTCGAACCCAGAACTTCGATCCCCAGCCGCCAAACTAGCGGCTGGGTGTAGACCAGCCCTAACAGATTTATTTAGGCATAAGCTTTCGTGTGTAAAAAACCCACTTCTTCAGAAGCATGGAGTGAAAATTACAGATTCAGGCATAAATATATTGGCACATGAAGAGAAGGGAGTTACCTTACAAGTGGAGAACCTGTGTTGACAAGGCCAATTCAGTCAGGGTGGATGTGGTCCACTCCCAATAATTGATGAGGAGGTGTCAATACCAAGAGCGGGAAAATTGCTTTTGTAGTGAGTCAGCCACACCCAGGATTATCTGGCTATTTGGACTCTCTCCTCAGACCCTACGCTACAGGCCTGATCGCCTACACAGATGCTTCGAGGTGGGGGGAAGAGCCCCATCCTACTATTCCTCCCTGGGAGGGGAGGAGAGCCAGTGGGGTAGTGTCATGGTGAGGCCACTGTGGGCCCTGTGTCATGGTGTGCCTCGGTCCAGACTGCCTTAATCCAATCCTGTTTCAAACAGCTAACAGACTCTGGAGACCTTTGCTCTCTGGCTGGCCAGCTGTTAATCTGACTCTGCTTTATTTTGTCAGTATGTGAGATGAACCGGACATGCTGGTCATCACCCAGTCTGAATTGCATTGTCCTTCAGTACACTGCTGGCACGTGTCCTCTCTTTGCTCTGCC